>NW_024412415.1:12869954-12935996 GCF_014898765.1 Herpailurus yagouaroundi | reverse complement strand
GAAGGAAGGAAGGAAGGAAGGAAGGAAGGAAGGAAGGAAGGAAGGAATTGCTAAACAGAATGGGACTTTCCCAAGACTTCACAAGTTAAAGTTTCTATGCCTATTGTGTTACCCCCATTTATTTCCTGTTTAATTTTCTGTTGGTATTTGGGGAACTCTAACATAGTTATACTATTCCTTTACAAGGGCTCATGCAATGCACAGGCCTGAGGTCAGCAGCCTTTAAAATGTCCCCCAGCAATCCCTATCCCCAAGTATTCACATCTTTGTGTAATTCCTTCCCCATGGTCATGGGCTGGACTGACTCACCTCATAATTAGAATACTGTAGTAGACATAGAATGTTGCTTTTAATATTAAGTTATAAAAAGACTGTGGCTTCTATCTCAGGAGCACTCTCTATTCTCTCTTTCTCTTTTCTTCACTGAGGCTTGCCAATAGCCACGTGAGTAAGTTTGGAAGCCAATTCTCCTGAAATTTGCCTCTCCCTTTTATTATCTTTCTCCTCAAATAAATAGTTGTTTTCTTAGGGGCATAAATCATGTCAAATTTATCTCTGTCTTTCACACTCTCTAAAGTTGTATCTGGCACATTTTAGGTATTACATCATAATTTTTGGGTCAGTGATGTATTTTGAATGCTTCAATTAGGATATCTTTATTGAATAAAATACCATTTGATGTTGTTTCTCTTATAAAATCCAGTCAAAGCATTTGTAAGCCACCACTTACAAATCAACATGTTTCAGGGAGAAAAGAAATGAAATGATACATATACACATAGGTTATTTTTGTTCTCCAAATAATCCATTTGTAGAATTTGCATAAGACCTCCTCCCAAAAAAACCCAAACCACCCTAACCTATCATTAAGCCTGCACAGAAGTGTATTTCTTGCTCTAATATCATTAATAAGTAAAATCAAAGGGTTTGTAAACTCCCAAGTAGCACGATAAAAATCTGATAAAAAAGGTTACCATAAAAGACTTGAGTTTATTTAATTTAACAAAAAAAGATCTCTGACTCAATATCTTTTGTATTGTATATTTTCAATTTTAACAATTAATGTGGCATAGGGAATTCTTTATGCTAATGTTATAGCTCCTTGGTTGAGCCCTAACACCATTATCTTCTTTAATGAATAATTCATTCCCTGTTGAAAACTTAACTATATCATTTTTACTGGATATGAATGAAACTTTGAAGTGCAATTTAAGTTGAAAGAATTTAAGATTGTAGAGAATTCCCATAAACCATCAAAAAGTGCTGTGCTGGCAGTATTACTGGCACTCAAGCGTAATCTCTTTACAGAAAGCTCATGTGAGATTCTAAGTTTTGTTTCTTTTGTAAAAAATATTGATGGGATTCATTTCTTACTGCATTTTCACCCTGTGCACTGATTATTTCACCTGTAAATATCTAAAACAATATGCTGTTTATTTCCAACTATAGATTGAGAACCTAGGCAATCACTATAAAGAAAGCTTATGTTCACTCTTCCAACTAAGTTTGCAATAGAGAGAAGTCTTTTCTAGTAAAGAATTGCAACACTGGAGATGGCTTAAATATATCAACAAAGATTTATATGTAGAATTAATGGATTCTCAGTCCACTGCATCCTAAAACCTCCATATATGAAATGGTATTAATCTACTCTTAGAAAAAAAGCTAAACAATGTAACTGCCTCAAAGTCTTGAAGAGTTTGCTACCGATCAGAGTATCTGTCCTTCTGGGCCTTGTAATCAGGGATGGGCTAGGATGCATATGGGGATGAAGATATTCCTAAAAACTGAGAGGCTAGTCACCTTGGTCAATGTGGGAAAACCTCTTAAAACTTGGGAAGCATCAGGCTTATACCGTGTCACATGATCCAAAGAAGAAAATTTGTCACATTCCGTAATCAAACAAAGCCATAAGGAAAATAACAGAAAAAAATGTATCTATTCCAAGAAATGATGCACTGTTTCCTTATGTTCAAAATGAATCTACTAGTCATTTATTTCCTTTTATTTATTGCTTTAGCCAAAAGGGAGCTCACCCTAAAATATATAGCACAACTTCAGCATAGCCATATAAAACATTTCCTACAACCTGCATATCAGTGGCTGCATCTTACCCTTTGTCTTGTTTTCTACACAGACTGAAGTTTCCTCAACTTTGTTATTAAAGGTCCAAATTTTATTTATAATTTGTGTATTTTTTAACGCAACTGAAATTACCGTAAAACCTTGAATTGTGAGTAACTTGTTCTGTGGGTGTTCCGCAAGACAAGCAAACATTTCTAATAAATTGTAACTTGAGAAATGAGTGATGTCTCATAATGTGAGTAGTATGTGATGCAGAATGTCACATGATCACAACTAAGCCTATGGTTTCTGAAATTCACTTTGATATACAAGTGCTTGGGATTACAAGCATGTTTCCAGAATTAATTATGCTCCCAAACCAAGGTTTTACTGTATTTGTTAAATTCGAGAGAGAAAAGGAAGAGGAGGAAGAGGAGGAAAGGAGGAAAATTTATAAAGGAAAAGTAGGGAGGAAAGGAAGAGAATGACAAAAACAAAAACAAACAAACAAAAAAACCAGGCAGGCAGAAAGGAAGGGAATGAAAGAGGGAAGATGTTACAGTGTTAGTCTGTGTCCCCACCCTTGGTGATATATTTAAACTTGGCCAAACCCTATTCTGTTGACATTGAAAAGCAAAAGCCCTCTGCAGACTCTGATGCCTTTAAAGACATAATGTCTCATACTTTTCTCTGGCTTCTTGTTCCAAGTCCTCTTGTTCACTGCCCTTTAAAACAGAACCTTGGATGCACTGGACAGATCCTACATCAGTTTCCACTGAAAATCAGCTTGCTTTGAGATTTTTTTAGAGCCTTATTGAACTTTTTGGAGGGAACCTGAGGTGGCATTTACATTGTAGAACTTGAGTAGTCCACAGTCTCCCTGGCTCACTTACCCCAATGCCTTCTTTCGTCTTCTATCTTCCCTTCATTCTTAATATGAAAACAATTCAGGATAAATAAAAATTCCTTCTCTTGTCTAGTGCAAAGCAGTTTTCTCTTTTCCAGGTATTGTACAGGCCTACAAACTAACTCCACATACATCTAAAGTATTTTCCTTTTCCTAAGGGTAATTTTTACCAGTTATTAATATATTAACACATGCATACATATTAAATATATATATATATATATATATATATATATATATATATATGAAAGAAAGGAAGGAAGGGAAGTAGGAAGAAAGGAAGGAATGGAGGAAAGATGAGAGAGAGAAAGAAAGAAAAAGAAATAAGTGCTAATCAGAGAACAATACTGAGGGTAAGGATATGAAATACTGAAGGAATCAAGAGCAGAATGTTATAGTAGCTAAAACCATGGCTGGGATTAAATATTGACTTCACCTTCTTACTAGTTCTGAAACCCACAGCAAGTCTTTGAACTTTTCTAGGCTTCAGTTTCATCACCTCTGAAATTGGGATACAAATAATAGTATTCAACTGATGGGCTGTTAATCGGTCTTAAGTGAGATAATGTAAAGTACTTCAAACACTATCTACTCAGTAAGTTATAAATAATTGTTAACCATAATTATCACACATGTGATTACTATAGAAGTCACAGTAAGATGACAAGAAATGCCTGAACACAGGAGGGGCTGCAAATGTCATGAAGTGAAAGACTGATTCTAATAAATATGATAGTCAGATGTATTAGGTGCCTATGCTAAAAAGAGCATCTCCATTAGCATACATACTCTACACATACACTAAACCTCAGCCTCACTATCTTGCTATCTCCATTCCAGAAAGTCTTAATCACAGAAGAATCTATTTCCTATGGCTTATTTGACCAGAATTGAAAGAAAAGAAAATGGTACGAGGATTCCCCATTCAAAGCTTTAAACACTCCAACTTACAAACCAATGTCTATATGAAGAGAAGACACACTTGAGAGCAGTTTGACCCCTTTAAGACTGAAGGGGTGGCTGGGTAGCTCTGTTGGTTAAGCATCTGACTTTGGCTTAGGGCATAATCTCCTCATTCATGAGTTCAAGACCCACATCAGGCTCTCTGCTGTCAGCACAGAGCCTGCTACAGATAGATCCTGTCTCCCTCTCTCTCCCTCTGTCTCCCTCTGTCTCCCTCTGTCTCCCTTCTCTCTCTCTCTCTCTCTCTCTCTCTCTCTCTCTCTCTCTCTCTCTCAAAAATAAATAAATAAACATTAAAAAAAGATGGAAAAGATTTTGAAGACCTGATATGTGGACTAAATGACTGGTGGGCTCTCTTTATCTTGAAGGGGACTGTATATTGTTTTAGTGATCCACTTGTATTCTAGCCAAGTGATGTTTCTTTTTAAACTCTCATAGAAGAACTAACCTAAAGTTTGTAGGCCATAATAGAAGGGAAAGCTAGTATTTAATGTGATTTTGTTCTCTGGGGTATAGTAATCCTGATGCCATTCATGGCTGCCTTTGGGTTCCCTCCTTTCCTTGCCGTGAGCATTATAGGTTTTATGCGGATTAGACTCTCTCTCCAGATTTTCATTTTTAACACTTTGTGAATAAGAGTCAGCAGGGCTTTAAATCATGACCTGTCTAGTGGACTATTCAACTTCATTCTTTCCTAAAGCACTCAGTCACAAATTTAAAGGGTAGGTGTGGGGCGAGAAATATTTAATTAAAGCCTATGGCAATATCACCAAGAGGATGAAAAGTAATAATCTTTTGAATTTGCTTTTGCGCAGATAAAAAATGCAGGCTTTCCATTTCTCTTAGATGTTATATTCAAGATAAAAGCACTGAATTTCCAAACACTTCTTTTATTGTCAGCTTTGTGGCATATAACCCTTTCTCTTGAAAAATAAGAAAGGCAGAAATGTGCAGAGATGCTCCTTAGCTTGAATCTGTGGACATGGCACTGTACCTTCTCTCTTAAATATCATTTTATAAAACCAGGTTTGCCTCGTTTATATTCCCTACACATCTCCTCCTTTTTGTCTACCTTAGGTCTTTTAAATTTAGCTTCAAGAAAAGTGCTGTATTATGGAATCAAGTTTCCTTATCTTTTTTTTCCCGAAAGAATTGTGTGCAATATTTATTTCCCTTATGTTGCAATTTAAAGCACACAGGAAACTGTGTTGAATACCATCACTCCAACTCTCATCTCTCTATCAAGATAATACTTATCCACATTTTTATATAGTGTATAATGAAGTGAAGCTGTACATTTCTGCATCTTCTGCATAGCCTATCAGAATTTCAACTTCTAAAACCGAGGAATGTTTACTTGTAATACTCCATAGGGTAAATATTATTCATGTTTGACAAAGGTGAATAATAAACAGAATTCCATGTGACAAACAGAATTCCATGTTAGCTCTTACCTAACTTACTGCTTTGAACTGTTACTCTAAGGGTTAAATAACATGTACATATTTATGATGTTTTGTTTGCAGTAGGTATTCAAAAATCATTTACTATATGAGAGATGAATGAATGAGAATATCACAATTCTAAAGTCCCATGTACTCAAAGTAGCACATCAATTAGAATGCTTATCAAAAAGGTATCTTTTTTTTCATATTTTTCCATTTGGATTAGACTCAAATGGCCTTTTTTTCTGAGGAAAACTTGATATTTTTAATAAACTTATGATGACCTACCATTAAATTTCATGGGTCATTTTTTTTTTTCTGCAACGAATTACTGATCTTGTAATGGAAGAAATCCAGTGGTCAGGCACAAAATTTTTAAAAGAAAATTTCAGGGAAAATAACGTATCTTAAATACAGATTAATTGATCGAGTTTGGTTGCTGAATTTATATTTTAAATAGAATTGATGAATTTTCAAAAGTCCTACTCACAATTATATATTTCTTTTAAACCATCTGAGGCATGTAAACTATGAAAAATATTCTTCAGTGTACCCTTGATATATCTTGAAATCATACATGATAATTAGTAATAGAGAAAAAAAGAATAAAGACATAAAAATAAATACTTTGATTTCAAAGTCACATAAATTAGAATAACAGAGTAAAAACAAATCTATTTTCAACTCTAATCACTGTTAGGAATGTTTTTGGTGCTCAGAAGTTTCAATGACTATATGAAACATATAAATCCTTCAGGAATTAAAAATGGAAGGAAGATATCATTTAAAAAGGTTCTTTTGAGGAATGCCTGGGTGGCTCAGTCAGTTAAGCAGCTGACTCTTGATTTCTGCTCAGGTCATGATCTCATGTTTCTTGGGATCAAGGCCCATGTCAGGCTCTGTGCTGAGAAGGTAGAGCCTACTCCCAAGCAGGCTCTCTCCTTCTCTCTCTGCCTATCCCCTGCTCATTCTCTCTCTCACTTTCTCTCTCTCAAGATAAATAAATAATAAAAACACTTTTGAAAAGGTTCTTTTGAGGTAGTTAGTGCTTCTGTCACCAGTTGGAAATGTACAAAAATTTCTAGAATTCTTCTAAAGAAAGCTATGGCATTTGAGGTTTACAGATTTCACCTGATAGTTTAAAAAAAAGTAAAAAATAGTTTTTTTTGCATATTTTTCAAAAAATTAATTTAGATAATGTGTGGCAAACCTATAGTTAATAAGCCTTGTTCATGTGTAATTCTCTGAAAGTTGTTCTTTTTTAAATATTTCTGACCATTGTTAGTACTATTACACTTTCATGAATTGTTGGCTGGGTTCATAAGTTTACACTACTTCTCTTTAATAGAAAATAAAAAAGAATTCTTCAAGAACTGCTTAAGAAATAAATCCATGCATTTATAGTCAACTGATCTTTGACAAGTTTCCCAAGAATACAAAATGGGGGAAAATGGTCTCCTTAATAAATGATGCTAGGAAAACTGAATCTCCACAAACCAAAGAATGAATTTGGATCTTATCTCATGTTACTTACAAAATTGACTCAAAGTAGATTAAACATTTAAATGTAATACTTGAAACCATAAAGCTACTAGAAGAAAACAGGGTAGAGCTTCTTGATGTTGGTCTTGGTGATGATTTTTTGAGTGAGACATCAAAACCATAAATAACAAAAGCAAAAATACACAAGTGGAATTATATCAAACTAAGAGAAGCTTCTGCACAGCACTGGAAACAAAAGAGTGAAAAGGCAACCTATTCAATGAGAGAAAACATTTGCAAACCATATATCTAACAAGAGGTTAACATCCAAAATATATAAGAAACTCAACTCAGTGGCAAAAAAAAAAAAAAGACCAAATAAACAAACAAAAATAAATAATCTGATTAAAAATGGGCAAAAGAACTGAACGGCATTTTTCTGAAGACAATATCACCAATCATGAGGAGTTATCACCTCACATCTGTCAGAATGTCTATTACCAAGAAGACAAGATACAATACGTATTGAGGATGTGGAGAAAAGAGAGCCCTTGTGCACTGTTTGTGGAAATGTACATTGGTATAAGCATCATGGAAAATAGTGTAAAGATGGGTTTTGTTTTGTTTTGTTTTGTTTTTTAAATAGAACTACCAATTTCATTATTTAGCATTTTGCATGAGACTGTCTTTCTTCCATTGGATATTCTTTCTGCTTTGTTGAGGATTAGTTGACCATATAGATATGCGTCTATTTCCGGGTGCTCTTGTCTGTTCCGTTGATCTAGTACCATTGATTCAGTACCATGCTGTCTTGATCACTACAGCATTGTAATATAACTTGAAGTCTGGAATTGTGATGCCTCTAGCTTTGCTTTGTTTTTTCAAGATCGTTTTGGCTATTAGGGGTATTTTGTTGTTCCGTATAAATTTTATGATTGTTTGTTCTAGCTTTGTGAAAACTGCTGTTGGCATTTTGATAGGGATCGCATTAAATGTGTAGATTCCTTTGCATAGTGTAGATATTTTATCAATATTTGTTCTTCTAATCCATGAGCATGGAATGTTTCTCTATTTCTTTGTATCATCTAAAATTTCTCTTCTAAATGTTTTATAGTTTTCAGAGTATAGTTCTTTTACCTCTTTAGTTAGGTTTATTCCTAGGTATCTTACTGTTTTGGGTGCAATTGTAAATGGGATCAATTCCTTGATTTCTCTTTCTGCTGCTTCATTACTGGAGTTTAGAAATGCAACTGATTTCTGTACATTGATTTTGTATCCTGTGACATTACTGAATTGTACATCAATTCTAGCAATTTTTGGGGGGAATCTTTCAGGTTTTCTACATAGAATATCATGTCATCTGCAAATAGTGAAAGTTTGACTTCTTCCTTGCCAATTTGTATGCCTTTTGTTTCTTTGTATTGTCTGATTGCACAGGCTAGGACTTCCTACTACTATGTTAAAATAACAATGGTGAGAATGGACATCCCTCACTTGTTCCCGACTTTACCATGGAGGAACAGCCCTCAGTTTTCCCCCATTGAGAAAGATATTAGGTGTGGGTTTTTCATATATGGCCTCTTACATCATACACAAAAATAAATTCAAAATTGATGAAAGGCTAAATGTGAGACAGGAAACCATCAAAATTCTAGAAGAGAACAGAGGCATGAACCTCTTTGACATTGGCCATAGCAACTTCTTACCAAATACATCTCCTGAGGCGAAAAACAAAAATAAATTATTGGGACTTGATCAAGATAAAAAGCTTCTGCACAGCGAAGGAAACAATCAACAAAACTAAAAGGCAACCTTCAGAATAGAAGAATATATTTTTGAATGACATATCTGGTAAAGGATTCGTATCCAAAATGTATAAAGAACTTATAAAACTCAATTTCCCCCTCAAAAAAAACCCAACTGGTTCAGTTAAAAAATGGGCAGAAGACATGAATAGACATTTTTCCAAAGAAGACATCTAGATGGCTAACAGACACCTGAAAAGATGCTCAACATCACTCATCATCAGGGAATCAGGGAAATACAGAGCAAAACGACAATGAGATATCACCTCACACCTGTCAGAATGGCTAAAATTATAACACAAGAAACCAACAGGTGTTGGCAAGGATGCAGAGAAAGGGGCATCCTCTTACACTGTTACTAGGAATGCAAACTGGTGTAGCCACTGTGGAAAATAGTATGGATATTCTTCAAAAAGTTAAAAATAGAACTACCCTACAACGCAGCAATTTCACTACTAGGTATTTACCCAAAGGATACAAAAATGCTAATTTTTGGTGTTATATGTAAGTGATGAATCACTAAATTCTACTCCTGAAACCAATACTGCACTGTAGGTGAAGTAACTCAAAAATAAATAAATAAATTTAAAAAAGAAACAAAACAGATGAACATGGGGGGGGTGCAGATGGAGAGGCAAATCATAAAACTATAAAGAACAAACAAACATTTCTTAAATTTTTTTAAAAATATTTATTTATTTTTGAGACAGAGAGAAATAGAGCAGAAGTCAGGGAGGGGCAGAGAAGAGGGACACACAGAATCTGAAGCAGGCTCCAGGTTCTGAGCTGTCAGCACAGAGCCCGGTGCGGGGCTCAAACCCACCAACCGTGAGATCATGACCTAAGCCAAATTCGGATGCCCAACCGACTGAGCCACCCAGGTGCCCCTGAACACATGGTTGATAGAGGATTGGTGGGTGGGGAGATGGGTTAAATAGGTGATGGGTATTAAGCAGGGCACTTGTGATAAGCACTGGTTGTTATATGTAAATAATGAATCACTAAATCTACACCTGTAATTAATATTATACTGTATATTAACTAGAATTCAAATAAAACTGCAAACTTATGTGTGTGTGTGTGTGTGTGTGTGTGTGTGTGTACACAGATAAATAAACAAAAGAACTACCATAGGATTCAACAATACCTATTTCTGGGTATAATATGTGGAGTTAATGAAATTAGTATCCCAAAGAGATATGGGCACCCCCATTTCACTGCAGTGCTGTTCACAATAGGCAAGATACGGAAACAACCTTAATGTCAATTGACAAATAAATGGATAAAGAAAATGTAGCATTAAAATACACAACAGAATACTATTGAGGCATAAAAAAAGAAGGAAATCCTTCCATTTGTGACAAATGGATGAATCTGGACAGCATTATGCTAAGTGAACTAAGCCAGACACAGAAAGACAAATACTGCATGATACCACTTATGTGGAATATAAAATAAAATAGTCAAGCACATTAAAGCAAAGAGCAGAATGGTGGTTGTCAGGGGCTAGGGTGAAAAGTAAATAGGGAGATATGGTCAAAGGACACAAATGTTCAGTTATGCAAGATGAGTAAGTTCTGGGAATATAACATATAGCATGGTGAGTACATTAGCAATACTCCATTATATACTTGAAATTTGCTAAGAGGAAAACCACACTCAGATATCACCTCACGCCAGTCAGAGTGGCCAAAATGAACAAATCAGGAGACTATAGATGCTGGAGAGGATGTGGAGAAACGGGAACCCTCTTGCACTGTTGGTGGGAATGCAAATTGGTGCAGCCACTCTGGAAAGCAGTGTGGAGGTTCCTCAGAAAATTAAAAATAGACCTACCCTATGACCCAGCAATAGCACTGCTGGGAATTTATCCAAGGGACACAGGAGTGCTGATGCATAGGGGCACTTGTACCCCAATGTTCATAGCAGCACTCTCAACAATAGCCAAATTATGGAAAGAGCCTAAATGTCCATCAACTGATGAATGGATAAAGAAATTGTGGTTTATATACACTATGGAATACTACGTGGCAATGAGAAAAAATGAAATATGGCCCTTTGTAGCAACGTGGATGGAGCTGGAGAGTGTGATGCTAAGTGAAATAAGCCATACAGAGAAAGACAGATACCATATGGTTTCACTCTTATGTGGATCCTGAGAAACTTAACAGGAACCCATGGGGGAGGGGAAGGAAAAAAAAAAAAAAGAGGTTAGAGTGGGAGAGAGCCAAAGCATAAGAGACTGTTGAGAACTGAGAGAAAACTGAGGGTTGATGGGGGGTGGGAGGGAGGAGAGGGTGGGTGATGGGTATTGAGGAGGGCACCTTTTGGGATGAGCACTGGGTGTTGTATGGAAACCAATTTGACAATAATTTTCATATATAAATTAAAAAAAGGTAATTAAAAAAAAAGAAATTTGCTAAGAGGATAGATCTTAAGTGTTCTCATCACAAACCAAATTAAAAAAAAGATTTTAAAAGTATATAGTAACTATGTGACGTGAAGGATATGTTAATTAGCTTGATTGTGGTTATCATTTCACCTTTAAAAAAGAATGACTAATACTCTGAATTATATTCTAATTACCTAATAGAACTGTATTTAAATTATTAAATTATACTACCAGGTTATACATACATTTTGGTTTTGAAGTTGAACTCTAATGATTTCTCTCAAAATAATGATTGTTTAGCCAAGAGTAGTTCCTGCCTTTGTTTTGTTTTGACTCTTTCTTCAACTTCCATAGATAGATCTTCCTTTATCCCATGCCAGTCGGTGTTGGAATGGCAATTCCCTCATAATGGGGTCTATTCACACATTTCAGAACCATCCTCAGTTTTTCTATAATTGTTTAAGGACTTTATTTGATGTTTTTAAGACAAATTGCATACATTCAGAAAATGAGGTAAGAACCTAAGGATAATTACTCTTGCACACCTTCTTAGCTGACCATAACTGCTCCAAACATGCCTGTTATTGAACCATAAAACAGTGAGTGGGGATAAGGGTAAATAGTCTATAGACTATTCTAGACTTTCTCCTATCATTTCTACTTTAGCTACTTCATGATCTAAAGAATTGTTTATTATCTGTTTTAGGTCCATTTATGTTTGGGTTATCTATACTTATGTTTATGTGTAGTTCCATTTTAGAAAGGAAAAGGATACCAATAAGCATCTCATTCATCATCAGGTGACAGAAGGACATCATTGCTTTCAGACTGTTTTAAAGATTTATCTGAAATAATACTTGTTTAGAGATTTAGAATAAAGAGAACACCATGTCAACACTTTTGATAATGTATCTAGAATGCCAATGTGCTTTATTACTCTTTTTGTTATTGGACTTACCCTTTAAGATCAGTTATGACTCAGAACTTGTCCAGGTCATCCACCATGATTTCTCCACAAAACATTTCCTGTCTCCTAAAGCATGTAGCACTTGTTTACATCATACATTCTAGTATGTATTTATACAGTCTGTTTATCTTTCTCTGATTTGATTTTTAAGTTTGTTTTTTTTTTTTTACAAAAACCTGTTTACAAGCCTAGAAAGTAGAATAATGTCTTATACTGACTTACACAATTCAGTTACAAACCTAAAGACAGTGTGAAACAAATAATAGCACCAATACATATTTTTTGAGCCTAACTGATGGAAGGTTTAGCATTTCTAAAATTTAATCTTTGTCTGGTGGATACCCAAAGTAACAAACTAAAGATGATTCCCTCAATTGTGTATTTCAAACCACAGAGGTAGTGTCTAGAACAGAACCGTAGATGATGGGAAGATCTGTCTTTCTATATCTCCTGTATTTTTCCATTGCTGAAATTATGCTTGCCTCCTAAAAATAGTCTTCAATAAAAATTGCCTTCAAATTCTTAGGGACAAGCTGTCTACCTAGAGGAAAACTGGGAAATTACCTGGGAGAATTAGAGAACATACTGTAGGCAAGGGACAATGTAAGAGTAGAATTCATGGTCTTCAATGACTTTTAGAGTACCTGTGTACAAATGGAGAGCTATGAAAGTGGAAAGAGAATTCAAACCCTGGACAATGGAATTTGGAAAATTTATTGCTGCTTCAAACATTGGCCTTACCTAAAGCGGGCAGAGCTTCACAATAACTCATCATCATAAAAGATAAAAGACAGTGTGATTAAATCACTAGGAGTTGAAAGACAGGACATCATTAAGCATTCTCTCCACTGCTAACCCTGAGATTATGATGTGACCCTGTAGTCTCTAATGTTTGGGTTTGAATTTGACATGAAAGTTGTTGGCCTGAAAATGGGCCCTATAGGGTTTTAGCTGAAGTAATTTTCCTGGAATTTCACATTTTGTATGATCTCATCCAGGCTATGTGACCTCAGTTGAGACTAGCCCAATATACAGAACCCCAAGCAGGTCTACCCTTTACTCCTGAGAGTGGGAGAAATTAAAAAGAAAATTGATCCACATGAAACAAAATGCACAATAATTTGGGCCACATGTCCCAGTTAAAACAAAAAATGGACGTCACCTTGAGATTAAGCAAATATGAATGTCCATGAAGCAGATAAAATTTGCTATTGTGGATGCAGAGGGAAGACCCAGCAGCAAAGGATACTAACCTCTTAGACAAATGAACAAATTCACCATTTTAAAACCAAAACGGGAAACCATCAGAATAAGGAAGTTTCATACAAAGGGTACAAAAAAAAAAGCAGAATTATAACTGCTATCAAAGCTTCCAGAAGATGATCCCTTCTAATCATTGCCCTCATCCCATGAAGGGATCTGTAGTTATTTACCAATCAGTGACTCCCCCAACCAGAAAGTGAGTGACAGTGAGTGACTCAAGGACAAACAGCATGACCCTGGGCCTCCAGTTTTATCTTCAATGCCACAGTCAACCATGAGGCAAATATGCTACTCTTTTAGAGACCAAATTCACCAGTCACTTATGGACTTACTTTACGACTCAGTTAATATATTCTGTATCTCTCACAATGCCTACTGCAGTGATACTCACAGGACATACTCAATAAGTGATTGCTGGGCAAAACACACAATTGCTGAACACTCAAGGTTATCATGCTTTCAATGGTCTTATGATTATTTCTGATAAACAATTTTGAATTAGCCTGAAGTCTCTCTCTCTCTCTCTCTCTCGGACAGATGAGATTATTCTATTTCTTGGCATCTTTTTACTTTAATCCGTTAGCATCTAGTTAGGTATAAAATGACTGCTCCTAGGTTTAGGCTAAATATGGAGGGGGTTAGAGAAGTATAGTGTATGCAATAGGATAAACTCTAATTTGGCAACACTGAACACAAAGAAATGTGTGGTCAGTGCAGTTGTTATATTTAATGATAAAGGAATTTCTGGGCATAAACATTCACTTCAACTGAAGCTGTCCGAAGGACCTTCTCATTAACAGTGGAAGAAGCTACATTAGATTCATGGGGAATTGGAGGCTTTATCACGGTGGATCCCAGGGTAATCCTGATGCTTTTCTTTTAAATCAGGGAACCCTAGTGAGCATAGCTGATAAAGGTCTGGATTCAAGTAGGGAGAGTGTTTTCACATGCTAACAGTCAGACAAGGTAGTGTGGCCAGTGAGTATGCAATGGGTATAAATACAAAGTCATTATACATAGGTCTAATTTTGATTCCCTGTAGTGATAAGCTAAGTAAAGGATTTTGGGAGAGACAAATAAGAATTAAGTCAGATTGGATTTATTTAGGAATACCATAAAATTGAGTAAATGTCATTCACAATGATAGAAAGGAGTTAAGTATGACTTATACGAAATTTAATTAACAAAGCATACAGTGTCCACAAGGTAATTCTTTTTAAATTCTTTGGTTCCTGAAGAAAATTGTGCTAACAATTGAATCGTCTAGGGAAGCTTTTCTGTTATATACAAATTTAAACTGGTTTTCCCCAAACAGAGGGTGAATCCTTCCTAATAATATTTGAGTCTAAGTCTACTGACTAAGATTTGTACAGATCTAGAAGAAATTGCAGAAAACATCGTATTGGGCGGCACAGAAAACAGACTTGTGAGTTTATATTTCTCTGAGGGACTGAATATCCTTCCTCTGGCAAATAAGTAATCCCTCAATCTGAAGATGGCTTTTAAATGTTTTTAAATTCAGTATCATCTAAAACGTGTATTGTGTGAATAGCAATGTGAATTGAGCTCAATTAAACAAATATCATTGAACTCTGTACAGCGTATTTTTTTTTAAACACACAAATGCCAATTTATTTTTTAAAGGATTCTGTATAATTCTGTGGTTTGCTTATTTTTTTGTATAATTATAGAAACTTTGAAAACTATATAGGCTGTAAAACTATTAATAGCCATTCAGAAAAAAACTTTGCCTACCAGCAACCACCCAGGGGGGATTAAAAGTCCTGAAAAGAGGCCAGTTCAACATTTCCTTTACCCTTGTAGAAACAAAATGCAAAAAGATGAGAAGAAAACAGAAATCAACCAAGTCGTGTGTGGCCAGTGTCTCTCAGGAGTGTGGGCCTCAGCTGCTGCCTGGGTCCTGAAAGGCAAAGCCTACAGCATACAGGATGGCAGCTGGGAGATCTCACAACCACATCTCCCTCATGCCTTCACATCCATGTCCCAACCTAGCTGTCATGGGAATCCTTCAGCCAGTTTCTCTTCCACTGCTACGTGCATCTGTCCAGTTCTCTGCGTCCCCTCTGTCGTTTCTGTCTGCACACTCCACTTTCCACATCAAGTTTTCCATCTCAGCCTCTAGCTGAGCCTGCTGGTATTCAAAGAGCTTCTTCCTGGGTCCAGACTCCGTGTAACACGCAAAGAGTAAGTGTCCTGCAGGGTGTACTGGCTCTTGACCAAGAGCTTGGCAGCATTCTGTAGGTACTGCCGATCATTCCAGGTCCCCAGATTATTCATGACCCTATCCTGAATCTTCTCAGGAATTTTCTGGTATGTCTGCACCCCCAGCTGCAAGCTCTCGTGGTTTTCCCATCTGTCAAAGTAGAACAAGTATTTCTTGAGGGCCTCCCTGGCCTGGGCTTGCTGCCTGGGCTTGACAATGTCAGGGTTCTCCTTGTACCAACTACACTCATAGTACTCGTGCCATGGGTCTTAACAGTCTCCTAGACATATTCTGCACAAGTCATGTTTACACTTGGAGCATTGCATGTGATTACAGCCTTTGTTCTCAATGCAGGTGTTGCACTTGGGACAGTCTTTGTGAGCCCTAATGTAGTTGGCCATTCAGCAGCTTCGTGAGCCATTTCCGGATTGTAGCGCAGTCTGTGGGGACGCGGTACGTCCGACACTTGAAGCATAAGACTTGGTTGCACTTATTGCACTGTACTCTGCAAGCTCTGGGCCCCTGTCCCCAAATAGCCATGGAGGCAGTCTGGACCAGGGCAAAGCTGGAGCTGGTGATGATTCTCCACATAGTCCCTCAAGTGGTAATGCCTGTATTTGTCTCTTAATTCTTCATTGGGCAACAGTGGAAGCACACAAAGTCCTCCGGTGTTTGGAGTGGCGGATCCTGAGCCATTCAAGAGACTCCCACACCCGCACCATCCTCGACAAGTATAAACGGGGCTGCTCCCAGAAGCTATGGCAAAAGTGCTGACAGGCAGGAGAGAGCAGGTTTTCCTTCTGTGCAAACTGCATACACACTGCACATTGATGAGGGGGTGGGCTGTGGGGACATGTTTCAAGGAACAGGCTGAACTTGAGCTTCAATGAGAGGTTGAGCAGAATTAGACTTGTATGTGTCCAATATATCTGCAACTTGCCAGTGGAAATTAACTAATATAAGTTTAGCAACTGAATGAGATACCAGTGCCATAGAGAGGATGTACTGGTGGCAGTAAGCATCCGTGGTTTTTAGGACAGAGGCTAGGTATCATGTGCTCATTGAGGGCACCCTCAGACTCCTTGTAGGTCAAACAGGTAAACTGGTGCTCTTCAGGATCAAAGGCGTTGGCCCCCTGCTGCTCCACATCACTGGCTACTCCCACATAGTAGACCTCCGTGCCCCCGGGGTCCTCATCTTCTTCCTCCTCCTCACAATTTGGGTCATAGTCCTTTTATTGCTGTCAGACCCCTGGCTATTCATGTCCACCGACATCTAAGCATTCAGCCAAGTTGAATATCAGGGATTTTTTTTTTCCCTCCCCTTTCCAAACTTTACCACTTTCTTAAATGCATTATTTTTTTTTTCCTTCCGTAATTCTCGAAGGTCTTTCAAGAAGATGTCACTCACCCCAAATATTCTGTGTCGTGTAATTTCCAGTAGGAGCTGCGGCCCACCGCTGCTGAGGCTGAGCAGGCCAAACTGGGTTCAGTCAGACCAGAGGGATCTGACACAGGTACAGCAGTGGGCTGATCTCTGGTCTCCTTCCTCCCACAGAGCGGTGTCCGCAGCCCGGGAAGTGCTCTGTAGGAAGTATGTTTTATGTGTAGAAATAGTGTGATACATTTTAAGACTACCTTTTGTTGAGTTTTGTTAGGGACCCGTAACACATTGAATACTAAATATTGGCATATTTTGTCAGTATGCACATATGCTCACTCTTTAATTGGTTTAATTTTGCACATGTTTATAAGGATGAATTTGAGTTGAAAAAATAAAAAGGTAACTATTTCTTTACTGATTCATTGGCAAATTGAGATCCATAGTTTATTCTAAATTAACTTCAAAGTTGAGAACTAAATATGTGGCCCCAGATTTATTAAAAGTTCAGAAAAATGGAACGAAAGAGAAAAATAAGTTTCAAAACTTAGGATTTATTTGGAAATTTTTTTGGAAAGTTACTATTTTTGCAATTAGTGGAAAGATAATTAAAACTGACATGTAACCAGGATATCACCAGGATGAAAGGAATAGCAAAGGGAATATAATCATTGGTATTGTAATAGTGTTGTATGGTGACAGATGGCTATACTTGTGATGAGCATAGAATAATGTATAGAGTTGTCAAATCACTATGTTTTACGCTTGAAACTAATGTAAGATTGTGTGCCAGCTATATTTCAAACAGTAAGTTTGGCATGTCACCCTTAGTTTTGGACAAATAAGTGGAATGGTGTTCCATAGATTGATAAGGATAAGCAAATGTGAAGTTCAAAGGATTTTTTTAATGTTTATTTATTATTGAGAGACAGAGAGAGACAGAGTGTGAGCATTGGAGGGGCCGAGAGACAGGAAGACACAGGATCTGAAGCAGGCTCCAGGCTCTGAGCTGTCAGCACAGAGCCCGACGTGGGGCCCGACGTGCGGCTTAAACTCACAAACTGAGAGATCATGACCTGAGCCAAAGTTGGAGGTTTAACCTACTGAGCCACCCAGATGCCCCAAAGCATTTGGTTTTTTAAAGTTACTTATACAAAGGATCTTGACCTGGAAGGTGTAAGTATATAGCAAGAAACTATCTAAAAGTTACTTATAATTTGAAGTTTGACAAATGAGTTCAACCTGACCTACCTTGTATAATTGAATTTTGTACTTCAGATCTAATTAGTGTGAGCTTCTTACAGATATACTCTCAGTAAATAAAAATTGATTGAATTTAAATTTTTATAAGGGAAAATTGAATGTAAATAAGGCTGAAGAAATTCTAATTGGAAATATTCATTGTTCTTGAATTCATTTGTTTGATGATGTCAATTACAAGAACAGAAATTGTCATGAATTGGTCTATTATTTGATCTTATTTCATTCTAATTAATGAGAAATAGATACACACTTTTTTAAAGGTAATGAGCCTGCAGTAATGTACTCCTCTCCTGTGGCACTGAGTACAGTCATTGTGGATTATCAGTTTGGAAGAGAAATACATAAAGCAACAGCCCATGAGAGAAAGGCAAGGACATTTGTTCTCTGAAAATAGTTATGCTTATGGGAAAAATGTTTAAATTGGGGCAATATATGTGTTTGGCTACTTTGTTTGGATCCAAATAAATGGAGCTTTTTACGGATTCCCTACAAGTAATTTTAACAAGAGTGAGAATGTCTGAGAGTAAATTTAATAGCAAAGGAACTAAAACTATGTACAAGACAAGTGAAGTTTGAAGTTACTCAGACGCTATCTAGGTAGTTACCAGGGAACTTTGATAGACAATTTGAATGACACAGTAACCACCACCCAAACACTGTCAAAAATTCCATTTTGTCCCCTTCCAGTTACTTTCCCAAAACATCCTGACTTCTATCATGAATTATTATGCCTATTCTAGGATTTCAAGTAAGGAATCATATAGTATGTATTCCTTTGTAGTTATTTATATGGTTTCTTTCACTGAATAAAGTACTATTGTGTATGATTCATCCATATTTTTGTTACATCAGTAATTTATTCCTTTCCTGAATATATCATGATTTGTTTACCTATATTACTGTTCATGAACACTCGGGCTGTTACCAGCTTTTGGCTTTTATAAATAAAGCTGCTATGAACTTTCACATACAAGCCTTTTTGTGAACATATCTTTACATTTATCTTGGGGAAATGCCTAAGAGTAGAATTGCTGGGCCATAGAATATTTTTTTTACCTTTAGAAGTAACTATGAAACAGTCTCCAAACCTCTTTGATTCTCTACTTATTGTCTACCTTGTCACTAGTATTTTTATGATTAAGATTAGCTTATAAGCAAAGTTTACCTTAATATAAAAATTCTACATGACTGGACATGGTTTACTGTATATTAAAAACTGGTAAAGAGAAGCATATTGTAGTGGAAGAATAATGGCATCTTAAATATGTTTATGCCCTAATGCCTGGAACCTATGAATATGATCTGTTACATGGCAATGAGAAATTCACGTGGCAATTGAAATCAAGGTTGCTAATTAGCTGACATTGATATGGAAGATTTTTCTGGATTATCTGGCCAGGGCTAATGTAATCACAAGAGTCCTTGTAAGTGGAAGAGGGAGAGAGAAGGGAAGAGCCAGAGAGATGGCATGAGAAAGACTCACCCCAACCTTGCTGGTTTTGAAGATGAAGGAATGTGGCGACAAGCCAAGGAAGACAGATAACCTCCACACCTCCATAGAGGAAGGCTTCTAACTAGAAAGAGCAAGGAAATAAATTCTTTCCTAAAGCTGCCCTAGAGCTTCCAGTAGAAACACTGCCCTCCCCAGACTCATGATTTAGCATGAGACCAATAGAACTGCAATGTAATAAATTTGTGTTGTTTTAATCCATTAAGTTGTGGCAATTTGTGACAGCAGCTATAAGACACTAATACACCTATGATGAGACCATATGAATTAAAAACATCATTTTGAAGCTCCAAATTGACATTAAGGACCCCAAACTGTATTTTTTTATTTTATTTTTTATTTTTAAAATTTACATCCAAATCAGTTAGCATATAGTGCAACAGTGATTTCAGGAGTAGATTCCTTGGTGCCCCTTACCCATTTAGCCCATCTCCCCTCCCACAACCCCTCCAGTAACCCTCAGTTTGTTCTCCATACTTATGAATCTCTTCTGTTTTGTCCCCATCCCTGTTTTTATACTATTTTCATTTCCCATCCCTTATGTTCATCTGTTTTGTGTCTTAAAGTCCTCATATGAGTGAAGTCATATAATTTTTGTATACCGTGGGTACATGCCTAGTAGTGCAATTGCTGGGTTGTAGGGTAGTTCTATTTTTAGTTTTTTGAGGAAACTCCATACTGTTTTCCACAGTTGCTGCACCAGCTTGCATTGCTACCAACAATGCAAAAGAGATCCTCTTTCTCCGCATCCTAGCCAACATCTGTTGTTGCCTGAGTGGTTAATGTTAGCCATTCTGACAGGTGTGAGGTGGTATCTCATTGTGGTTTTGATTTGTATTTCCCTGATGATAAGTGACGTTGAGCATTTTTTCATGTGGCGGTTGGCCATCTGGATGCCTTCTTTGGAGATGTGTCTATTCATGTCTTTTGCCCATTTCTTCACTGGATTATTTGTTTTTTGAGTATTGAGTTTGATAAATTCTTTATAGATTTTGTATACTAACCCTTTATCAGAAATGTCATTTGCAAATATCTTCTCCCATTCCGTTGGTTGCCTTTTAGTTTTGCTGATTGTTTCCTTTGCTGTGTAGAAGCTTTTTATTTTGATGAGGTCCCAGTAGTTCATTTTTGCTTTTGTTTCCCTTGTCTCCAGAGACGTGTTGAGTAAGAAGTTGCTGCGGCCAAGATCAAAGAGGTTTTTTTCCTGCTTTCCCCTCAAGGATTTGATGGTTTCCTGTCTTACACTGAGGTCTTTCATCCATTTTGCGTTTATTTTTGTGTATGGTGTAAGAAAGTGGTCCAGGTTGATTCTTCTGCATGTCGCTGTCTAGTTTTCCCAGCACCGCTTGCTGAAGAGATCGTCTTTATTCCACTGGATATTCTTTCCTGCTTTGTCAAAGATTAGTTGGCCATATATTTGTGGGTCCATTTCTGGGTTCTCTATCCTATTGCATTGATCTGAGTGTCTGCTCTTGTGCCAGTACCATACTGTCTTGATGGTTACAGCTTTGTAGTATAGCTTGAAGTCTGGGATTGTGATGCCTCCTGCTTTGGTTTTCCTTTTCAAGATTGCTTTGGCTATTTGGGGTCTTTTCTGGTTCCATATAAATTTTAGGATTATTTGTTCTAGCTCTGTGAAGAATACTGGTGTTATTTTGATAGGGATCGCATTAAATATGTAGATTGCTTTGGGTAGTATCGACATTTTAACAATATTTGTTCTTCCTATCCAGGAGCATGGAATATTTTTTAATTTTGGGGGGCCTTCCTCAAGTTCTTTCATAAGCTTTTTATTGCTTTCCATGTATAGATTTTTCACCTCTTTGGTTAGATATATTCCTAGGTATTTTATGGTTTTTGGTGCAATTGTAAATGGATTGATTCCTTGATTTCTCTTTCTGTTGCTTCATTGTTGGTGTATAGGAATTCAACCGATTTCTGTACATTGATTTTATATCCTGCAACTTTGCAGAACTCATGGATCATTTCTAACAGTTTTTTTGGTGGAATGTTTTGGGTTTTCCATATAGAGTATCATGCCATCTGTGAAGAGTGAAAGTGTGACCTCCTTCTGGATGATTTGGATGTATTTTATTTCTTTGTGTTGTCTGATTGCTGAGGCTAAGACTATGTTGAATAACAGTGGTGGGAGTGGACATCCCTGTCTTGTTGCTGACCTTAGGGGGAAAGCTCTCAGTTTTTCTCCTTCAAAGATGTTATTAGTGTTGGGTCTTTAATATATTGCTTTTATGATTTTGAGGTATGATCCTTCTATACCTACTTTCTTGAGGGTTTTTATCAAGAAAGGATGCTGTATTTTGTTAAATGCTTTCTCTGCATCTATTGAGAGGATCATGTGGTTCTAGTCCTTTCTTTAATTGGTGTGATGAATCATATTGATTGTTTTGTGGATATTTAACTGGCCCTGCATCCCAGGTATAAATCCCACTTGGTCGTGGTGAATAATTTTTTTAATGTATTGTTGGATCCAGTTGGCTAATATCTTGTTGAGGATTTTTGCATCCATGTTCATCAGGGAAATTGGTTTATAGTTCTCCTTTTTAGTGGGGTCTCTGTCTGGTTTTGGAATCAAGGTAGTGCTGGCTTCATAGAAAGAGTTTGGGAGTTTTTCTTCCGTTTCTATTTTTTGGAACAACTTCAAGAGAATAGGTGTTAACTCTTCCTTAAATGTTTGGTAGAATTCCCCTGGAAAGCCATCTGGCCCTGGATTCTTGTTTTTTGGCAGATTTTTGATTACTAATTTGATTTCCTTACTGGTTATGGGTCTGTTCAAATTTTCTGTTTCTTCCTGTTTCAGTTTTGGTAGTGTATGTGTTTCTAGGAATTTGTCCATTTCTTCCAGATTGCCCATTTTATTGGCATATAATTGCTCATAGTATTCTCTTATTATTGTTTTTATTTCTGCTGTGTTGGTTATGATCTCTCCTCTTTCATTCTGGATTTTATTTATGTGGGTCCTTTCCTTTTTCTTTTTGATCAAACTGGCTAGTGATTTATCAATTTTGTTAATTCTTTCAAAGAACCAGCTTCTGGTTTCATTGATCTGTTCTGTTTTTTTGGTTTCAATAGCATTAATTTCTTCTCTAATCTTTGTTATTTCCTGTCTTCTGCTGGTTTTGGGCTTTATTTGCTGTTCCTTTTCCAGCTCCTTAAGGCATAAGGTTAGGTTGTGTATCTGAGATCTTTCTTCCTTCTGTAGGAAGTCCTGGATGGCTATATATGCTCCTCTTATGACCACCTTTGCTGTGTCCCAGAGGTTTTGGATTGTGGTATTATCATTTTCATTAAATTCCATATAATTTTTAATTTAACTTCTTGGTTAGCCCATTATTCTTTAGTAGGATGTTCTTCAGTCTCCAAGTATTTGTTACATTTCCAAGTTTTTTCTTGTGGTTGATTTCAAGTTTCATAGCGTTTTGGTCTGAAAATATGCATGGTATGATCTCGATCCTTTTGTACTTACTTAGGGTTGATTTGTGTCCCAGTATGTGACCATTCCATGTGCACTGGAGAAGAATGTATATTCTGCTATTTTTGGATGAAATGTTCTGAATATATCTGTTAAGTCCATCTGGTCCAGTGTGTCATTCCTTGTTGATTTTTTGATTAGATAATCTGTCCATTGCTGTGAGTGAGATGTTGAAGTCTCCTACTATTATGGTATTACTATCAATGAGTTTCTTTATGTTGTGATTAATTGATTTATATATTTGGGTTTCTCCACATTTGGTGCATAAATGTTTACAATTGTTAGGTCTTCTTGGTGGATAGGCCCCTTGGTTATGATATAATTCCCTTCTGCATCTCTTGATACAGTCTTTATTTTAAAGTCTAGATTGTCTGATATAAGTATGGCTATTCCGGCTTTCTTTTGTTGACCATTAGCATGATAAATGGTTCTCCATCCCCTTATTTTCAATCTGAAGGTGACTTTAGGCCTAAAATGTGTCTCTTGTAGATGGCATATAGATGGATCTTGTTTTCTTATCCATTCTGTTACCCTATGTCTTTTTATTGGAGCATTGAGTACATTGACAATTAGAGTGAGTACTGAAAGATATGAATTTATTGCTATCATGTTGCTTGTAGAGTTGGAGTTTCTGGAGATGTTCTCTGGTCCTTTCTAATCTTTGTTGGTTTTAGTATTTATATATCTATATCTATCTATATCTATCTTCTATCTATCTATCTATATTTTTTCATCTTTTCTCCCCTCAGAGAGTCCCCCTTAAAATTTCTTGCAGGGCTGGTTTAGTGGTCACAACCTCCTTTAATTTTTGTTTGGGAAAATTTTTATCTCTCCTTCTATTTAAATGATAGCCTTGCTGGATAAAGAATTCTTGGCTGCATATTTTTCTGATTCAGGACACTGATTATATCCTGCCACTCCTTTCTGCCCTGCCAAGTTTCTGTGGATAGGCCTGCTGCAAACCTGATCTGTCTTTCCTTGTAGGTTAGGACCAAACTGTATTTTTTGTACTGCTCTGATATGTTTAAATTGTCCTACATGTTTACCATTTTCTTGTCCTCCCAATCCTTATTTATAGTGTAGATTTTAATTTATTATTTTAAATGTTTATTTATTTGTTTATTTTTATTTTTGAGAAAGAGAGCATGAGCCAGGGAGGGGCAGAGAGAGGGGGACAGAGGATCTGAAGCAGGCTCTGTGCTGACAGCAGTTAAGCCAGATGCGGGGCTTAAACTCAAAAACTGTGAGATTATGACCTGAGCTGAAATCGGATGGCTCAACCCACTGAGCCACCCAGGTGCCCCTAAATTTTACTTTAATGGAAAGATATTCTGTACGTCTGTTGGTAGAGAAAATGCAACATTGAGCTTTGTTGAAAATTAGTTTGGTAAATTTAGAATTCTAACTTGACAGTTATTTTCTCTTAACATATTGAAGATATCATTTTGGGTTTTTTTTCTTTTTTTTTTCTGGCTTCCAAAGTTGCTGTGGGTATCTCAGCTGTCAGTTTGATAGTTTTCCTCTAGAGATAACTGATACTTTCACATTGGCTGCTTATAGGAGTTTCCCATCTGTGTTTCATGTTCTTCAGTTACTCTATTATATATCTAAGTGATGATTTGTTTGTTTTAGTTTATCATACATGGGATTTTGGGGGGTTTCTTGAATGTAAGTATTGGAAATATCTCGACCATCATCTCTTTGAATATTGCCTGCCTGCCTCCCTCCCTTCCTTCCTTCCTTTCTTCCTTCCTTCCTTCCTTCCTTCGTTCCTTCCTTCCATAATTTCAGGCTAGGATGCTAATTGCACATGTATTGAAACTTCTCAGACTATGTTCTGTGTATCTTAACCTCAGTTTTATATTCTTGCTTCTTTTTTTTCTGTTTTATCCTAGTTCTGAAAATTTTCTCCAGAACTCAACCTTGAATGGGCTTTTATTGCCTTTCTGTGTTACAGGAAAATCAGTTATGCTAGGGCTTCATTTTTTGAGCTTCAAAAAATACCTACTCACAAGGCTATCATTTCTCCTTTGGGTCTCAAGGGTCTCATTTGGAAGTCATAAGATGAACATTGACTTCTTCTTTTGACATTCATACTTATAATCAAAATTGCTCCTGAGACAGCACATACTACTGACAAAATAGGGTGAATGTTATACACAAAAGTCCAAGAATGGAGGCAACAGATAAAATTTCAGGATTTTAGGGGTGCCTGGGTTGCTCAGTTGGTTAAGCATCCAATTTTGGCTCAGGTCATGATCTCATGGTTCGTGAATTCAAGCAGTGCATCAAGCTCTGTGATGACAGCATGGAGCCTGCTTTGGACCCTCTGCCTCCCTCTCTCTCTCTGACTCTTCCCTGCTCTCCATTTCTCTCAAAAATAAATAAACATTAAAAAAATATTTCAGGTTTTTATCCTTACATTTCTCTTTTACCAAGTCCCTTGATTTATCAGGTATAGGTGTATGGAGTATTTATGTTCCAAGGTCTCTCCAGGTACTAGAGATAAAGATCAACTAGATATGATTTCTTGTTTAATGGAGCTCACACTCTTTGGGCAAGATAAGAGACTAGATTATAAGACAACATCTATTGATATTTTTCTCCTATGAGAACTCAGTTTGATGAGTGTGCTGATTGCTTCCTGGCCCTCTGTTTAATGGGGCATGTGTTTTTGTCTTCCCGAATTTGCCTTTCCAGTATGTTATTTTTAAAAGAATGGGCTCTAGAATTCATGAGTATAAATGTCAGCTCTGACAATTAACAACTTTGAATTCTGGGAAGGTTATATTATACCTCCAAGTGTCTGATTCCTCATTTATATAATAAGGAGATAATGATATGTTCCTCAAAGGGTGATTAGGAAGATCAAATGAGTTAATATTGAAAAGTATTAAATAAATAAAAGCATGTGCATCCTTTGTCCAAGTAAATAAGGTCCTATCTCACCTATAGTCCAAACTCACTTCCTGATGTTGTTTCTTCTTGTGAAAGAAATTCCTCTATGTCTGAAAACATGAAATCTCTTTTAAGAAACTGTTGGCCTAGCTGTGAATGGCAAGGTATAGGCATTTGCCCTTATAGACACTGCTGCAGAGAGGGCCTGCTAATCCCTACAAATTATGCAGGTTTTCAAAATTTCTTTTGCTTACTTTCAGCAACATTCCTTTGGAAGAAAAGCTGTATATCAGCTACCCATATTTTTGAGCCAAATACATTTTGCGATATGCGGTAAAAATTGGATTTAAACATTGATGACATATAATGACACAATTTTAGTGTTGATAACATCCCCTTCTCCAGTTCCTCCTCCTTCCACTCCCTTGAACATCATTTTTGCTTCCCTATACTATTTTTGATGAGACTGAAGTTTGAAAAAAAAATGTTTTCTCAGATATCTTTTTTTTTTTTTTTGGTGGGGGGGGGGTGTTGTAATTGACATCAGTAAACCAAAGGACTGTTCTGAAAGTAGAAGTGGCATTAGCCAAATATGAGAGAAATGGAGAAGTAATAAGTATCAACCTAAGCTCATGGCTGACCCAAGATTTGTGCTGAGACTGGTGACGTTGGAACTTCGAGGAAATAAGCATAGAATATAGAGTATCACATGTGCTACTGCTCCACACAGTTTTAGTCATTATTCATTATTAAGATTTTCCGGGAGAGAAGGCAGCAGGTCTTTCACACATCACACTTTGGTTGCTTTAGGCCCCTGATGTCATGTCACAGTATGGGTATCCCATTATAACTAAAGTATTAATAAACTTTAATAAAGAGTAGAAGAAAAAAGTAAAGGACCAAATCTGAAGGGACATTTTACATCCTTATTAAGCATGCTTTATATAACCAAAGTAAAAATCAAATACATATATTTTCAAAAATTGCCTAAGGGCAATTAACGTTAAGTGTTTTCATTGTTTTTAATAGAAGGGAACAGAGAAGGGACTGCTGAGGGAATTAAATGAAGTTTTCAGATAGTATAAGGAAGAAAGAACATAAATGCTGCAACTGCAGCCCAGAAAACTGAGTTGTTGGCAAATAATATGCAACCTTTTAAATTAGAAAAATTTCCCTACATAATTGCAAGCAGTTGAAATAAACAGTGGTTTCCAATTGTCCAGGTAATTTTGTGCAATTTTTACTGGCCAATAAGCATTAGGGCCACTTCTCATGATAGGACCTAGGATTCAAACTTTCTCTTAAGTATATTTCTGTATTATTTTCCATTTGTTTATTTGGTTATTCACCAAATTGCTCTATTTATATTCACTTTCAAGACTAGGGTAAGTTGTTTATGCAGGCCCATTGATTTAAGGAAAAATATAGTTTTTTAATCTAAGCCCCAGGATATATTTCAGCTTCAAATTGAAATATGTGTGCTTATAGGTGCTCAAATACTATTGTACCTGTGGCTGCTGTTTTCCACCATAGTAAATCTGTCCAAACCTGTTCTTTCTTACGCATATTCCTGGGGCCTGTCATGACTGTGACACTCAACTAAATTCACTCACTCCATCTTTTGATGCTTTTCATCATCAGGGCTGATATCTCAGGTTAGGTTCCCTGGAGGCAGAGACTAAGACAGAATTAGCATGGAGCAAGTTGTTGGGGAACACTCTTAAAAGCAGCACGTCTGTGACAGTACTGGAAGAAGGGGTTGGCAGGACAAGTTGAACTGCAATGCAGTTGTGACCAAGACCTCGGAAATGCCATGAGAGCTCTGAAGCTGGGGTAGCCCTTCTCAGCTTAAGTCCCAGGTAAAGCCAGTCAGCCAGGCATGTGGTACCCTGTATTGACCCTTTCAGAGGAGCCTATCTTCAACTAAGGGCAAGTAATGAAGTGTCTCAGTTGAGAGTTGTGGATCATCACCAGTGCCAGTAACTGGGCAGTGAAAGCTTCAGCTGGAGACAAGATCAGGTGCCTCCACGGCTTATTACCATGGCCCCAAAAGTCTTCAGCTTCTTACCTTCTAATCTCTTCTACCCTAAAAGCTTCCATCTCCTTTCTAATTTCCTTCTCTGTGTCCCAGCCTAAAGGACTTCCTGTCTCCTCTATGAGGTCTCCACATTTCACTGAGACTGTACTACATGGGCCATTGTCTTTCCAAATACTTAAGACCAGAATGTCACAAGGAGTCATTGACACTTTTCTGCCAGACTTAAATGTTTCAATAACTTAAAGGTATGTGACAAATCTGTGAGAGGATTAGTATCATAATTTATAGTTCTTGCTTTTTCATTATTGTTTAGTTTATGAAAGAATCTTTTTTCTTCTTAGTAGTCTCACTGTTTCCAACTCTGAAAATTGGAAAGAAAACATACAATATATATTCAAGTTTGCAATCAGATCCTTTGGGATTCAGAAATAAGGGAGATAAGCATGGGTTATGGTAACAGGAAACTATGTTTTCCGTGTGTTCAAATGTGTTTTTTTCCCTCCTACCTTCATTAATTATAAAGTACTGTATATATAATGGCCTACATATTTTCTCATTGAGGTCAGATAGCCAAGTGTTTAGCTGGGAGGAAACTGTCATTTATTGATTCTTTATTAGGCATTCTCATAGAAATTAAGTCATTTTATTTTTTTATAAATATTTGCAATATAAAGACTATTAAGTCTGATTTTCTAGGCAAGAAATCTAAAGCCCACGGGAATAAAATAGATTGCCCAAAGCACATGTGGTTCAAATATGAGTTATTACCATCTGAGGACTTTTTCTTTTGTGTATGAAGGCTGACTTTTTCTTTTCTCCTCACGTTTTTTTTTTCAACGTTTATTTTTTATTTTTGGGACAGAGAGAGACAGAGCATGAACGGGGGAGGGGCAGAGAGAGAGGGAGACACAGAATCGGAAACAGGCTCCAGGCTCTGAGCCATCAGCCCAGAGCCTGACGCGGGGCTCGAACTCCCGGACCGCGAGATCGTGACCTGGCTGAAGTCGGACGCTTAACCGACTGCGCCACCCAGGCGCCCCTCTCCTCACTTTTAATAGACTTTTTTTAGAGCGGTTTTAGGTTCACAGGAAGATTGAGCCCACGGTACAGAAAGTTCCTGTGTGCCCTGTGCCCATACATATGCATAACCTCTCTCATTGTCAACATCCCCATCAGAGTGGTACACTTGTTGTAATTGGTGGATCTATGTGGACACATCAAAATCACCCAAAGTCCAAAGTTCACTTTAAGTTTACTCTTAGTATTATATATTCTATGCGTTTGGACAAGTTTGTAATAACATCTGTTCACTACCATACTGTCATATGATATTCATATGGAGGATATTCATCCTTCTCTCCCTCCTAAACCCTGGCAACTACCAATCTTTTTACAGTCTCCAAAGTTTTGCCTTTTCCTCAGTGTCATATAGTTGGAGGAATACTGTTTATAGTCTCTTTGGATGAGTTTCTTTCACTTAATAATATGCATATAAATTTCTTCCATGTCATTTCCTTGTTTGATAGCTCATTTCTTTTAGTGCTGAATGATGTCCCATTGTCTAGATATACCACAGATTATTTATCCATTCATCTATGATAGGACTTCATGATTGCTTACAAATTTTGCCAATTAGGAATAAAACTGCTCTAGAATATCCATGTGCAGTCTTTGGTGGACATGAGTTTTCAACTCTTTGGGGTAAATACCAAGGACAGCTGGGTTGTATGGTGAGAGTATGTTTAGTTTTGTTAAGTAAGAAGCTGCCAAACTATCTGCCAAAATGACTGTACCACATCCTCATCGGCATTTAGTTTTGTCAATGTTCTGGATTCTGGCTATTCTTGAAGGTTGGCTTTTTGTGTTCTAAAATTTAAACTAGCTGTGAAGATGTACAACCATATATCCAATTAAGACACTGATTCTTTAGATGGTCCTAATGGCTTAAATTGTTAGCCTTATAGGTTGATGACCAAAAAAATTATAAAGCTTACCATCTATACCTTGCATAATTACTTTGGGAATATTTCTTTGAGAAGATTCAGTGAATGAATAATGCATATTTTTATCTCTTAAATTATACCCTTCTGTGTCATTTTGAGTTTTCAGAGAAGAATTTGTCAAGACAGATTAGATGCACAAAAGTTATTGGAAGAAACATCTTTAAGGACAAAGAAGAAAGGGGTGTGGGGAGGCTGGGAGAGAGTTCAGTGTATGATCTATGAAAGGAGAGAGAAATGGAAAAAATATTGGGTAGAAGAAGCTTCAGACTGTAATATTTTCCTGAAAAAGCCTCAGCTAGGCTGATGGGGAGTCCTAGAACAAGGGTTGTCTGTTAAAAGAGTCCTGCATTGGGCAGAAGTGTCCCAACTCTAGTGCCTCTGCTGTGCCTCTCATTCTCTGACAGAGAGTAGCCCAGCAGAAGCATGGCCTCAATGCGGTTGCTACAATGGAGCCAGAGGAATGGGAGAGAGAGGCTGTCTACCAATATTCTCAGTAGCTGGTAAAGGGAGATCTGGGTACATCTAGGCTTGCCAGGCTCTTCATTTCTCTTCCTCTGGATTTCTTACCTTTCCATTTTTAAAAATTTAATTTCTGCCTCCTATGTGGCTGCCTACATTCATATATAATGTATTCCTAGAATAAAAACAAAAGTTAACAAAAGTTTTTAAAAAGGAGACTTTTGGGGCACCTGTGTAGCTCAGTAGGTTAAGTGTCTAACTCTTGATTTCAGCTCAGGTCGTGATCTCACTGTTTGGTTCATGAGATCGAGCCCTGTGCATCAGGCTCGGCACTGACAATGTGGAGCCTGCTTGAGGTCTCTCTCTTTTTTTCCTCTCTCTACCCCTCCCCTGCTTGCGCACATACTCTCCCTCTGTCTCTCTCAAAATAAATAAATAACGTTTTTTTTTAATGGAGACTTACTATAATACTTTTAGAGAAAATACTCAATGCTATGTTTCCAACCTTCTGTACCTGTTTCTTCAATTTGGTCCATTTCCTTCATAACTGATCGTATTCTGCTGCCTCATGTTGAATTTGTCTGAATGAGGCTAAACATTACCATTTCGGTAGAGTTGTAATGATTTTTATCTTTGTTTTAATTTTATGTTTTTGTTTTTGTTGTTGTTTTAGACCATATCCGTTGTATTTATTTTGAACACTTTCATTGTTCAACTTCCTCTTCATTCTCATAAAATTATATGGGTGAAAAGTAGTAGAATATTCAAATAATTGCAAAAGCCCTACTCTACCAAGAACAATAGTATTAATATCCCAGTTTAACTGCTAGCTGGCAGTTAGCATCATCATATGATTCTTAAAATGTTCATCCAATTGATGAACAAAATGTCTACATTTAGAACACAAAAAGGCATTTAAGAACATTTTTGAACATCATTTGTAACTATTTCTCTTAGGTCTGGCCTGCTTAAAAGCAAAGCCTAAGACATGAATCTTATGTAAATGATTTATTTAGAAAGTGCTGTTAGGAAAAGTCTCAAATAAGGTAAGGAAATTAGGACAGGGCAGGAGAGAAGCTAAGTAAAGACATGATTTCAGGTGACAGCTTGCTTCAGCTCACATAAATGTTTGCATTGTAGAGTTTGCCTGCCTTGTGGCAAAGACGGGGTGGAGCTTTTGTTAGCACCTCCTCCCACCTACTCACATGCTCATACCACTCAGTCATTGGCTACATGCTGCCCCTGGGTGAAGCAGGTACAATAATCGCCGGAGGGCAATGTTCTGGAGAGAATTGCATGTGTGATTGGTTAGCAGAAAAACCCTAAGTAAATGGATGGAGTTGGGGTGGGGCTTGCAACAAGAGTGCCTGCTCAAAAGCATTGTTCTTAAGAAAGTCACTCCCAGAAAGCTTTCCTGTACTGATGTTGACAGTTGTTAGATCCTGGAAAGGGGGAAATAGTACCAGGCCCCAACCTTCCTGTTACCTCAATCTCCTCATTTATTAACTCCTAGGCACTGAATTCCTTGCAGCCCCAGGATGAAAGACTTTTGGCCAGGTATCCAACTTTGTGTCATTCACTTCACATTACACACACACACACACACACACACACACACACACACACGCACACACATCTGGGGCAATTGAAAGTATTACACGCATGCTCATTCATGAAATTGATCACCTAAAGGTAGCGTACCAAGTTCTAAGTTACAGAGCAAGGAAAAGAATCCTAAATCATTAAGTTTGCTTTTAATATAACTGTTATGTTTCCTAGAAGACATATAAATTTACAACATTGACATGTGCAGTTGCCTCAAATGCCAAAGCGCGATTTCTTCTAGTGAGGCATTTACTTAGCATGGAGATCAAGAACAGAGAAAGAAAATGGATAGAAAATCCAGAAAGTTTTCTCTGGGTTTTCCATTTCAAATGAGGAGAACAAAAACTGGTAGAATCCATGACTTTGGTCGTAGATTAAAAGTGAATGTTTTAGATAATGTGTCACTGAATCAGCAATTGTTGCCTTCTGTTTCCTTCCTTTTACCATTTGAAATTTTAAAAGGGTATAAGGAAATCTTATTAAATGACTTTTACCCAGACAACCTCAGTTTCAATTCTCTCAAATCGTATATTCAGGCACTGCTGTCTTTGTGAGCTCTCTATGTGGCAAAAGGAGAGACTAGTTTCAGGACCTAGTCAGTGTTAAAGTAAGCTGATCTATCACCTACCCCCTGAGGAAATTCCTACAGGGCTATCTTGCTCTGGGCTGCCTAAGTGTCTCATTTGTACCTAAAAACAAAAAGTGTAATTTTTTCCCTATTCAAGATGTCACAAACCCAATTTTCTTTCCCTAAGGATCACAGTTATTAGTCTCTAAAGGTGCTAGCACTTGAGGCCAAGTCTGAGGTGATTAAAATTCCTCAGCACTTTAGGACTGGTGCCCTTCCATCACGTCTCATCTCCAGCTGCTTCCCTGTCTGACTCTCCTTCTGTCTCTAATTATGATCCATCATTATCCATTTTGAGGTCTGTGTAAGTCATGTGAATCAAGGAAAATTGAGAACCTTAGGAAAATACATTTCTATAGCCATGCACCGCTGATAAAGAGATGGAAACACTGATTGGTTCCCATTTTTGTCTCCAATTTTATAAATACACTTACTTTGCCTTTCAAATTCCTTCTGTTCTCACTCTCTTACTCTTTCCCTCTCCACCTTCCTCTCTCTCTCTCTGTCATACACACACACACACACACACACACACACACACACACATACTCACATGTGCATTACAAGCACATACATATGCTTACCATCTATTGGCCTAGATGAGCTATAAAGGCCCATGCCAGCTGAGATTTTGGGTTTAATGTCATTACAGCCATAGCACTGCAACGGTAATTTGGCACCTGGTAGTTAGCTGGATTGGTATAATGTATAGCTTCCTGGCTAACCCCAGCATCTTTGTTGCACACAACTGAACCGAAGAGGTTTGCTTTATAGTTTCACTCAGCAAGATAATGATCTCATGCGTCCTAGCACTTCTAAGAAGCCACAAATTAGAAACATGTAGAAATGGGACCAATGGAGTTATAATCCGGAGTATTCATTCTGATTTCAGTGGAGAGTGAGATAGAGAATGGAAAAAAAAAAGAATTATGACTATGATGGTTTTTTGACATCTTCACCCCCTTCTGGTGGATTTACGTGTTTAAAATCATCTCTTTGGGGTAGTCTGTACCGCAGGTAGGTAAGTCACACATTAGCTTTATGGAAATGAGAACATGAATCCATCAGGCTCAATTCTGCAACATGAAATGAAAGGGCAGTGAGTGGCCTACATACCAGAGTGAAGAGCCTGGTATATTTAAGAAATAATACCCCAAAAAGATATAATTACAGAGGTGCAGTCATATAAAGACTATAGATAGGCAAGTCATGTGCCCAGAATAGGACAGCTGCTCAATCAGGATGTCAGAGAATAGGGTCCAGCAAAGCCTGTGTTTCTGATTACCACCCACACATGCTCCTACATTACCACTACCTGTATAGGAGGAGTTTGAGACCAGTTCTTGAGAGTAAGTACCTTTTATAAGCTGCTCTTCCTTTTTCTTTATTTGCTGCTTTTGTCAGGTATGTGGACTTATGTTTTCTTGGAACCACATCAGAGGACTGAAATCTGCCTTCACAGGAAGCATATAGAATCTCCTAGGTGAGATGCTCTTTTTAAATGGCTTAAAGGGAAAGAGCCATGATGTAAAACCAATAATTACAGGAATGGAAAGAAAACTCAGTTTGGGTAGGTTAGCAAATAGCAGTGGCCAAGAACACTAAATGTTAAGAAAAAAAGTGTTAAGAAAAGCTGTTAGTAATCAAGGCTTGTAAAAGACAGATGAACAAAGATTTTAACTGAGCTCATCTGAGACACTAAATAAATGAAAATATAAAAATAAAAATTAGAGTCGACTGGGTGGCTCAGTCAGTTGAGCTTCTGACTCTTGATTTCAGCTCAGGTCATGATCTCACGGTTTGTGGGATCGAGTCCCACACTGGGCCAGCTTGGGATTCTCTCCCTCCCTCTTTCTCTGTCCCTCCCTCACTCACTCACACACACATTCTGTCTCTCAAAATAAATAAACATTTTTTAAATAAAAAAAATTAAAATTAAGAAAAAATTGAATCTATTCTGCATGGGACTTTCTCCCTCATGTTTTACTAAAGAGAAAGCAAATTCTTTAAAATGGCTGCTGGCATGAGCCACACTTGGGTAGCTGTGACAGAGAGGAGTATTTAGCAGTATAGTATGGACGTCAGAGGAGAATCTTCAGATAAGAAATCCTTCCCACCCCTGCTTCCCAGGTGTTGCTGGGTTATGAACAGAAAAGAAAAGGGGAAAAAAACCCACAGCAACACCGGTTCTTGGTCTACAAACCATTTATCCATTGTTTACGCTTCACCTATCCACATGATTTTATAATTGGCAGCCAAGTTTACAAAAACAGAAGTGGGCAGGGAATTAGGTGGGCACAGTTAAGTTTTGCAAACAGAGATAATGGGTGGAAACGTCTGAAGATGATACTTGTGTTTCTGCTACCTGGGAGGTAGAGGCCTGGAAGAGACACTGGAACTGAACTCTCTGCTTTTATGCCAGTAATCCCTGTACTTTTTGGAATTGTCTCCACTTCATAAACAGAACATAAAATAACATCTGCTGCACTTTTCTTTTACTTATCACTTGCAGTGATTCAGAAATCAAGTATTAAAATATGAAAATCACATGGTTTTCTAATGCATTTACCTCATGTAGAGGACTGAAACAATCAGAAATAATCAGTGCTAATCCATTTCTTCAAACTTGCATTCTGACTCAGCTGTCCCATTTCTTTTTTTTTTTTCCCTTCCAAATCAAAATCACACACACACAGATACAAATCCATTTTTACCTTGAATAACATAAACAGTAATCATCACCCACCATTATTACAGAAGATTAGCGGGACCATTAAGGGACATAATCTGCACTGTACTTTTATTCATCAAGCAGCATTTATGTGAAGAAAATTTAGATGGATCATTCCACAGCCTGGAAATTACAAAGAATGAGTTTGCTGAAACAGAGCTGCAAAACAGGTAGCAGTCTGTTTTTGTGATTACCATCAAATACGTAATCCTGTGTGGGGAAGCTTTGGGACTGAACCCCGGAAAGGTTTTCCCTTTGGGAGTTATTCTTCTTCGTGCAACAGTATTGCCGTGTATCGTTTAATATCCATCTGCCTCCCCTCTTGAAGCCACACATGGGAACTGGCACTTGCCTTACCGGGAGAGATATAGAATCTCCCAGAGGAATTAAAGGGCTGCCTAAGTTATGAGGTCATCCTCATTGCTGGTAGGTGGTATCTGGTTCCTTGTTTTGTTGCACCAAGTCCTTTCATTTACGTGTTACTGATTCTAATCTACTTGTCTCTGAATCTCGGATTCTCTGATACTTAATCCCTACACATTGCACCCTTCAGTAGGGGAGTGAAAAAGAAAAGAATAAAAAGAATAGGAAGGATACTGTGGAGGTACTGATAGAAACTATGGACTAGATATGGGAAGTTATGGAGAAGAGAAGTCAAAAGACACTAACCCTTTGAAACTGGCTAAGTACAATAGTAATTACACTAACAGAAGTAAAGGCAGAAGACAAAATCACGGTGAAAGATGACAAATTTCGTTCGGATATTGGGCTGCAGGAAGGCAAATGGCTGTGTATGGGAGCCTGCAGCTCAGAAGAGTTGGCTGCACAGGCTAGAGCCTGAGATCAGGGAGTCATCCACACGGGTGTGGTGGCTAAAGCTATGAGAAAGGATGATATTACTAAGGGAGAAATTATGAAGAGACAAAAGATAATGACTGAGCCTACAGAAAGCCTGTATTTTGGGTGTGATGAGGAAAAGAAAGATAGCAAAATGACAGAAGGAATGCTCAAAGGTGGGAAATCAAATTGGCCATTCATTGATTGATGGATTCATTCATTCATTTAACAAAATATTTTGAGCTCATTCAATGTGCCAGGCACTGGTGTGAATCCTAGGTGTGCAAAAGTGAATAAATTAGACGTGCCACTACTCTCGTGGAACTTCTAGTTTAGTACGAGAGACAGACGTTAAATAATCTGACAAATATATATGAGATCAGAGCTGTGCTAATTTCTCTGAAGGAAAGGAATGGCACTCTCTAAGAGTGTTTAATGGAGGCTATTGACCTGGTTGGGGAGCCCAGGGAAGAATATCCTGGGAAACTATAGGAAGGTAAATAGGAAAATATAGAAAGATAAAATTGGAGTTAACAAGGCTAAGAGACGGAAAAAAAAAAATGTTCAGGGGAACTCCATTTATCCTGGGGCCATTGAGGAGAATAGAATTATACGTGAACCTAAAGAAAGCTGGTGTGGCTGGAGCTCAGGAAGCAAAAGGAAGTCTGCTGGATATGAAGCTGGAGCAGTGAAGGAAGGGTCGGAATGTATTTGGCCTGGCCAGCCATGTTAGCGATGTTTTTCTTTATTCTAAGAGCAAAGGGAAGGCATTGGTGGGTTTCATGCCTCAGATTTGTATTTTGAAAAGAGAACTCTAGCCTAAATATAACATAAGGATGAGACTGAGGAAAGAGTATAAGATGACTAATTAGGAGTTGTTATTGTAGTGTTGGTATGAGGTTATACAAACTAGGGTTGGATGGATAGCAGTGCATGTGAGGAGAGGCAAGTAGACTACAGAGATTGTGTAGGTGGTAAGACCAACAGATTTGGTCATGGAGGATATATAGGTTAAATCAACAGATTTGGCAATGAAGGATACATATAGATCCATTTGGATACCATGCTACTGGCAAGGAGCAAGAAGAGTTTCAGAAAGTAGGGCGTTGGCACCACTGCCCAATATTAAATAAATTAAGGAGAGAGAACAACTGAATTTTACAATTGAAATGTTACCAATGACTTTGAAAATGACAATGTTAGTGGATTGGTGGTAGTTTTTGCCAGATTATAAGGGCTTAGAGGAAATAAGTTAAAAGCAATGAGTATAGATTCCTTTTAACTATGGTAATTTAGTCAACAACATTTTATTAAATTCTTATGAACCAGATACCATGTTAGGCGCAATAGATACACGAATATCACCCAATTGCAGCCCCATAGTTAATCAGCCTAAAAGAGTAATCAGTGTTTATTAAGCTCTTACTATATGACAGGATTATTTCAATTTATGATAAATATTTTTACTTTTCATCTTTTTACAGTGGGCAAAATGCAAAAAAGGAAAAGTTATTTTTTCAGGCTCATTCAGCTAATCAGCTCAAGACCGAATATAAATTCAAAGAGTCTAGCATCTGAACCCATCATCTTAAAAACTTTGTTTTGCTGGAACCTGGAAAAGGAGACAGCCTGCATAGTGATGGCCCTAATAGAATTACAGACAGAGAGCTAGAGGTGTGGCAAGGAGGCAGGGACCTGTGTTGGCTGGTGGAGTAATCAGGACTTGTCAGAAGACATCTGGACTAATCAGATAGAAGCTGGAAGGAGTAGCAGGGTCAAAAATGTTTGGCTTTGCTTTTTTATGACAGAGGAGATTTGCCGCTTGGCAAGACTAAGTGGTACAGAGCACAGGCTCTGGAGTGAACCAGATCTGAGTTTAAATACCAACAGTGCGGCATATTAGCAGTGTAACCTTGTCCAAGTTACTTAAACTCCTGGAGTCTCGGGGTTTTGATCTGAAAAATGAATTAGAAATGGTATTTCATGACACTGATGTGATGGTCTGTGATTTTGAAGGATATTGAAATAAGAAATGTACATAAATTGCTTGGTCCAAAACATGTACTCAGTAAATCTTAGTCCTCTCTCTTTATTTATTATTATCACTTTTTGCTTCCCCAACCCATAACCTGTGTTTACTGCAAAGAGAAGAAGTATAAGATGACACAAGCAAGTCAGGTTGGTCCATACAGAAAGGTCAGGAGGGGATGGGATTAAGGGATTAGCTTTGGTGAAGGAGGAAGGACATCTTTCTTCTGACCTTGGTGACAGAACAGAGGACACTTGGGAAGTAGACATCTGATGCATGTCCTATCCCTCCCTCTGTTTCCCCTTCCCACGCCTGGGCCAGAGAGAAGTACTGTATGTACTCGAGAGCTATACTTGTTAATTTGAATTTCTTGCTGTAGACCTAATTCTTTTAAAGGAGAATTATTTTATAACAGAAGGATCCCTGTCACTGAAGAGTCAGGCTATTAAAGAATATATTTGTGCTTTAAGTTAGTATTCATATGCTGTGAATTTGTGGATATAAAGGAAGTCGAAGGATTACAGCTATATAAAATATCTGAATTCTCAGACAGAGCTTAGCTTTCTTCAGTTACTCAACTGTATTTTTTACCTTGAGGAGAAATTCTGGCTTTAGGTAAAAACAAGCATGATACTCTTATGAAGCTAACATCAGAAAAAAGAGGGGCCAAGAAAAGAGGACAAGCCAGAGCTACTTGCCCTGTGACCATTACCATCTTCTGGTTGATGTGATCCTTTTACTCCTGGTTCTGCACAGGGAATATAGGAGCTGGCTTACTATTGGGTATAGAAGGAAGCCACAGCCCTCTGTGAGCTACCAGATGTTGGGGAATAGGACTTGACCAGACTTGTTTTCAAAGATGTCATTAGGGAACGGTAGCAGAAAACTCACTATGAGGAGCTTTTATTTTTAACAAGGATTTATTTTATTCTAACTTTAACAAAGTTTTTTTTTTTTTAACTTGGTTTGTTTTTATACCTGCAGTTAATAGAAGAACAAACTCAGATTCTCCTTTCTTCTTTAAACCTACAATTATGCTCAACACCTGGTTTAAATAGTTTCCTTTCCTTATAGATTGTGGTCTAAAATCTTCATACTAGAGTAAAAGATCCTTAGTCTACCTGGAGTCACTCCAGGTCTTGTGCCTAATTGAAAATTCCAGCACAGGGACTACCAAAGGCCAGATTGTAAAATAGACACTTTGAGGGGCACCTGGGTGGCTCAGTCGGTTAAGTGTTCATTCTTGGTTTCGGCTGAGGTCATGATCTCATGGTTCGTGAGTTCAAGCCCTGAGTTGGATTCTGTACTGACAATGCAGAGCCTGCTTGGGATTCTCTCTCTCTCCCCTCTGTCTGCCAGTCCCTGGAGCATGTGCTTTGTCTTTAAATAAGTAAGTACATAAATAACCTTAAAATAGATACTTTGCGTTCCATACTTCCAGCAGACCCATTTGTGTTCTTTTTACCACTCTTGCCTTCATCCCTGACAGAAACCAAACTGTTCACACACTTCCCCTCACCCAACCCTTCAAGTTTCTCCTGTCATGAAAATCAAATTTGTCCTTGACAACACAGTGTTTTTAAGACTTTGGAAAACAAAAACCTATTTCAACGCTAAATGTCAACATCAGACTCCAAAATATATTCCAGGTCAATGAAAGAGATGAACATTGAACTGTTGTTTTAAAGGAGAAAATAAAATTGTTATCTGATCTCTGGAAGAGCTGGAATTCTTAGCTTTGAAGCAAAAAGAACAATCACATACGAAAAGACTGACCAATTCAAAGTCTATTTGAAGTATACTTGGAATGCAAAACTTCACGTTAAAATGCTCGTACCAAGCACAGTAGACAAAAAGGTGGTTGTCTTTGTGTGTAAAGGGTATTCCAACCCCAAAACAAAACAAATAACAAAGAAAACTTTCACCATATAGGCAATGATCCAAGTATGGAAAAAGCACTTACACTGGAGAAAATACAAATAGAAAACAATTAATGTGAGGAAAATATTTTCATCCTTCAGCATAGTAGGAATGCTATAGTAATAATGTTGACAATGTTTTGCTGTGGCTTTTAACTTACACCCAAATGAGAGCTCTGTTAACTGATACAATCCACTTGGAAAATAATGCAACATAAAAATACTCATACCCTTTGACCCAATAATGTTTCTTCTGGGAATTTATCCTAAAGCAGTAGTTCAACAGAGGCAAAGTCCAGATGAATAAAAATGTTTATGGCAGTATTACATAAAACAAAACAGAAACAAACAACAACAAAAAACTCACCAAAAACTACCAAAATATTCAACATAAAAGAATGGTTTATTAATTGTAGAATATCAGCAGGAGGTAACTTAATGAGCCATGAAAATGATAATTACAAAAACTATGTAACTACATAGAAACAAATTCTAATAGAAACACAGTTTTCCTCACTATATACCATTATTACTTTCTGAGGATGTGGAATTTACTCTGGGGAAGGCAGGTTGTAGCTGAGCATACGGATGTTTTTTTTAGGCTAGTGGGGGAGCAAGGACTGAGAAGACCTTGAATGTTTTGTACAGCTGAGGAGAGAACCAGGCGTTTGCAGGGGAACTCAGAATTCGCAGACAGTTTACAGAAATGAGAGCTGTGTGGGGGTGGGAACAACACAGGGAAAAGCCCTATAGGGGATGGGATTGCCAAGAAGGGAATCCTGAGAACATAAATATCCAATTTGTATTTTCAGATTGTTTGCTACTGGTGCATAGTGTAAGCTGTTCTTTGTCTCCCTGTCAAAACTGTCAGAAAAGTCTATGTTGTTCCCTAATAATTTTTGTGGAAAAATTCTTCCGGAGAACTGAAAAACTCCACAGCTGGATTAATGACGGACGGCTAAGACAAGAAGTCTGAAGCTATTCCAGGCTTGAATACTGTCATGGCTTAAGCTAACTTTCTCAAGGTTCTTTGACTTCAGCTTCCTCATCTATAAAATAGGGATAGCAATATATCTCCTTTCAGAGGATTGCTGTGAGTATTAAATAAGTTAATAAAGCACTGAGAACAACATCTGGCACACAGTAAGCCCTAGATACTTGTTTGTTATTATTAGTGGTCATCATCATCACAATGCAGGGCAGAGACAGTTCATGAGGATTCAGGATGTAAGTGACAGATGTTGTAATTAGGGCTGTGGTTCCATACATTTGTTTTTCAAAGTTGGGTCAGTATTTCTGTTGTATTGACTAAACATTTTAAAACAGAGGAAAAAACAGTTTAGTAGATAGCCTAAGTATTTAGCCCTTACTTAGACATGTTTAATCAGCGATCATTTAAAGCAAAGGAGAAAAATCACCAAAGTTGAACAAACAATTAAATAATGAAAGGCAGCGAGGTAGTAGGAAATTTCTTTGATTATAAAAAAGACAGTCACAATAGGCATAGAAAAGCAGGGGTAATATATCTAGGACACTTTAAATTTTAACCTAATTTAATTGATGCTGATTATAGGAGAGAAAGCTATCAGAAATCTGATCATTCAGAGAGCTGATTTGTGATCCTAGAATGTCAACCTGAAATTTTCCCTGGAATTATAAGAAAATGCCTAAAGACATTCTATTAGATAAAAAAGTGATTTTAACTTGAATTTCTGTACCTTTCAAACTTGAAATATTAGAGGACTTAATGTAATGGAGAAAAAAAGGAGAAAATTATTATGAGATAATGTAAATGTATTATTATGATATAAGTTTAATTTTAAAAGCTTCATGTATTTTTGCTTTTTAAAGTCCTTGTAAAATTCTCCATTATTCAGATAAATTGTAATAAAAATTAATTAACAATTATTAATATTATTATATAAGTACAAGGATATAATTACATAAGAATATAATTATATTATTAAGTATATATAATTATATGATATAGAATCATTAATAAAATAGTCATAAAATTATCAAACATAATCTTCATGTTTAGATATTTGACTACAGATATTTAGTTTAAATGAGAGGTGTAACTATGTGAAGGAAAATTATTAATCTGGTTTTTAAAGTTAACACCACTAGAGAGTTTAAATCATAACTTGGGTTGCACCATTAATCTCTAGTAGGTTTTTTTTTTTTTTCAACGTTTATTTATTTTTGGGACAGAGAGGACAGAGCATGAACAGGGGAGGGGCAGAGAGAGAGGGAGACACAGAATCGGAAACAGGCTCCAGGCTCTGAGCCATCAGCCCAGAGCCCCACGCGGGGCTCGAACTCCCGGACCGCGAGATCGTGACCTGGCTGAAGTCGGACGTTTAACCGACTGTGCCACCCAGGCACCCCAATCTCTAGTAGTTTAAATGGGTGGCAGGGACAGGGCCTGGGCAAACATACAACCTTTGAGATATTCGTTTGCAAATCTAAAACTACTATGTGAATGAATTATTCATGGGAATAGCTTTACTTAATTAACATAGAAATGTCTTTAATTCTTGGTTCCTGAAAGAATAGCTACAAGCCTGAAGATGGGCTGGATTCAAATGTGTTTAGAGGCTAGATTAAGTTTTCTGGGCCCTAGGTTAGATCAGAAACTTAGGCTTACATAAACACACCCTAACTCCAACTGCCTGGGCCATGAAATCCAATGTGCAATGCTTTCTCTGTAGTGACCACATATATGCTTGATGATCATTAGTATTGTTTGGAAGCATTGTATCCATGAAACCCAAATCTCTGGACAACTGGTAAAACAGATTGAGGGCTACCAAACTGGTTCGTAAATCGTGCTCTTATAGATAGGTGTGCCATTGATAAATGGGAGGAAAGAGGTAGATCTGTAGAAAACAAAAATTCAAACAATATTAGTTTATACATGCAGTGTTTCCTCCTGTTCGATGGGAGCATGTTGTGCACATAAACTTTATCCTTCCTTCGGCTCTGCCCCAAATCTGTCCCCTCTCCAAACTGTCTGTGAACCACTAGAGGCAAATGCTACAGGAAAAAACATCTAGCTCCAAGCTGAGCTACTCCTCGAGGTAGGCTGTGACAGACTGACCTGAGAACGGTGCCAGATCATAGAGGAGTTGATGGTGTCTCTGTGTTTGATCCTCTTTAACACGAAAGGGTCACTTGGCTTCACAGTACCAAGTAAAGGCAAAGACATTCTTCACCAACTCTACCCCAGGAAATTTCATACCGAGGGGCTTCCTACAAAAGAATTGTAATGCAGACAGTCACGTAAGTATTTCTAAGTTAAGGTAATGCCCTTGGTAGTTTGAAGTCAATAGACCTTTAAAAAACAAACAAAACACCTTAACTTCCATTTACTCTCAGGATAGGTTCCCAGCAGATATGTCTGTACTCAAACCTTTGTCTATGTTGAATACCATCCCTGTCCCCTTCCAAGCATGTTCCACGAGGCACAGCCTCATGGTGAATGGCCCATAGACCCAGGATTTGAGCATTCCTCCCTGCCGAGCAGAAGACTGCATACCTACAAGGAGGCTGACTTAGTGACTGAGACCAACTACACGTTCTTTCCACTGAAACGTGTGCCTTTGCACATGTGTACCCTTCCTCCATCCCCGACACACGTCCAGTTTCCTGTGAGTGAATTTCCCTTGCTGATGGTAGCGATTTGGAGAGAGAACCCAGAGGGACTGCAATTCCCACTCCCACCTCCGGAGCCAATCCTGATCCCAGCACTTTGCATTGCTAGGGCTATAGACCTACAGCCACCCTGTGGCATCCAACTGATTGCTCAACTGGAAATGTATTGAAAAGAAAGAAAAAAGAAATGAGCACATTAAATGCATTTCGGTCTGAGTTTCGTCTCACTGTGTAGAAGGTTCAGGGCCTGCTGGGTTTCCAAAGCTTTGTATAAAGTAAATATTACAAAAAAAACAATGCATCACAGCAGTCACTGCTCAGTGCTATTTCTCTTTTTATGTGGTAGGAAAGGCTTGGCACTCCATACATCATTTACAACTTGCTGCAGTGATTCCTCAAATTTAAAAAGTATTGTACATGGTGAATACAAATACAAAGAGGAAAGACAGTTTTATACTACAGGATTTTCCTCACCTAGCATTCTTTTTTTTTTTTTTTTTTTTTAAGCTTTTTTCATTTTAATATAGTTAGGTCCATTTGTCACAATCTGCATTCCTTTATGAGATCTTCTGGCCTTCTAAATATTTTTTTTATTTGCATATATTGGTGTTCACTCTTTATGCTATAAAGTTCTGTAAGTTTTGGAGAAACACACACACACAATGCCTAATATCACGTAGCATAGTTTTACTGCTGTAAAAATCCCCTATGCTTCACCAATTAGACCCTTTTCCCCTGCCCCAAATTCCTGGTAACCACTGATGTTTCTACTGTTTCCATGGTTTTGCCTTTTTCACCTTTTGGGATGAGCACTGGGTGTTGTATGGAAACCAATTTGACAATAAATTTCATATATAAATAAAAAAAAAAAATAAAAAAATAAAAAAAATAAAAAAAAAAAACTATAGTAATCAGAATAGTGGTATTTTTGAAAGGATAAGCACATTGATAAATGGATCAAAAAAGAGAGCCCAGAGATAGAGCTCAACAAATACAGTCAACTGATCTTTGACAAAGAGAGAAAGGCAATTTAATGGAGACAAGATAGTCTAGTCAACAAATGGTACTGAATAATTAGATGTTCATTTGCAAAAAAAAAAAAAAAAATCTAGATGCAGACTTTGTATTTTCATAAAAATTAGCTCAAAAATTAATCCTCACCTAGCATTCTTAAGGAAAACATTTTTGACAGCAGTAACAGGAAACATTAACTGGAACGAATGCTAAGAAAATTGATAATTGCAGAAATCGTATGGTTAAGGGCATGTGCTTTGTGTTTTTTCTCTTACTGTTAATTTCTCATGTTACATTTAATATTTTATAAAAGGATACAGTGAAAACAAAAAATATGTATTTCATAAACTACAAAATTATACCATCTAACCAGAAATCAAGTGTTGGGTGACTTCCATCCTCTGAAACACAGCTCAGAACACAGAAAGAAAAGAGAAAAAAAAGTCCTTGGGACAGCTGTCATAGAACCAGGGGACAGCTCCTCAAATCTGCTACTTTCCTCCCCAGGAAAGTCACTGACCATCGCTCAGAGACCACTGGAGTCTTACCATGCACTCACTTCTATTGTAGATGTGAATACCTATTTGCCAGCCTTAGACAGATTAGACACAGTAATTTAGAGGAGATGGTGGAAGGGAAAGAAAGAGAAAGAAAGGATGGAAAGACAGTACTTCAAGCAGGCATTCTGGTGAGAACTCTCAGCTCCAGGCAGGTATTCCACAAAGGAGGAACCAGAAAAACAGAAAGATAACTTACTTGAGGCCATTTAGTGGAAAGGGAGGAAGTCTCTCATGCTTCAAGAGTCTCTAAAGCCATCAATAACTAAAGCACAGCAAAATCATTGATGTTCCTCACGTAGTATCCTTAGAGGGGAAAACACTATATTCAGCATATTCTTTTTTTTTAATGTTTATTCATTTTTGAGAGACAGAGACAGAGTATGAGCAGGAGAGGGGCAGAGAGAGAGGGAGACACAAAATCTGAAGCAGGCTTCAGGCTCCAAGCTGTCGGCACACAGCCTGACATAGTGCTTGAACCCACGGAGTGTGAGATCATGACCTGAGCCGAAGTCAGATGCCCAATCGACTTAGCCACCCAGGCGCCCTTCAGTACGTTCTATTTGAAGAAGTCAAGGAGTATAGAATAAACTTTGGAGAGATTTTTTAATGACATATTTAAATTTTTAAAAGGCTTTTGTACTTGAAATAGTTCATGTAAAATCTCTTTATATAAAATTTTCCCCCGCGGCAGTGCCATGAAAATGAAGGATTATTGTATATGTTAGGTGTATTAATGCATTGTAATTATATTCTCTTTAATTAAGATGAGCAAATAACAACTCACTGATCTGCATTTATTTACCTCTGTTGGTGGTGGATTAAGTGTGGGTGGGTTTGAAGGCGGGGAGGGAGTTAGCACATCATGGAGTGTATGTCCCCAGCTATGTTGCCTGGAGCTCTGTGTGGCCCACTCCATTTTTGGAGGGTCAGTCCTCTCTAGAGATTAGCCCTCTGTTCTCCTGGTACATCATGTTAGTATGTTGAATCCTGTGTGCCATCATACATCGATGGATGCACTTCCATGCCTCCATCCCTGAGTGGACTGTGTTAAAGTCCACTTCTGAGACACCTACCACGTCAATCCTAGAAATAGATGTTGTAGCTTTCATTCTAGATTCCCGCCACTACCACATTCAGGCATCTTCTAAATTATTGACTCCCCACACTCAATGACTTGGATATAATTTCCCGAGGAGTAAAAATGAAAAAAAAAAAAAAATTAAAGCTCCTCTTGAAAAATGTACATGGATTAGAGATATTGGCACCCTACTTGATCACCCCAATAATATTCTCAGAGTCCTGTTGTGTAACAAGTATTCACATGAGGTAGATGGGTTATGGAAAAGTAATTTTAATATATATTTCAAGAATTAGAAATGTGAGATTAATTATGATACTGTCTTAATATTTTGCATCTTCTCAAAAGGCTGTGCACATTTTTTAAGAAGGAATAATTTATCACAGCTTTAAGAAGGTATAAATTTATCAAATATATCTATATCTATCTATATCTAGATAGATCACATCATATATATTCCCATAGTATATATTCAATTTATATGTATCATATATATTATTTATATTTTAATACATATCATTTATACTTTTGATTTAATTAAATTGATTTTCTATGCCTCCTACTGACAAAAATGGATCAATAGCTCTGGTAATTGTTTATCAAAACATAAAGCTTTGATAGAAACAGGAACACGAAACAATGATCTTCTCAATAACCTTCTTAGTAGAAATAATAAGTGGGACTCTAGTGGTAGTATAGTATGCGGATCTAGATGTTCTAGGAAATTGAATTTTTAAGGGTAATGATTTCACAAAATCAACCAAACAAAAATAGAATTATAAAATATGCAATTATTTAAAAATTGGATTCCGCTAGGACTATTAGGCAATATTTTTAGTCCACAGTGGGTTAGCTGTTAATAAAATTTAGCAAATGACAACATAAATTCATTGAACTTTTCTCATAATTTTCAAATAATTACAAGATTTACCATAATTGTGATAAAACAGTTTTTTTTGTATAAAGTTGATAATTTTTTTGCTACTGAGGACAAGAGCACAAATGACAGAAACAGACAAATTTATATTTCTCAGAAGAAAAGCAAAGACAAATGACTCTTACACTACTGCTGAGAAAGATGTAACGCCAAATGCAAATTAGTAACAAATATTATGCCAGAAAAATAAGAATAAGTTGTTGACAAAATTTATAAAATGTAATTTATAAAGTTATACCATTAGATGTCAATGATATCATAAGCACATAAAAAAGAGACTTTAAAAAGTGTGTATTGAGGTGTACGTGTGGACTGTATGTGTGTCTGTTTGTGTCTGTGTGTATGTGTGTCAGGAAATATTTATTATAATTGGATGGAATTACTAATGAATGGGATATTAGCCTTTGACACAGGTATGGTACATATAGGAGAATGCACATCTTAGGTTTTTCACCAAACTCACGGGAATGCAGAAGAGAGTTTTTTGATTTTGGAGTAATGATTATCTTGTGAGTTGCAACATAGCCTAGGAAAGGCATCTTTAGAACTTGATGAAAAAGCATTGGCTACGTGTACAGCGAGGAAAATGTGCCACACAGGCAAATAAACTGTCTACGAAAGTTAATCCAAACAGTATTCATTCAAGAGCATAGTTGGTAGTCAATAACATACTTTAATTCATTGTTCTAGAACAACAATGACCAAAAGAACTTTCGGCAATAATGAAATTTTTTTTCTATTTGCTTGTTCAATATGGTATCCCCTAGACACATATGTCTACTGAGCACTTGAAATGGGGCTAGTATAACTGAAAAATAAATTCCTATTTTACTTTAATGTATTTAGTTTTTTTAATGTTTATTTATTTTTGAGAGAGAGAGAGAGAGAGAGAGAGAGAGAGAGCGAGCGAGCATGAGCAGGAAAGGAGCAGAGAGAAAGGGAGACACAAAATCCAAAGCAGGCTCCAGGCTCTGAGGTGTCAGCACAGAGCCTGATGTGGGGCTCATGAGTGGAGCCGTGGGATCATGACCTGAACAGAAGTCAGCTGCTTAACCGACTGATCCCCCCCCGCACCCCTTTTTATTTAAATTTAAATATCCACATATGTCTAGTGTGTACAGTATTGGACAATACATTTCTCCAAAGTAGTGAATATATTGATGTAATGCAATCACAGCTATGGTGAGAATATCTTTTCATTATGTCATGTGAGGGAATGAGTTGAAGGTCAAAGACTACTTTTCCACACACGCTTCCTTTCTCTTAGTGTGGGAAAGATTTGAGTTCATGAGTTAGCAAAACTGTTTCCTTATTACACTGATAATACAAAGAAGGTCTGTATGATTTTAAGTGGCCTAGTCAAATAACACATTTCAAAGATATATTCAATGTCTTGAATAGTCTGACCCCAAAAATCCAAGGGAAAATATTATGATTTTTAAATTGATGATAAAGTATGAGGATTTCTTTTGAAAACCCAACAGTGATATGAATAACTTCCTTACAAAAGGTTTAACTTTTTCCTTCGTAATTGATTTCACTTATTGGAGATAGAACTGGATAATAAATTACTGAGTTTATTATTTCTCATCTAAAGTGGAAATAATTTCTGGAATCAAAAGCAGCCAGAGTAGATGAGGGAATTGAGTGTTGTTGGCATCCAAATTGAAATATTCAACAATTAATAGTGTGATACAGTCATTTGGTTTATATCTGATGTGGCCTGGAAAATAGCCTTTAATGAAAAAGAGGAGTTGTAATTTTGTGATTTCTGAATCCATGTTTGAGATGAATGTCCATAACTGATAAAGCTATAAATCATTGCTCCTATTTCCTCAAAATCTATAATTGAAATTCAGAATGTTTTAATTTAGTAGAACCTACTACGTGTAGAAGTTGCAGTTAGTGGCCACTTAGTCACACTAACCACATAGATAGCATGACACAGATTATGTTTTATAATGATTATTTTAGAAGCCTTTAATATTTATTTTAAATGTATTTAACTAAAATGTGTCAACCTATAATTGCACTGGTCATCTAGTAATTGGTTTAGGATTGCCAAAACTTTTAAAAACATTGGTCTATAATATAAAGTTAGAGATTAAAAGGCTCAGTTGGTTAAGTGTCCAACTTCAGTTCAGGTGATGATCTCACAGTCCGTGAGTTTGAGCCCCACATGGGGCTCTGTGCTGACAGCTCAGAGCCTGGAGCCTGCTTCCAACTCTGTGTCTCCATCTCTCTGCCCCTCCTCCTCTTGCACTCTGTCTCTCTCTCTCTCCCTCTCAAAAATAAATAAACATTTAAAAAATGTTAAAAAAACTAAATATTTACAGTGGATTTACTTTTTAACCTGCTCGTTCTCCTTTAATTTTCATTGTCAGTCTTTTAATTATTTATTGATTGATATTTTAGCAGCTTTATTAGAATATCATTAAGAGACATGGAAGTATACATACTTAATTTGTAGAATTTAATGCATTTTGACACTTTCCAGAATTTCTTTGTGTCAGTTTGTGTGCGATAAGAACACTCAATGTGAGATCTACCCTCTTAACAAATTTTGAAGTACACAATTCCGTATCATTGACTCTAGGTACCGTGTTGCATAGCAGATCCCTAGGACTAGTGTAATTGAAACTTTATACCCTTGGAATAACAGCTTCACGATTCCCTCACCCCTCAGCACCAGGCATCGAGAATTGTATTCTCTGCTTCTCTGAGTTCAACTATTCTAAATACCTCACATAAGTGGAATCATACAGTATTTGTCCTTCTGTGACTGGCTTATTTCACTTAGCATCATGTCCTCCAGGTCCATCCACATTGTCACAAATGGCAGGATTCCCTTGATTTTAAAGACTGAAGAATATCCCATTGTATATAATATTCCATTTTTCCATTGATGGAGACTTGAATTGTTTCCATATCTTGGCCGTTGTAAATCAGTAGTGGTACAGTGAACATGGGAGTGCAGGTATGTCCTACTCGCTCTCCTTTATCTGCCGTTTCAGGAGATAGTCAGAAATCTGAAAGTAAATCTATACATCTCTTGTGCCCATATGTCCTGTATTAAGTCCACATCCAAGGTCTGCCAATTATATCTCAAACCTATTCATTAATTCTCTATCTACTTAAACTTGACAGCCACACCTTATTTCAAGCATTTATTTCCTCCCACTTGAACTGCAGCAGTGGCCTCCTAAGTGTCCTCTTTAGCCCCATTTCTATTCCTTGAAAATCTGTTCTCCATATTATTACCAGCTTTCTATTTAAAATTCATGTTTGTTGCTTCACAGTCTGTTTAAAATACTATTGTGTTTTTTTTCCTGTTAGCAATAAGCATAAAAAAATGAAAATAGTGAATATATTCCCTTAGTAACCATAGCAAAAAAGTATATAATACTTAGGAATAAATTTAACAAAAAAGGTACTGAAAGGATAAACGGAAGAAATTTTTTAAGAATCAGAAACACAATTGAAATAACATACCATGTTCTCACATGGTAAGGATTATTAGAATAAAAACATCTATGTTCCCAATATTAATAAGTAAATGTATTTCAAGTCCAATTAAAATATTTATAAAGATTAGGGTTTTAAATTATTTTTTGAATTGACAAAAGTAATTAAACTGACAAGAAAGGATAATTTATGAAAATAGCCAATAAAAGCAAAAGCAAGAATAGTGAAAAGGAACTCACATTAATAAATATATAAAGCATTAAAAATATTCTGTAATGTAAAATGGGATTTTATATAGAAATAGAAATTAGTAGGATCTAACTAAAAATCTAGACACAAACCACATCATATGAAAATTTGGTATGTAATAAGGGTGGTATTTTATTTCAATAGTGTTCACACATTGCCTGTACATCTGAAAGAAAAGAAAGTTTCATTCCTGTCTCACACCATAAGTAGAAAAGATTCAGATGGATCAAAACTTTAAAGAGGAAAATAACTTACTAGAAACTGTAACAAGACTATATATTAACAAAGGAGTCGGGAAGACCTTTGTCATAAAGATAGGTAATATAGAAACTATAAAGGCTATAAATGTAATGATATCTTTCCACAAAAGGTTTTAAACTTTCACATGAAAAAATACTAAGACCATCTCTTATACATATTTGAATTATAGATGGCAGACAAAATATTACTATTAAAAACAAAAACTACTTAAAAGTTCAGTTGAAAAGCCAATGAGTGGTCAGCAAAAGCCACAGAAGGGCAAGTCCAAATGGGCGATAAATATATCCCCACACCTACCAGTACTCAGAGAAATGAAAAGTATAGTAACCATGAAATATTTTATAAAGTCCAATTGGCACAAATTAAACAGAGTAATAATATCTATCTGGCTGAGATATGGGGAAAACAACTTCTCTTAATTTGCTGGTAGACGTATGACATAGTCTTTTGGGTAAGTAATTTAGCAACAAAATCCATTAAATTTGAAAATACACATACCTTTCAACTCAGTAATTCTGCCTCTGGGACCTATCTCACAAAATTAAAACAAAAATGCACCAAGATGTATGTATGAGGATGTTTATTTAGCATTGTTCATGTGACATAAAACTGGAAACAAAGATAATAACCGTCAACAGGAAAATGGTTGAATAAATTATGGTACATATCCATGGTGGAATATTTGCAGCCATTAAAAATAATTAATTAAAGCTATATGAGTTAACTTGAAAGTATTTCTGTGATGGTTCACTGAGAAATTATACAATAAGACCTAATGTTTTTAATGACTAAACAAACTTGAAGATAATGAGTTGATAGAGATGAATGTTAAAATAGGAAAACAAATGGATGTATGTTTACATATGATTGTTTCAGCACAGATAAAATTGCAGAACATCACAGATCAGTTTAGACATGTAAATTTATTTTAGCAGAGGAAAAGGTGAGAGTTAGTAAGCAACTGACTAAGGAGAGGTGGACAAAAGGATGTAGAGAAAATTTAGGTAGGTGCAGATGTATAGATAAAGCTGATTGTTCTAAAGTGAAGACACATGAGTGGTATGCTATTTTGGAGGAGATAAGAGAATCGTAATTTCTGACCCATAAATGATGACTAGTTGGTAAGCTAAAAAAGCACATATAAGAAACACATATAAAATGATCCCATTACACAAACAAAATAAAGCATCTTATGATGGCACCCAAACATCTGTAAGAAAAATTCAAACTACTTAACCATTCCTTACCAGGCACTTTAAGAAGGTACCTATCCCCAGACACCTTTCCCACTGTACCTCCTGTCATATATTATACTCCAGAACAGTTCCAAAATGCTTCTAGGGATACGCAAGTACACACAGACATAGCATGTACGTTATTTTGTGATTTCATGTCCTTGATTATTCTATGGGTTATAGATTCCCCTGTCTAGAATTATGTTTGAAATAAGATAATATTCTATAAATGCTCATTGAATAAGTGAGTAAAGGAATTAATGTGTAAATGAATGAATGCAAGTTACTGTATCAGGAATGTCCTTTACCTACTTCTTCATTTGATTTTAAATTCTTATGCCTTTTAGAATTTTAGCTTATGTATTCTATCTTGCAGGGAATCTCCCCTGAACTCACTTGCACAGTGTCCCCCTCCATGCAGCCTGTCTTTCTATTCACCCCATCTACCAGCCCTTACTACATTAGTGTGTAATCATCAGGATTCATTTCTGTATCTATCTCTCAGTAGATAAAAAACAACTAAAGGACAGTGTCTGGAACTAATTCATCTTTGGTACGTTGTCTCTCGAAAAATGTTTGCTAAAGTTATAAACTGAGGAAAGTAGCAGACTTCTGGTTTTATAATTGTAAATATATTTCCATGATCTTCTCCTTTGAAAAATTAATGCCAAATAAATTTAGAATATAGCATTTGACACAAAACAAAATAAATTACAGAAGAGAAATTTCCAGAACTTAAGGACAACTTCCCAGAACTCAAGACTGAAGAGACCAACCAACTAATCACATAATTATGTTTCAAAACATCAAAAGGTAAAGAATCAAAATTGGTTTGGACTTTTTCAGAACAAAATGGAAAATTAAGTATAACATTCTAAGTTGAGAATGTGTTAAATGTAAAATTTTATGCCCAGCAAACTAGCAACCATGGCTGAAGGTAAAATAAAGTTATTCCAAAATATAAAAACTATCTCAAAAACCTACCTTGTTAAAGGAAAGAAATGAAGGATATTCTTCATGAAAAATGAATGAATGAATGAATGAATGATAACTAAGGAAAGGAGATCTTGGATACTGAGATCAGAGGTCAAAATTAATGAGAGAAGAAAGACATTCTCAGAATTATGGCTTAGAAAACAGTGAACCCAGATAATAATTGTCCAAATTTTTCAGTTTAGTCTGCTGAAGAGAATTGAACTGAAGATTATCATATAGTTTTCATCCCGTGGAAAATTTTACTTACCTATGAAAAGCTTTGGATGTAGCAATAGATTTGAAGATTTCCAGAGAAGTATAATAGCAGGAAATCAAAACCAGTAATATAAAACAGGATAACATATCACATCCATTTATCTTAGGAAGGAAAGATGGTTTGAATATTCATAAAATCAATTATTAATATTTAATTTTATTGATTTAATAGTTTAGCTAATCTTATTTAATTCACTGTGTCAATAGTCTTAAACAGAAAATATATAATTATATCAATTGATGCAGAACATGATTTGAGAAAATTCAACATAAATTTGCAATAAGAAGTCAAAACAAACTAGAAAAACAAAGATGTTTTCTCGTCTTGATAAAGGATATCTGTGAAAACCTGCAAATAACAATATATCTAATGCTTTCCTGTTAAGATGGGGAAAAAGAGGTCAGAGGCATTAGAGACCAAACCACCGTTTCTTTCTCTTATATAAAACTTTTAAAGTGACTTTATTTTTTAAACTTCATGTTACTTTGTATATGTATCCGAAGAATTACTTTCGTAAGTGCAAAACATAATTAAAAATAGTTCTGTGATTTATGAACATAAAGTCATAAACCAAGGGAGATGATCTGCATTTTGCCTACATTTCAGAGTGCTTCTGAGTCTGGTGTCTTTAAATTAGTTTTGATCTGGGATCACAATTTCAATATGGAGTCCCTTTTAAGCAGTACATACTTATAAAGCTGGTTTCCTACAAAAATCTCCATGAAATCCAAGATGGGTAAATGAGATCCCCCCCAACCAAAACAAGACATGAGTCCACATGAAATGATCTGATAAAAGCCAAACCAAAGCACTCCCCTACACGAGGTTCTAATCTGGTTAGTGAGAAAAGATGTGAAAAATGACATTGCCAAACAACATAGGAAAATAAACCTGTTCTTCCCCAGCTGTCAGTTTGGAAGAGAGCTGACAAGCTGGTTCACACTATGTTACTTTGATGGATTACACTTTCATGGATTACTCTTCTCAGGAAGGTGCATTTTAATAAATAAGCCTAAACCAGTAAAGTAATAAAGGTAGGATTTTAGACATGTACATAAGCTTGTAGAGGAAACTTGAAGGGTTTGGGGGTTTGCTGGAATCCCCAAGGTTACTTGGCCTGTGTATCTGTATTTTGGGGAAAGTGTCTGAACTAGATGATGTAAAAACAGAAAACCATCCACTTACTTTCCTGTGGTTTAGCTCCTGGAATTTTACTCCACTGTGAAATCCAGTATAACCAATGTTTCATTTTCAATTTCAACTTGTAAATTACTTCTGTAAGGGGAATGTTATAAGAGGTAAGTGATATATTTTGAGAGCAACTGAAAAATCTCAAGACCTAAAATTTCCAGCATCTGCAATCAAGTTTTACTTTCTTTAATCCATGCAGAGCAAGGTATTTTCAGTGTAATGCAGGTAATTTCATTCATAATCATGAACTGTGTATTTAAGTAATCAGTTCTATGCATAATTATTCATTCTGGATGAAAACCTGTGCCTAGATTTTCTGGGGAAATGTGCACATTTTTTTTTTCCAAATTCAAAAATCAATCATGAATGCTTTAAAACTTGTTTCTAAACTGATTTATGGCCATTGATAACACATGATAAGCGGGGTATAGGGTTAGTTCTTGGAAGCAAATGAGGTGGGAGAGACAGTTCCTACAGAAGAGGAGTGTGGCTTGGTTGTAGTACCCTCACCTGTGACCGCTATGTGGCCGTGTTAACAATGATGCCCATTAATTCTTCAAAATAAATAACCCACCTATATTATTGACAACCCTCAGGCCCCTGCAAAGTACATACCATCTACCCCAGTAGTTTCTGGGCAGGTCCCAAATAAGTCCCACTTGTGTCCAACAAGTGTGACTATCACATCTGGGGGCTCTTGCTTCCCACCAGACTGCTGCTTGGAGTCCGTTGTGATGGCTGATCATTTACCCCTTTTGCCAAATCTTGAAATATCCTCTAGGGTGTGTTTGTACATGCTTCTGCTATGCCTCTGAGAAAATACCAACTACCATTAGGTGTTGCTTTCCCAGGATATCTCAAGACAACCCCTAAGGTGTTAAAATTATGTTACTTTCCTTCCAGTATTCAGTGCACTGGGGCCATGCTGTGCTCTGTGAGGAGCAGGCAAGTGCCCACTCCTCTCTGTGCCATTTTGTGAGAATGTGATGGAAAGAAGCATTAGGGGCGCCTGGGTGGCTCAGTCGGTTGAGCAGCTGACTCTTGATTTCAGCTCGAGTCATGATCCCAGGGTAGTGGGATGGAGCCTCGTGTAGGGCTCCACGCTGACCAGGAAGACTGCTTGGGGTGCTCGCTCGCGCTCTCTCTCTCTCTCTCTCTCTCTCTCTCTCTCTCTCTCGGAAAGAAAAAGCACTCCCTCCCACTTCCTCTTGACTTAAGTAAGGAGGTCCCTCATCTTGCACCAAAATCACCATATTGTCCCTCAAAGCCACTCTTCCTCCTGAACTTTTTCCTCTCTCTGTAATCATTATCATCATCCCTCAACAATTCAAGTCCAAAATCTCTGAAATCTTTCTGTTCCAGTCCCCACATCAGATGACTTAAAAGATTTCATTGATTTCAAGCTGTCATGTGCATAGTCATTTGTTTACTTACTAAACACATATTTCTTGAAAAGCAGATTGTAGGTTAGCACTGTATTAGAAGTTTAGGTTCAAAAGTTTGGGATACAGAACAATAAATATAAATTGAAATATTGTGTGAAAATATTTACCTTAGGCCCTTATTACTTCTTACTTAAACTATTTAAATATTCTTTTAATTATTTCTCAAAGCTCTTCAATTCAATCCAAATTGCTCCAAGCAATCAAATTAATTTTCTAAAAGCCTGGTTCTGAATCTACACTGCATTGATCTTCTTAACAACCCTAGGAGTATTCCCATCGTCTGGCTAATGAAGTCCTAAGTCCTTTGGTCAACATATAGAACTTTCACCAGAGTCAAACACCTTGCTAAACTTTTGTTTAATTTATTCTCCTTCAAATAACGTAGGCTGCAGCCAACCTGGGCCAGTATCCATTTCTCAAAAGATTTTGGCCTTTCTTGTTCTTTTATGTCTTGATTATAATGCTGTTGTTTCTGCTTAGAATATTTGCCTTTCTGGGGCACCTGGGTGGCTCATTCAGTTGAGCATCCGACTTCGGCTCAGGTGATGATCTCACATTCGTGGGTTCGAGCCCCACATCAGGCTCTGTGCTGACCGCTTGCTCAGAGCCTGGAGCCTGCTTCAGATTCGGTGTCTCCTTCTCTCTCTGCCCCTCCCCCGCTCACGCTTTGTCTCACTCTGTTTCTCAAAAATAAATAAATGTAAAAAAAAATTAAAAAAAGAATATTTGCGTTTCTGCTTTTTCCAGAGATCTCATGTCTAGCAGAGGTAGGGTTACTTTCTTCTGAATGCTTACATCACTTTTCTTGTCTTCTGGCACTTGATACATATTATTTTATTTTTTGTTTATGTCTATCTCTCCTATCCCCTAATGGAATGGAGGTTCTTTCAAAGAGAGAGGTCGCAGGTTATTCATCTTTTAATTCACATGCCACACAGTACATAAACCAGATCACATACTCAATTTATTGATTGCATGAAAAAATGTTTTATCAGCAATAAATCCTTTGGCTTATAGCAAAGGTGACTGAATGGAAATATTTGTCATGTAAATCTTATTTTCCACTGACTTCCATTATGTGATTAAAAATATGTCCCCATGGGAGAAAAAAACAAAACAGTAATGCACTGAGGAAAAAATTAGTGAGAAACATGGTGACTCCCTCCATGAAATACTGAGCAATGTACACAAAAGACATTAAGTCTAGAGGCTTTTAGCCTTCTTTAGTTATTTTCGTTTCTCAAGACCTAGTTCAGTAAGTGTTAGGTGAATAATTAACTGAAAGAGAGTCTCCCTTTCATTACAGAAGTCCATCTTTGTATTTAAACTGTTCTTTTAATTGAGGTGTCTGAGTTGACATACCTGGGTGAAAAAAGTCAAAGCAAAACTATTGGACAAGTCCATCTGGAAAAAGCCTGTTTCCTTGTCATCATCATATGTGATGACACATTCAAATTCGGGGTAAAAGGAAAAGAGGATGTTATGCCAATTACATGAGGCATTTAGGAGAAATTCATTTCCATCTGAATGTAAATTGCCCAATCTGGCATCTGTGTCTTCCATCAGTTTAAAATTACCTTCTATTATTTGCTGTGGTCAGTGTGAAACTGTGCTCTCAGATTTCCCTTTAAGACAGGACTTGCTGCCCTGTCTTTCAGGAAAGAACCTCCAGCTCTGAATTCCTTTAGAATTTGTCTTGATTGTAGAACACTTCATCGTTTAAGGATATATCCTTCCTAGGATAACTCATATCCAATATTGTAATAAGTGATCATATGGAAGCATGACTATGTTGGCCCAATCTGGGGAACTTTAACAGGCCACATATGATCCAGAAACATGGTCAAGCTGACTGACTCTCTAGCCTGTACTTAAGCTTGACTTCTCCCTCTGTTGATCACTGCTTCCTTTCTTTCTTGTCCACAGTTGTTGATTGCTAATAAATACCCAGTACCTTATTAATTTATTAAATGGTAATAAATTTCAGTTCCTTATTCCAGTGTTTTCAACCTCCAACAAATGATGTCAGTAGTGACTCAAGAAGCTAAAATATAAGATGGTGTTTTGAACCTGGCTCATTTGGTGCCTAGCTAGCACTGAGAACCTTATCACTGGTGGTAGTTGAGGCACATACAGTTTTAGCCCCAAATAGTTGTCCAAATTGTTAAAACTTTCACCATATCAGTAAAAGAGTACCTCCAAATAGCCATAGGTGAAAGCTGGGAAGGGACACACTCACAGCTACCTGCTCATATGGCTTAATTATTCCCTATAGCCTGGCCCATGTTTAATCTCAGTATGACCAATTACATCTAACAATGAACTGACACCTGTAGCATCGTTGAATCTGCGGGAGGGTAAGACCTCAAGGGACAAAACTGATTGCACGTTGGCCTTGACTTGCTAGAGTCCTTTATTGATTTGGATCTCACTCAAAACTAGCAGCGGTTATAAAACAAGTTATGGCTTGAAACAGTTTACATGTGGAACATGTTGCCTACAGAAACCAGTAATGCCTACTTGGCACTGTGCTTTCTTCTTTGGGGTAAGGCATGCTAGGGAGCGCAAGTTGCCTTTTGTTTTGTAGGAAATGTGCTAGCACACTGCTTACCACTGGACCTCCGTAAATTTCACAAAGCCATAGGTCTCTAAAACTCCATACAGCTTATCTCCTAACCTCTAGAGAGCATGTGTCTTGCCAAGGCCTCTAATACAGAAGCCATCCCTTGCTCATCCTGTCTAATGAAGGATTTTTAGTTTTCAGAATAAAAGAAACTCTTTTATTGAAGGGGGAGGTGGAGTGTTTTCTGACGGGCTCAAGAAGGCCTAGGCTGGGGATGAAAAAGCAGGCATGTGGTGGTGAGACTGGTACCCTGGGACTAGGGCCACATATCCATGAAGAATTTTAATTAGCTGCTATTATATATTAGGTAATTCAAAATATCGCAACAAATAATCACTGGTGTTTATGCTTTGGAAAGCTAATAAGCAGAATAGGATTGATCAGTAATTAAAAGCTAAATGTGAAAGTGGTGGTGGAGCAGAAGGAATTGATAACCCAGCCTAAGACTTAATCATAAGACGAATAAGCTCCAAGGACTGTCAAAGGCCCAACCCAGATAAGTCTGCAATGCCAACATCACAGTCCAGGATGGGAAAGAATGTAATTTTGACACATGGTAGGAGAACATCTGGAAGGAAGTTCCTGACAACATCAAATCCCCAGATTTCCCTGACACTAACAAGCATGACGACATGGCCCAGTACTCCGTACTAAGGGCTAGTATTTTGTAATAGCTTGAAAATTCTACGTAGACCTCTCCCCATGTGACCTCTCTTAAATCTGTCTCTAATCCCCTCCAAGACACCAGATCTACAACTAGGATTAATGTCAGGATATAATTTAGCTGAAAATGAGCTGGGCCTGATAAGAGAAGGAAGGGACTATACCTCCCAAAGCAGCATAGGATTTAGGCAGGATCCCTACAAGAGCCAAGCTGCTTGATCAAAGGGCAATGGAACATAAGCTGGAAAAGGGAGTCTAGTGCTTTTTTTCCACCACTCTCCCAGGATTAAGAACACTTAATACCCTGGCAAGGATTCTGGTGATGGTATAGACATACTGCTAGGATGGCTTCCGGAAGCATAAAAGAAAAGGTGATGTTTCATACCTAACTGAAATAGAAATGCTAGAACTGTTATGAAACATGGTGGACAAAAGCATTATCAAGCTCAGAGAAAATGGTATGCTGTAGGGGATGTGCATAATGCAAGAAAACTCACCAGAGAACTGTGTTTCAAAGGAAGACCAAACGATACATCATTTACCAAAGCAATATGAAACACACTGGTGAGCTCCGCTTCTGCTGGGGATATAGAAAGCCAGCAGAAAATATTACCTCAACTCTAACAACCAGGAAAATTTGGATACTATGCTAAATTACAACATTTTCTCAGCCCATCAGAAAACAAGACAATGGGGCGCATAGGTGGCTCAGTCGATTAAGTGTCTGACTTCATCTCAGGTAATCATCTTGTGGTTCAAGAGTTGGAGCCCCGTGTCAGGCTCTGTGCTGATAGCTTGGATCCTGGAGCCTGTTTCGGATTGTATGTCTCTCCCTTTCTCTGACCCTCCCCTGTTAGTACTCTGTCTCTGTCTCTCTCAAAAATAAATTTAAAAAATTTAAAAAAGGTAAAAACAAAACAAGATAACAAGCTAAATTGAATTTCAAAGGGTAATAAGCCCCTCTGAAAAGATACAGAACCCATGTACCTTTGGCAGAGCATGTAAGAAATAAAAGCCATAAAAGCAGAGTTGCAAAAAAACTGACATATTAATTAACTATTAAAAGCTGAGTGTGGCCAAGCATGACGTTCAGCATCCCTGGGAGCCCTAGACATAAGAGTAGTCCCCCTGTAAGTTCTTTCCCATGGGTCTTAACAGGGTGATTATGAAAATATTGGAGACCAGGTCCAGAAAGCATGCCCCTTAGTGATGGAGGTCAATAGGGGATAATTGGCTGACACTGGAGACTGGTACAGAGATCTAACACTTCTGGAATAGGATTCAAGCAAAACATATTTACCTCTGTGGGGGAGACAGGAGACAGGACACAAAGACTGATTACTTCTAGGAAAACAGTGTAAGGAAAAATACTGTTCTCCTGTTGAGGAGCGGGAAACTCTACTGAGCTTAGGATCTAAGCTGTATCAAAGCTGAGATCTGCTTCTACCAAGAAAGGCCAGGAAATGCTCTCCTGCACAAGATCCAGCACAGATACAACACAGACCTAGGCAGCCATCAGAAGATCAAACACACTGTGAAAGCTTCACCCGCTAAACCTACATGCACAGGGTTTGCCAAACACACAAGTTGAAGCAAGAGGACAGAGAACACGGCAGCTGTGAGCTTAGCACTAAGTAAAGCCACCATTGTTCACTGTGGTGGAGGGGACAAGAGTGTATGGACGGAGGCCCTGCTATGGTAGATGTAGAGGACTGCTGAGAGCTGAGACAAAATAGACACCCATTGGTACATTAAGTCACACTTGAAAGCAGAAGGTAACAGCAATCTGTGTCATGTGCAGAAGGTACATGATGATAAGGGGAAAAACACTAACTCAGTTCAATTCCTTGCTATACTGCATCACCTCCGTGTCCCCAACATAAATATATTAACGGCCCATTCCAGATATAAATACCCTTTACCTCAGTCTCTAATATTCTTTTTTACACAATGTGAAGTACTTAATAAAAACCCATGAGATATACAAAGGAGCAATACAATAGAGCAAGAAGGAAAAAAACACATTGCCAAGAGATAAAGCAGTACAAAAAATAATATTCAGAGATGACCCTAATATTATTATCTAGGAGGCAGAGACTTTCAAAATACTATGATTAATGTGGTAAAGTAACAAGTGGAAGAAGTGCACAGCATGCACAAAGAGATGCAGAATTTCATCAGAGAAATAAAAAGTATTTTTAAAAAAGATCAATGAAAATCTAGAAATAAAAATGTAATATCAGAGATAATTCTTTCAGTGTGAAGAAGTAAGACTGTATATATCTGATTAAAGAATCATTTAACTTGCAGATAGATCTATAAAAATTATCTAAACTGAACAAAGAGAAATAGTGCAAAAGATAGAATAGTCAACAGCTATGGTACAATATCAAACAGTCTAATCTATATGTAATTGGAGTTGCAGAACAAGAATAGAGTAGGACAGAAAAAATATTTTAAGATACAATGACCATTTAGTTTTTCAAAATTTAATAAAAATGAGAAAATCCTACATCTGTCTTTTTCCCCCTTTCTGTCTCTGTCTCTCTCTCTCTCTGTCTCTCTCTCTCTCTCTCTCTCTCTCTCTCTCTCTCTCCCTCACACACATACATACACACACACACACACACACACACACACACACACACACACAGGCATATTATACTCAAATGGTTGAAAATCAGAAATAGAAAATATCTTGAAAACAGACAGATAAAAACAAATACACATGCAGAGGAGAAAGGTAAGAATTATGGCACACTTTTTAGTTTTTTTCAAAAATAAGAAAATAGAGTTATATCTTTAATGTGCCAAAATTGAAACAAACAAGACACATCAAATTAGAGTTAAACATTTGGGGAGCATATCTTTAAAAAATGAAGGTAAAATAAAAAAAATTTCAGAAAAATGGAAGATGACAGAATTCGTTACCAGCAGGTAAGAAAATGTGGAAGAAAATAAACTTGAATACACACAAAGAAATGAAGAGAGCCATAAATACTAAAAGTAAAGGTGAATTTTTTTAACATTTATTTATTTTTGAGAAAGAGTGACAGAGCATGAACGGGGGAGGGTCAGAGAGAGGGAGACACAGAATCTGAAACAGGCTCCAGGATCTGAGCTGTCAGCACAGAGCCCGACGCGGGGCTCGAACCCACAGACCGTGAGATCATGACCTGAGCCCAAGTCGGCTGCTTAACCGACTGAGCCACCCAGGCACCCCAGTGAGGGTGAATTTAAAAGATAGTTTCTATATAACTAATTGCTGTAAAGAATGACTATAGTAACAATGTATTTTGGCAAGTATACTTAGAAGTAAAATGACAATAATACTACACAAATTGGAATTAAGGAAAAGGACTTCTACCATTGTATAGGTTTTACACTATGTTTGATGTGGCATAATATTATTGAAGTTAGGCTGTAATAAGGTAAAAACTCAGGCTGTAAATGCTGAAACAACAAATAAAAAAATTCAAAAGAGAATAATTCCCAAGCCAATAGTGGAGATAAAATGAAATAATGATAAAATAAGTCAGGAAAGAGGGGAGAAAAAAAGGAACAAGGAACAGATATGTCAATTAAAAAAAAAACAATTCCATTAGTAATATGTTAGATTTATTAATAAATACATTAAATGTAAATGGCTAAACACCCCCATTTAAAATGTGAAGAATAACAAACTGAATACAAATAAATCCAAGACCAAACTACATGCAGTCTACAGCAATGTACCTTAAATATAGAGATAAATTAAAAGATGAAAAATCAAGCCATGTGAAAACATCAAAGACATTGGGAATGTCCCTATTAATATCATAGAAAGTATACTTCAAAGGAATAAATAATACCAGCAATCCAGAGGGCATCACATAATTATAAAAGTGTCAATTTAATAGCACATAGAATTCCCAAATGTATACGCTTCTAATAACAGAGGTTCAAAATGCACAGAAAAAAAAAACAAATTTAAAGTAGAAATACACAAATTCCCAATTAGGGCTGGAGACTTAACACTCCTTTCAGTAATTTATAGAACAAACAGCAAATCAGGAGGGATAGAAAAGACTCCAGATACTTCATCAACCAGCCTGACATAACTGCTGCTTCTGGAACATCCCACACAGCAATAGACAATTTTGTGTTCTTTATAAGTGTTCATGGAATATTCACCAAGAGAGTCCATATTCTGGGCCAGAAATGAAGTTCTAATAATTTTAAAAGAATTGAAACCATACATGCAACATATGCTCTCTGATTACAACAGAATTAAACTAGAACTATATTACAGCAAAGATATTTGGAAAATTTCCAAAGAGTTGATAATCAACACAAATATAAATGCAAACAACATAATTCCAAGTAACCCATATGTTGAGTTAAAAAATAATTACAAAGGAATTTGGAAAATACTTGGAATGCAATGAAAATAAAAACAGAACTTATCAATATTGGGAATCAGCTAAAGAAGTATTTAGAGGAAATTTTATAGTATTCAATATTCTTATTAGAAAATAATATTGCACATAAATAATTTAAACATCTGTGAGAAAGTAGAACATAAGAGTAATTAAGACTCAAAGGAAACAATTGGAAAGCAGAAATTTACAATAAGAGAAAAAACCAATATCTGAAAAAAAGAAAGGGAGAATCAATGATACGAAAAGCCTAGCCAGAATGATTACTAAGAAAAAAAGAAGACATAAAAATCATCAATATCAAGAATAAAGGAAATGCTAAGCCATAAAATTCCCAGAAGATAACAAAGGAAAAATCTAGAAACTTAGGGTTTGGCAATGACTTTTTAGACACAACATTAAAGGCATGATCCATGAAATAAAGGATTGATAAACTGAACCTCATTAAAATTAAGAACTTCTGTGAAAGACACTATCAAGGTAATGGATAAGAAAGCCACCAACTGGGAGGAAGTAATTGCAAAAGACATATCTGATAAAGGACTGTTACCTAAAATATACAAAGAACTCCTAAAACTCAACAATAAGAAAATGAACAACCCAATTCAACATGGGCCAAAAACCTTAGGAAGCATCTACTCAAAGAAGATATGCAGATGGAAAAATAAACATATGGAAAGATACACCACATCATAAGTCATAGGGAAACGCAAATTAAAGCAATGAAATGTTACTGCACACCTATTAAAATGGCCAAAACCCAGAGCACTAACAGTACCAAGTGCTGGCAAGGATGTGAAGTGAAGAACATTCATATATTTCTGGTGGGAATGCAGAAGAGTACAGCTATTTTGGAAGGCAGTTTGGCAGCCTTTTACAGAATTGAACATGTTCTTACCAAACAATCCAGCAACCATGTTCCTTTGGTGCTTACCCTAAGGAAGTGAAAACTCATATTTACAAAAAACAAAAACAACCTGCTCACAGATATTTATAACAGCTTTATTCCTAATTGCCAAAAATTGGAAGCAACCAGCATGTCTTTCAGTAGGAGAATGAATAAAGAAACTGGTACAATGAAAAGATATGGAGAAACCTTTAATGTATGTGTATTAGTAAATAAAAGGAACCAATCTGAAAATGTTACATACTGCATGATTCCAACTATATGATATTCTAGAAAAGTCAAAACTATGGAGACAGTAAAAAGAATCAGTGGTTTCCAGGGTTTAGGAAGGAAAGACAGATGAATAAGCAGGGCACAGAATATTTTCTAAGGCAATGAAATTATTCTGTATAATACTACTATGGTGAACACCTTCCATTTGAAATTTGTCCAAACCCATAGAATTTACAAGGCAAAGAATGAAACCTAATGTAAACTGTGGACTGTGGGTAGTCATGATGTGTCAGTGTAGGCTGTTGAATTAGAATGAATGCACCTCTTTGGTAGGGAATGTTGATAATGGGAGAGACTATGTTTGTGTGTGGGAAATCTCTCTACATTCTGTTCAGCTTTGCTGTGAACTGAAAACTGCTCTAAAAAATAGTCTATTAAAAAAAATGAAGATGTTGTTAAAAAATCCCCCAGATCAACACTGCCCCTCCCCTGCTCGCTCACTCACTCACTCTCTCTCTTAAAGTAAATAAACATTGAAAAAATTATTCCCATAAATTTGAAAACTTAGACGA
>NW_024412415.1:12724379-12844954 GCF_014898765.1 Herpailurus yagouaroundi | reverse complement strand
AGGGTTGATGGGGGGTGGGAGGGAGGAGAGGGTGGGTGATGGGTATTGAGGAGGGCACCTTTTGGGATGAGCACTGGGTGTTGTATGGAAACCAATTTGACAATAAATTTCATATATAAATTAAAAAAATAAAAAAATAAAAAAATAAAAAAATAAAAAAATAAAGCAAATGCTGCACGAGTACAGTATGTGAGGGCTTGAAGTCCACTGAATGCCTCGACAAGAGAAATTTCAATGTTTCCTTGTGAAGGGTTGGGAACGTGGAGAGAATGAGCCATTGGAGTATCACAGGAATATCGCAGATATAAGAGAGATCTGAACTCTAATAAAACCAGCTAGAGAAGATCTTGATTTGGGGGTACTAATAATGAACTCGATAAAATTAGAAGGCTAGAAAATGAAACCAGCTGAAGTTAATGGATGCAGCCTCTCTGTGTGAAGCTGGACATAATCCTGAACCTCAAGCTGTAGCAACTTGAATTTTGCAGTATGAACATGAGGTTACTATGTTACTGAAGGGAAAAAAAAGCAGGAATTCAGCACTAAAAATAAATGACTTATCAAGCCATCAATGCATAGAACCTTAAATGCATAGAAGTAAGTGAAAGAAGCCAGTCTGAGAAGGCTACATACTATGTGATTCCAAACATTATGAAAAAGGAAAAACTACAGAGAAATAGAAAGATCAGTGATGCCAAGGGGAGAGGAGGGAGGTAAAATTAAATAGGCGGAACAGAGAGGATTTTTAAGGCAGTGAAAATACTCTATATATTATAATGATGAACATATGTCACTAGAATTTTGTCCAGATCCACAGAATGTGCAACACCAAGAGTGAACCCTAAGGTGAATAATAGATTTGGGGTTACTATGATGTGTCATTGTAGGTTCATCCTTGATTAAAAAAAAATACCATTCTGGTGAGTTATGTTGATAATCGGGGAGGCTATGTATGTGTAGGGGCAGGGGATATTCAGAAAATCTCTGTACCTTCCTCTCAATTTTAATGTAAACTTAAAACTTTTCCTAAAAAATGGTCTTTAATTTTTTTTAATAAATAAATTTTTAAAAAAAGCGAGAGAAGATAAAGCAACCAAAATTAAATTATCTAGATTTTTCATGTTGAAAGAACTGGGAACAGGAAAGATTAGCATATGCTCCACATAAAAAGAATAAGCAAAGGCAAAAACGTCTGTTGATCTCTTGGAAGTTAGTGGTGGAAATGATGATCATAAGTTGCATGGACCCTTTGTTTGGTGGGCATCCTCACAACTCTTAAAGATTCCAAATAGTTTTTAACATGGTAAACAGTTAATTCAGATGGATGATAAATTAGTAAGGTTAGATTAAGTTATGTGGTCATAATAAATAACCTCTAAATCTCAGTGATTTAACACAAAAAAAGTTTTCTCTCTAGTACAGAGTTCTGGGGAAACTGTTCTCTATGTAGTAGGACATCTACGTTAATGAAAGCTCCATTATTTCTCCAGTTTAACAGTAAGACTCCTTAATTGATGAGAGTGGAAAAGACTGTGGAGTCTTGGACTAGCAATTAGACACTTTCGCAAGGCGATGACACCTACCACTTCTTGCAATTCATTGGCGATAGTTTGTCTTAAGACCCTTTCCAACTGCCAAGTGCTGGGAAGCTTAATCTTTGCCAGACCTAAAAAGAAACTCAGATATTAGTGAGCACCAAGTAATACTACCACAGGTGGTTTCCCTGAGCGGTATGTGTTTATTGTCCCCTAAATTCCTGATCTGTATTCTAGATCCTCTCCATATAATTTATTGTGTGTCTTTCACTAAAACTGTGAAATGGCCTGTTACAAAGATTCTGTGAATTGCAAGACCTAATTTTTTTTTTTTTACATAATGGGGTTTGAATGTTTGAAAATAACGGGGAATATCGGGGACCGGTGCGAGAAGACTCACACTGCGCTTCTCTATGTCTTTCGAAATCTTTCCAAATGAACCATATCTATCTATCTGCTTATGTGAGAAACATTTAGGGTTTCCTGGTTAGCATTCTTTGTTAGACTCTCAGGAAATACTGTACAGGAGATACTTAAGACCTGAAAGGTATGGCAAAAATGAGACTAGGACAGATCCCAAATAGTGAAAAACCGGAGTGGCAAGCATGAAGAACTGAGCCCTGAGCCCTTTGGAGGTAAAGGCCCTGAGCTCCTTTACCTGCATTCTTGCAGTGTGCACAGTGCCCAGCAATTGATAGGAGTTCAATAAAAATGTGAGGCAAAATGACTGAACTCAAAAATATGAAAACTAAATAAAGTTTAGTAAATGACAGTGATAACCCCCAATACTTTTGTTTCTCATCTAGCCCTGTATCTCCACCCCATCGCTTCGAAAATCTTCAATAAAATCATAGGTCTGAAAGGTTCCTCAGAAAATCATCTAAGAATTTCTCCCAGGGTGACTAATGGACTTTTCCCCAAATGCATGGGAGGCAGTGAGACAAGATGAGACAAAATGCAAACCTTCTTGGCCTCAGTCCAATTCCCTTTTTCTCTGGTGAAGTGGTCCTCCTTCCCACAGGGCCATCAGGCTTCTCCATTCATAATGAACTTAACTGTCTTCTCTCTTGTTCCTTGCACATACACATCACAACCACTGCCATTCTCAAATGCTTTAATTTTCTTCCTAGGTTTTTATCACACTCTGACTTCATATTATATAAAAAGTTTTATTGGTTATTTGTGTCGTCCATTCAAACAAATTCCATGAGGGCAGCTCTTTTTTTTTTTTTTTTTTCTCTTTGGCCCACTATTGCATTCTAAAACTTAGAACAGTACCTAGAAAATAGTAGAATCTCAATATATATTTTTGAGTAAATTAACAAAGTGATAAATGAATGTGTTTCACAGGGAATATTTGGGTATGAATGATGTGAATTCTCTAGAGCACAGAAAGGTGAAAATCGCCTTTATAAAAGTTAACATTTCTTCATGTATTTTAAGGTTCAACTATAGGAGTAGCCAGGAATGCTTAGGGAGATGATGTAAATTATGAAAAGAGGAGAGCTTAGTACTGATCCTTGAGAAACTTCATGATTTAAAATTTGGAGAAGCAGGCCACTCCAGGAAAGAACAGTAGAAAAAGCAAGAGCTATTATAGTAGGGGAAAAACTAAGAGGAGTTTAAATCTGGTATCAGTGACCAGTTGTGTCAATGCTGCTGGGAGGAAATACATTATAAAACATGGAGGCAATCAATGATCTTTGCATATGTAGTTTTACTCTGAAGCCATAGGAGTGGAAGTCTGATTGGAGTGAGTGAGGAATACATAGAAACACCATTCTGTTTGTTTGAAACCTGTTTTGGGAACACAACTGCTATATGATATTGAATCATCATATCTGTGACCTAGTTTCTTCATATCTTTAAAATGAAGATAATAAAACATGTCGCATTTACCTTACAGGGTTACTGTAAGGATCAAGTGATCACAACAGACAGGCTTTCCTATCGTGTGAAATCTACCTATGCAAAATATTATCTTTGGCAATAATATTTCAACTGAATTCTTTAAAGGAAAAAAAAAAAAACTACATGAACATTCATTTGAGTTATCTTTCCCCATAACCTAGGCTTACCTGTAACCTAGACCAAATGTGTCAAAAGATCACTAACCATTTCCTTTTTTTTTTTTTTTTTTATAATACTAGCCTATGGTAAACAGGGAAATAGGGGAACTACATGTATTGGGCAAAGACTACACAATCTCTGATACTTAGTTTTAAAAACAATCTGTTATCAGGACATCAGGTTAAGGAGCATGTTTTAGCTTCCTCAGCCCCAGACAGCATCGAATTATCTCATGCTTACTCTATAACTAATATTCACTGCTTTCCATGTCAAACCCTAGTCTACCAGTCTTTAGCACTCCTTCAACATGCAAGTGTGCATAGAAAGCCCAGGTTTCATTATGCCACTTGGAGGAACAAGCAAAACACTAACAATGAAGAGAGAATGACAGTTTTATCACAGTTAGCCACAGCTCTGAGAGGTCTGTAGCAAAAGCAACGAAAGGAAAGGAGAGGAAGCTTTCTGAAGTCTACTTTCTCCACACCCTTTATGTAAAGGAGGTGTCTGGGCACTGTAAAGGGGCTTGTTACTAGTGCCTTTGTTTTTTTTTTTTTTTTTACTCTCTCTGATTTCAGAATAATTATATGAGTAGGTAACAAAGCCTTCACTAATTTTATTTTTCTTATCCACAGAATAGGTCAGTGGTATTTACCTTAAAAATCTGTCTGCAGTGATTACATGATGTGTATATATTTGCTATGTCTGTCATATCCATTTCATTTCTGTTCACCTGTTTATTTTTGTTCCCTCCTAGGCTTTCACATAATTTCAAATACCCACTACTAATCTGCGAACTGAAATAGCATGTGTTCTGTATATAAAAAGCCATCCAACCTTGACAAAGGCTGCACTTCTCCATTGGAAGGCCAAAGTCAGAATGAACACTTCTCAATAGCTAAGTGTGAGCTTCTAACTTCTATTAGCAGTGTTCTTCCTGAAAATATATTGTTTCTGGAGTGTAATGCCCTATGGGTCATTAGAAAGAAAGTTCTGTTCTCCAGATTATTTAGCACTAAAAGAAAAAAAAAACTAGAAACATGGAACTAAACGCCTAAGTACATGAATAAAAATGAAATGACCTGGGATCCTGGGTGAGATGGAATCAGAATACTCTACCCTGTGTCTCTCAAGGAATGTACTCATAAAACCTAGACAGGTGCATGGAGGAGATCTTTAAGGACTCAGAATAGGCAGAAGCAGGCAGATTGTAGAATATAGAATTTGAAGTACCCTTGAATGAAGGGTGGTAAGTTAATTTTTTTCACCCCTAGCATTCCCCAGCCAAAAACTAAGAAGTAGTCTTGGCCATGAACAAGAGGTCCAGAAAAACATCCCAGTTCAGGCTGAAGGAGTGGAAAATGGAGTTCTTGTAAGCATCAATAGTAGCATCTGAGAACCATAAGCACCTAAAGCTATGAAGAAGTAGGGAAACCTTCACTTCTAATAAAAATAACTGTCATCACAAAAGAATGTGGGGGAAAAAAACCCACATCCTTTTTCTCTTTGTCTCTCTCTCTCTGTTTCTCTCTGTCTCTCTTTCACTCTCCTTTTCCTGCCACTTGACCCCAGTCAGGAGCATAGTGTTAGGAACACATGATAGAATAAAATAAATAATGCCCAGCTTTCTGGTCACAGAACCATAGAAAGTGCCAGGAATCAGAGTACTAGGGAGATAGATGATGGAGAAAGTTACCACATACAGTTTTTTAAGCACTCTTGAGTTTTACCCTCAAGATGTACATGTGGTGCTCCTATAGAGCATACCAGAGACATAGAGAATTGAATACAAAGACAGACCACCACCTGAGTCCCAGACTGGCCACTAGATGATGCATGCCCAGGAAGAGTCCAAATAGAATTACAAAAGCTTTGAAAATGTAATGTAAAAATGTAAATTTCATTTACATTTACATTTAACAAATTACATTTACATTTTCAAATGATATCGAAATCACATCCTAAGAAGGTTGATGGCCACAACTTGTGACCTGAACTTATTAGATCTATTGCCTGATAAAACCAAAGTATCAACATTCTTCACAGGATTTAAACAAGACCCAAGCCTCATAATATAATATTCAAATATCAGATGCAAAACAAATTTGACTAGCATATAAAGAAACAGACAAATCTCAATTTGTCTGGAGAAAAAAAAAAAGACACCCATGCAGAGATAACACATATGTTGGATATATCTAATAAAGACTTTAAGGCAGCTATTGTAATAACACTCCCAAGAAATAAGGGCAAATACTCTTGAAGCAAATGAAAATATAGAGAATCTAGCAATAAAATAGAAGACTTAAAGAAGAACAAAATGAAAATTTTAGAATTAAAAAACAATTCTCATCAAAATAAAATACTTATTCAAAAGAATAGCAGAATGGAAGTGACACAGGAAATAGGCATTCAGTTTGAAGAAACATAAATAAAAAATATCTAATATAAAAACAGAGAAGGGGTGCCTGGGTGGCTCAGTCTGTTAAGCTTCTAACTTCAGCTTAGGTCATGATCTCGCAGTTCATGAGTTCAAACCCCACGTCGGGCTCTGTGCTGACAGCTCAGAGCCTGGAGCCTGCTTTGGATTCTGTATCTCTCTCTTTTTCTGCCCCTCCCCTGCTCACATTCTGTCTCTCTCTCTCAAAACTAAATAATAAACATTAAAAAATTAAAAAATAAAATAAAATAAAAACAGAGAAGAGCACCTGGCTGGTTCAGTTTGTAAAGCATGCAAATCTTGATCTTGAGGTTGTGAGTTCAAACCTCACATTGGGTGTAGAAATTACTTAAAGATAAAATCTTTTAAAAAATATATTAAATAGAAGTAAGTATGTATGTGAGTGAATAAATAAATAAGTACAAACAGAGATAATAGATTGAATAAAAAATAACAGAGATGCAGAGACCTGAATGACAATACCAAAGTACAGATGCCTAACATCGATGTTGTCATATTGCCAAAACTTTGTAAAATAATGGCTAAAAACTTTCCAAATCTGGTAAAAGACATAAAGTTAAAGATTTAAGAAACTCCATGAACTTTCAAAACTACAAACCCAAAGAAACCCAAATTTTAAACATCATAATCAAATTGCTGAAAATTAAGATTAAGAAAAAAAATCAAAAAAGTAGCCAAAGAAAAATGACACATTATTCCTGAGAGAATAAAAATTCACATGACTGAAGATTTCAAATCAGAAATTTAGGAGACAAGAACCATGTGGAACACTTTTAAAGTGCTGGACTTTAGAACATGAGCTTATACAGGTACTAAAATTCATAATTATAACCCACAAGGCAATGTTACTGTATATTAATTAAAAAGTGCAATTCAAAATAAAATAAATAAAAAGAATAAAATTATCAGACTCAAGTAACTTTACTTTGTTTTTTTCTCCTTCAAAACTGCTACATTCTGTTTCATTTATTTTTACTTCAAACTCTTTTATTTTTTTAGTTTATTTATTTTGAGAGAGAGTACAAGCGGGAGAGAGGCAAAGAGAGAGTGAAAGAGAGAATCTCAAGTACGCTCCACACCATTAGCATAGAGCCCAAACTCACCAACCATGAGGTCATGATTTGAGCCAAAATCAAGAGTCAGATGCTCAGCTGACTGAGCCACCCAGGTGCCCCTACCTCAAAATCTTCTGAAAGAAGGACCCCATCTTCCAAATCCTCACTTCTGCTTCCACTGAGGTCAGGCTCACATAAAGTAATCACTGAAGAAACAAAGATCATAACAAAAACCCAAGGAAGTGTGCATAGACTACAGTGTCTTAAATGTGCTTTATTTAAATAATTTAGCTTTAAAATTTTACTAAAGTTATACTCTTAATTTTAAGAGTCAAACAGTTCTATGAGGCTAATTAATTAATTATTCTGACTACTCCCAATTACCAGTTCCCTGAAGGCAGACACCTTCAACATTTTAAGCTGACCCTTTTGGTACTTAATGTAGTAAGATTTTATAGCTACTTTAAGCTTTTTTAGTGATGAGAATTATCTTTTAGCTTTTCTAAATGCAATGTGATGATTTAGTCTCTTTCTTATACATACACTGAAAATTTATGCCTTTGCATTCTTCCTGTCTCCCATATTCTCTCAAAATACACTGACTTTTAAAAGATATTCACTGTTTGCATTATTTTACATTATAACAACTTCTATTAAATGAGCCAGGCATATCACTATGGTTATTTTTCCCCTTGCATTTTTTTCTTATCTGTACGTTGACAATTATCACAGTTTAATTAATTTATTTTTCTATGTATTTATCTTAAATCACACCACAACCTTCAACGTGATGCAGATCTCTCTCAATGTGTTTAAACCCATTGGACCTACTAGCGCGTTTTTCTTTGGAAAGGTAACTCCTAGTCTTTGGACCTTCCTTAGTGTTGTCTGGTGGATCTCTAGACTTGCTGAACATTAGACATGAAGACTCTTTTCACCATCCTCCCAAAGATTCCCTTTGCTTTTGTCTTCTGATATTCAATTTCCTAGATCTAATATTTTCAAATGTTCTCATTTCATATTAGTTGTGTGATACATTTGTTATTCTATGACACTTGCAGGCTAAAAGAAATACATAACATTTCTGTGTATTAAGTATTTAGGTGCCAACAAGTTGATACTGGTAATTCACATGGTGTCTAACAGATGTCCCTATATCTCCTTTGATGACTGGAATATTCCATGGCACCCTCTGATTTTGCTGTGGCTTTCCAGGACATATTGGTGTGGTTTGAGAAGTGTGGCTCCAGATTCTCTGTCTCCCTCTTCCACTATTCACTTTTCTGTTTTGATGGATGCATGTCTTCTAGAACTTTTATGCAAAGGAGTTTAAGCAAAGTTAATTTTTTTGAGACATTGACATTTAAAAATGTCTGTCTTCTGTCTTGACACTTGATTGATGTTTTGTCTCAAGATAGATTTGAAGAAATCTAATACCACAGGCACATTTTGAAGCTTTATGTATGCAAGGTCAGTGAGGATGGTGACTTTTTTAATATACTATTTCCATATACCTGGCAGATAGTAGGCAGATGGCAGTGAGAGAATGAATAAAGATATCCCTGTATAGACCTAAGATGTTTTCACCAATGATATGCCAACATGATTACATCTGCCATTTAAAAAAATGAATACATGATCAATTGTCTAGTAAAGTATAAAATCCAATTATCTGAGACTGTCATACCAAAATAGATTAAATACTTATGTTTTACTAAGTAGCAGTGGAAAATTGGAGGTAAATTTGTAGTTTTTAGCTGAATTGTGCCATTTAATTATAATATTGTCACCCATCCTTTAAATTAGTAAAATAGTGCTCCTGTTTTTAATGATGTTGTCAATAATGCAGTCAGCTTGAGCTCAATAGGTAAGCTAGTTTATCATAACTTGAAAGCCATCCTATATTTATAGTATATTAAATGCACGAGCCAATAATTCCTAGGCTGGAATAATGCATCAATCCATAATGAGAATTGCTTTTAATTTAACCATTGATAAGTAAAAGATAACTCAATATTCCTCTTCTAGGAAGGCAATTCTAATAATGATCCAGTTGTCCTTTCTCAATAATAAACTCAACCACTCAAGCAAACATGCCATGTTCTGATCCCAGTGAAAATGAGCGTGTCTAAGAGTGTTAGATCAGTGCTAATGAGACTGGCCTTAGAGACTTGAATCCTTCATGAGACTCATAGCCTCATACTATATTCCATTCCAAGGCAAACTACTTGCAATTGCCAAGTAGGAGAATTAAATGGGAATCTATCAATGCAAACTTTTCATTATTGCAATAAAACAATTCAAATCAGCAGCAGCAGCTTATATGAAAAGGGTAGAATATCAAGGTTATTTCATTAACCTTGGTTCTGTATCTTGAATTCACACATTCTCAAGTTGGGAGTATTCTACATTTCATGTATCTTAACCTCCCTTCTACTTGTAGAGAAGTTGATTTGAAATTTTTAGGTAGCCCAACTTAACTTCAAAAGAAAAAATGAACTTTCTTTGACTTCCATATAAAACTCTTCAGTTTGAAAACGGCTATTATCTTCAGCCCTATTACACATTGCAACAATCCTCACTTCTCCTGTTTGAATATCCCCTGTTCTTCATACGGTACTGTTTGTCTACTCTTTGTTAGAGTATGTTAAGTTAGGTTGAATACAATTCTTTACACAGGGTCTGACTAGCGGAATAAACAGAGGTATTAACAGCCTCGTCAGAGTTGAATTAATCTACCAACACTTCCAAAGGTTGCCTTAGCTTTTGCTACAACAACGTGATAGCCCTATTTCACTTGGAGTTTACTGTTGACTGAAACTCATAGAAGTTTTATAGTGGGTGTTCTTGTTATGTCATAGGCTACCCAGTCTATTCGCAACACCATTCTCTTCGGGAATCCAAGTACCAGACTTGGTGTTCGTACCTGGACATGTATTGATCTTAGTGCCATGAAGCACATGTTCCTAAAAGACCATTTTAATCCTTTAACTTCCTGACATAACTCCATAATCATGGAAACTCCATGGTTTCAGGTGCAAGTTTTGATGACCCTATCTGTCTTAATGCAGCCCATCTTGCATTTGGTCCCAAGAAACCATTAGAAAGAAGTTCTAGTACAGTCCACCCTCCATATTGACTTTTTGGTTTCAGGAAGAGACAATGTGTTCTTCCATAAACCTCCTTTCTTCACCTTCTGAATTTCTTTGTGCCACAGGAAGCATTTCCTCCCTTTTCATGAAGCACCAAATACTCCACGATTTTTCTATTCCTAACTGCTGCTGAGGCTGTTTGTGTTTTATTTCTAATTCTTTTATTCTTTCTAAGAAACTTCTACAATTTTCTTTTTGTAGGTTACTTAAATTTAAGCATAGAAAGCTAGATGCAGTTTTAAAGCTATACTTGAGAGGTTCTATTTTAAGCTATTTTAATATGGAGAAGTTTTAAGTTATAGAAATGAAGTGTTACAATAAAAAAAAGATTGTGACTGATTTTATCACACACATAATGCCATAATCAATCTAAATATACATGTTCAAAAGAGAGGTAAATACCTAAACGTCCTAATCTTACTGAAAATAGAAGACTCTTAGTATTTATATTTGGAAATGCTTTATATAACTTTTAAGTAGCTATTGAATTACTATTATGTTCTCTGCATTCAAGATACTTACAATATATTTGGGGAGACATTTAAACTTTCTGAAAACATCAGATTAGAGTGTAATAATAAGCACTTTCAAAGATATGATTTATTTATTTATTGCAACAACCATGTGATTTAAGACTTAATGGTGTTATAATCTTCATTTTACAAGTGAGAAATCTGTGGCTAACAGAAGAAAGGGGATGTGCCTGAAGTCACATGTCCTAGAAGTAGAACAAAGTTGTGTCAGCCTCAAACATGCCAACTCCTAACCTACTGCTCTTTTAGTTCTAACATAATCTCTGCCCTACCCCTCCTAAATTTCAGAAGAGAGTCTAATTAGAAATTTATTTCTTATTTACTCTCTCAGTATATTATATTGTATCTAAATTTCTTACCTATTTCCCATTTTTATCATCAAATTCTTAGAAGTTGAGGTGAGTACACGGCTATAAACAAATATTGGGCATAAAGTATATATAATAGATGATATCAGTCAATGATGTGCTAATAAGTATTTAACAGTAAGTTCGTGGGGGCAGGGGAGATGCCAGTTGTAGCATTTGCCTATATCCATGGTGTAAATACTCCTACTGTGGCTGATTTCAAGCCATCATTAAGATGTCTTTGACTGTCCAGTGTTTGTAGTGTTGGGAAAGATGTGCACAATCAGCTCTCATGGACTGGGATGAGTTGCATGAGCCCTCATTGGTTATTCTTCCAGGAGGACATTAAATTAGTCACACACTGGGCTGTCATCCATAGTTTTCATTTTTCCCTTGATGAACTTTACTGAAGAATAATTTACATGCAATAGACTACATCCATTTAAAGTATACGATTCAATAATTTTTGACAATTGTATAGACCTGTGAAACCAAAAAGTGCGCTAAAATCACCTCCATTGTGACCCATGGTAGGGCATCCTCCTCCATTCCTGGGAACAACTGATTTGCTTTATGTCCCTACAGATTGTTTATATAAGTGCCATAAAAGCTGCCTGAACAGGTTGGCACAGGGGATTAAAGGCAAGGATAACAGTATTCAGTAGAGGAAATCATGGAGATAGGCTTTGAGAGACTCAAGCTTCTACTTAGTAGTTGTTTTTCTCACCAGAAAGGGAAACCCATCTGAAAATAAAGTCAAAATAAAGTAAAGTGGTGTCAAAGAGTGGAGAAAGAGTGGGGTGTCTAGGTGGCTCAGTCAGTTGAGAGTCATACTCTTGGTTTTGGCTCAGGTCATGATCTCACACAGTTCATGGGTTCAAGCCCCACATTGGGCTCCGCACTAACAGTGCAGAGCCTGCCTAAGATTATCTTCCTCTCTTTCTGCCCCTCCCCTCCTCTCTCTCTCTCTCTCTCTCTCTCTCTCTCACTCTCTCTCCCTATCAAAATAAATAAATAAACTTTATTAAAAAAGAGTGGAGAGAGAGATCCCCACAGATATGATTTGCACATCTGGATTCAGCCATCCCTGAATCTACATTACCCCACACTGTCAGTAAAAATCTACTGCATATACCAGTATTAATTCAGTATTATTTGGAGATCAGAAAGGCCATGAGAGGATATCCTGTGATGATGTGGTGCAGAACACACACAAGAGGGATGTCAATGAAATTTTAAAATTATTCTGTTAAAAACAGTATTTGATTTTTTTTTTTTTTTTACTGAATCTCATTTGTTTTTCCCTTGCCTCCTGGCACCCTATCACAAACATAAATCAACGCTGCTTAGTTAAATACAGTGTGTGCCTTGCCCACCAGCACATACATGCATCCTTCCTGCCAAGCTTTTGGTTTCTCTGGGCAGTGTTGTGTTGTAAATCAATACTGCTGCCATTGCCTCTTGGTAAGAAAATTCTTCCTAATGCCCATATTCGTTATGTCTATGAAGAGTAATGGTGTATTCTGACAGACTGACTTATTTTGATCATCATCTGAAAGAATTTTGACTGGCAGAGGTGGGAAAGTAGGCATGCAGCCAGAGGAAAGAATAAAGATATCAAGAGACAAATGTGTAAGAAATATAAAACATTCCTTTCCAGCTGGTCCATAGAGGATGAATAGGTAACAAGAGTAGAAAGACGAGCTGAGGAAAAGATGGAGAGAGCCCCACTTGGCAGGCTGAAGACTCTGGATTTCCCTCCTTAAATAAAAGAGAGTTGGACAGTGGATTTCAGCAAGAGAGTACCCTCTTTAGAACTGTGAGCCAGAGTAGAATGGCTTAATGGAGAGAAACAGGCAAGAGGGAACCACATAGAAGATTCTGATAATAATTTAAATGGTAAATAAGAAAAACCTGACCCAGAGGCATAGCAGTAGGAATCAGTAGTAGATGCATCTTGGGGAATAGAAATATAGATCCTGTCACATTTTTGGTTACAGAGGGTAAAAGAAGAAACAGAGGTGACTCTTGACTTTCAATCAAATCTGATAGGATTTCTTGATGCCATTCACAGAGCAGGGACCTGCAAAGAGAAGAAGAAACAGGTGTTTTTTGGAAGGTAGGATTCAGATTGAAGATAACTTAGTTGTAGATGGTAACTTAATTTTGAGATTAGCATGTAGCAATGTTAGTCAAGGAGCCGGCAATTGGGAACAAGTAAATAGATCAAGAGAGAGAGAGTCAAGGACCAGAAATAGAAAATTGGAAACCATATTCGTGGAAGCTATATTTTAAAAACAAATGAAGAAATGATTGTTCTAGGGCAAGAGTCAGCAAACTAGAGCCCACAGGCCAAATTTGACCTGCCACCTGTTTATTACTATTGTTAAACTTTGTATTTTCAAATAATTGTAGGTTGACATAAAAATTGTAAAAAAAAAAAAAAATAGTAGATATCCCTCCCATGTAATCTTTACCCACAGTAGTTTCTATAATGTCTTATAAAACTCCAGTATAATATCATAACCAAAACACTGACAAAATAACAATCTCATTCAAATTTCCCCAGTTTTTCTTATATTCATGCGTATGTGTGTGCATGTGTGTATGTGTTTAGTTCTGTTCAGTTTTATCACGTTTAGTTTCATATATCTACCACCTGCGTCAAGATACAGAATAGTTCGATGACCGTAAGGATCTCTTATGCTGCCCTTTTATATAACCACACTCACCTCTCTCCTCGACCCCAACCTCGCCTGGAAACCACTAATCTTTTCTCCATTGTAATCTCAGAATGGTTATATAGATAGAGTTATACACTGTGCAATCTTTTTGGATTGGCTTTTTCCACTCAGTATTATTCCCTGGAAATTTTTCCAGGTTGTTGTGTATTTCGAAAGTTCGTATCTTTTATTGGTGACTAATATTACAAGATATGAATCTACCACGATTTGTTTACTTTTCACCTATTGAAGGGCCTCTGGGTTGTTTTCAGGGTTTGATTATAATAAATGAGCTGTTAGGAACATTTGCATATAGGTTTTTATGTGAACATAAGTTTTCATTTCTCTGGGATAAATGCCCAAATAGTGCAATTGTTGGGGTCACACGGTAACTGCATGTTTAATTTTATAAGACACTAGAAAACTGTTTTACAGACTAGCTGTGCTATTTTACATTACTAACAGCAATGTGTGAGTCATCCCTTACCACCTGATTTTGTAAGTAATGTTTTATTGGAACACTGCAGAACTCACTTGTTTACATATATGTCTATGGCTATTTTGACACTACCATGACAGAGTTGAATAGTTGTGACAGAAGCCATGTGGTTCATACTGACTAAAATAGTTACTACCTGATCCTTTACAAAAAAAGCTTTCTGACCTCTTCTCTAGGGATCAATGTCTGTCTTTTTTGGGAAGGTAGAACAGGGCTCAGAAGCCTGGGCTGGGTGTGGTTAGCTTAGAGCTGCAGAGTAAAAGAGAGTAATGTAAGTCTGAGTTTCAGGCAACGTGATCCATGGCTACTGAAGGCAAAGGGGATTCCTGTACTTGTCCCAAGTTTGATAGATAGCTTTGAAGGAAATTCTGAAAAGAATCGAGGAAATCCACGATTGGATGGGAGAACTGGATCCTCTAGAGGGGTTACCTAGAGAGATTTTCTGAGGCAGCAACTTACAATGGATGGAAGTCATTAATGAAGTGCCATGAACATGGGACAGGTAGGAGATGGTAAAGATATCAGCTGAGACGGGGAATTGTCATATTTCTTTAGTTCTAATGACATCAGTTGTAAGAAACACAATAATTCAAGTAGCAAGATTTTAAGAAAAAAAATGGTTGAACATTACAAAATATCACTTGGAAAATGCTCCCAACAGAAACTGAAACTTTGAAACATTTGTGTCTGAGAATGGAAGAAATGTAGGTCAGGAGAGGTATAGTAGAGTATAATTGCTAGAGAGATACAGTGGTCACCATCACAGGATACTGAAGTCCTGGAGGATGATTTAACTGATAGGCTGGAAAAGAAAATTTGGAACAGATGCTAAAATCTTGAGACATTTGACAATATCAATAATCTCATCAGTCACCACCAAGTAATACATTTCCAGAAAATTACAGTTGTTTCCTTCCCATTGCATCATTGTTGTTTCCCTTAACATTTCCCTAAAATAGGTGTCATTATCTCCATTTTGCAGACATGCAAACTGACCTGCTGTTCTAGGGATTTGCCTAAAGCCAAGATAGGGAAGTGGCAGAACTGATGTATAAATTTAAGCAAGCTCAGCTGCTGGCTGGCGTGCCTGAAGTCTATACAGGTAAAGGTGACTAGGATGAAGAGTGTGTCATATGGATGATAAAATTTCTTCATCTGAATGGCCTAGTAGAGCCAGCAAAGAACAAAAATAAAAACATTAATGCTTCCAACTCTGTCCCCTCCTCCACGTGTCAGAGGTATGGTTACAGGAATATGGAAGGCACTATCACCAGGGAAAAGTTAGGATATAGGAGGCCAGGTAAGGAGGTATGAATGGAAGAGAAGGCCCAATCATACAGGGCCTTCCGAGTTACAGTGCAAGAGGCCCAATGGCAGGTAGGAGGGAGGAGAGAACCTTGAGAACGCTCAGCCACTCAGGATGCAAATCCTACATCTAACTCTCCTTCTGCTTCTTCTGCTCTTGTATATTGGCTTACGATGTGTTTCCATCAGACTTCTGTTCCAAACAGCTTCACTCTCTGTCAGCTCCAAAGCATAGAGCCTCATACTACTTTATTATCCTTGCTGGATCACATCAGCTTGCTTAAGCAATGTTGATGTCAGGTATCCTGGGTACATTTGCATGTTGCAGAGTATCCATTCAATTTTTGTATCCTGCAGCATTAAAACAGAACAATTGCTTTATATTCTTTTCTTCCATCTCCATCCTCTATTGAACCTTCTTTCAATTCAGTGGTGTTTTGGGGAAAGGTCTCTGTTCTATTTTGCTATTTTATTTATACTTTTGCCACATCCATCCTGATTTCTTTACGAGACTCTTACAATTTCTTTCAGGCTCTCAGTTCGTGGTTTGTGTAACCTATGTGGTAATATCAGATGGCCCAGGAAACAAAAAGGAGTAGAGAACAAAGTGGAACATTAATCTATAGACGATTAAATGGGGGTACATAAGAGCTAACATGGCAACTGAAAGCTCACCAAAGAGCTTATGGGTCCACTAAGGATGACCTCAGATAAATTTGGCAGATGGCCAAATATGAAGAACTGAGCAAGCATTTTGGTTGCTTTTTTCTCCCTCTCTTATTCATTCAATAGATTAAAAAAAAAAAACATATGAGTGATTAATTCTGTATCAAGAGGCTGACTGTGATCTAATTCACTGAGGCTGTCTGAAAAACAAAAGAGAAACAAAATCAGAGGGATTTGGGAATTTCAGCAAGGCTAAAATAAAATGGCACATTTGTTTGATTTCTCCCTTTGTTTCCCATTTAATAATATCTGTACTATTTAAGCAGATCCTCAAATATCTTAGAAATGGAAAAAAGATGATTACAGCAGTAAAATGACAGTTGCCCTCTTATTTCTACTTTAAGTGAAACCACTGACTTTGTTTTGGACTTAATTAAGACCATCAAAGCAATTTTACCGTAATTCCCTCTTCTAGTCTTTACCACTTGATTTTCTAGCACTGATTAGTAGGTGTAGTAATCCCAGTTCTCATACTAAGTAAAGACAAGATGATAAAGCAACACATGTGTGCTCTGGAAAATAAATTTATGTAAAAGCAACTAAGGCTTTTTTTCTTTATTTTTCTTTCTTATTTTTTCTTTTTCCTTTTCCATTCTCTTTCCTTCCTTTTTTTTTTTTTTTTTAATTTTCTTTTTGCTATGTGGTCAGACAGAAGGTAGGCATTCTAAGAATTTTCTAACATGGATTCGTCCTGCTACTTCCCAGCATTGAGCCTACCTGTAAGCTTGTGAATATGGGACTATTAAGAGACACATGTAGGGGGTCTGGGTGGCTCAGTTAAGCATCTGACTTTGGCTCAGTTCACAATGTTGGCAGTTCCTGAGTTTGAGCCCCGCATCAGGACTCTGTCCTGACAGCATGGACCCTGGAGCCTGCTTCAGATTCTGTGACTCCCTCTCTCTCTGCCCCTCCCCCCACTCTCGCGTGCTCTCTCTCTCTCTCAAAAGTAAATAAACATTACAAAAAATTTTTTTAAAAAGGAGACACAGGGGCACCTGAGTGGCGCAATCAGTTGAGCGTCCGACTTCAGCCAGGTCACGATCTCGCGGTCCGTGAGTTCGAGCCCCGCGTCAGGCTCTGGGCTGATGGCTCAGAGCCTGGAGCCTGTTTCCGATTCTGTGTCTCCCTCTCTCTCTGCCCCTCGCCCGTTCATGCTCTGTCTCTCTCTGTCCCAAAAATAAATAAACGTTGAAAAAAAAATTAAAAAAAAAAAGAAAGAAAAAGGAGACACATATATTTTGAATTGGGAGGAGACAAGCAAAAGAAAGACCTGAGTGACCCAGTTCTAAGCTTCAAATTTATCTATTATGAAAATAACTAAGAGGATGGAACTATGATTTAAGAAACAATAAGCAAATGACACTGACAGGGTTATTAAAAAAGTAATTTTTAGATGCAAAAGGAAATATGGTTTGATTGTATAACAGTTTTAATATTACTATGTACTTTCTTTTGACCTCAGAATTTATTACCCACATTCTACTGACTTATAAATAATTTAATTTTGATTACTTAAAATTGGCTAGGTAAATTGAATCTGCTATACAAATTCATCAAACACTTGAAATAATGTTATTGATAGTTCCTGCCTCACCAGTTTGAGAAATAAAATAGAAAAACATTCTTTTATATTCAAACTAGAATTACTGAGCTCCAATCCCCTTTTCTTGGGCTTCTTACTAGACCCTCAAGGTATTTGTCAGAGTCTGAGAATCAGCCCTTTGCATGGCTAGGCTTCAAATACCTGCCCAGTGAGCAAGAACATCTATAGATAAGCCCTACTGAAGGTATTTTCAAGACCAAAAAAAAAAAAAGGTGAACTTGTTAGTGTTCCTGTTGAATTTCCTGTGGGCTACTGGTATTTTGTATTAAACACCCCTTTCCTATTAGCACTATAAAAATCCCCACAAAATATAAGGGCATCCAGAATTTTAAAATAGGGCTTACATCCATCCTTGTTTCCCCCAACATCCAGCATTTCTATATTTAAAAAATCCATCAATACTGTTAATATCCTACATAGGAGTACCCTACAAACAAATAGGAAAATGTTGAAGGATTTAGTATAATTAGGTAAGAAAATATAAGATATTACAGAAGTTTTCCGGGGGGGGGGGGGGAACAAACTCCTCAGGTGGTATCCTGCAAATGAAGATACATACCCAAGCAGCATTCACACCAGGCCTGATTTATTTCAGTAGGGAAAGCTCATAGTGACATGAGCAATGGTAATTACATAGGTCTTGAATTGCCAGTTGCATTCTACAATAACACACAGAAATCCGGCATAACTGAATATCAGATTCCAGGAATTGGATCCCGACTCTTCATTAAGGGGCTTGTAAATTTTATGATTGGGAAGCAGAAACTTTCCTCTGTTGTGACCCAGGGCAGAGGTATAAGCCTGGAAATTATAGCCATCTGACTTTGCCAGTGACTTTAGAAAATGGCTTTGCCATATGGCTGGCAAGCTAGTAGCAACATGTCACCGTGACAATAGCAACATGTCACCATGTCACCCCTAGCCCTGCCCTGGCATAATGTGGGAGGCAGTTTGGAGGACTTGTTTCCAAATGTATTTGTTGAACAGGAATCTTGGGCTATACCTAGTTTCCATAGAATTTTGAAGGAATTCTTCAACTCATTTCTTGAGAGGCCATACACAGGCAGTCAGACAAGTTATTTCTTAATACACAGTCCACTTCCCAAAGATGGCCTCTAACTGTATGGTATGCTTTATTATATAAACAACTTGTACTATTTCAATTTGTATGGGAAACTCTAAAAGATGGTCAATATTGACCAAGTGACTAATTTCAGAGTGTAGATCATATTCATCCAAAGCATAGAGGGTACACTTTATAAGAATTTTGAGTTTTTGTTTGTTTGTTTTAGAGAAAGAGAACTTGCATGAGCAGGAGAGGGGCAGGAAAGAGGGAGGGAGGGAGGAAAAGAGGGAGTGAGAAAGAGAGAGAATGAGAATGAGAATGAGAATATATCAAGCAGGCTCCATTGTGGAGCTTGATCTCACCACCCTGAGACCATGACCTGAGCAGAAATCAAGAGTCAGATGCTTAACAGACCGAGCCATCCAGGTGCCCCACTTTGTAAGAATTTGTAAGAATAATCCTAGGAAGAGTACATGGTCAAGTCCAGAGAAGTAAGACGACTGGTATCATTGGCTGTGGTTCAAAGGTTAAAAAAAGTTCATCCATCCAGGGCTCCCAAGCCTTTTCTGTGACTGAGGAACCTGTGTCATGTTAAAGGAAGGAATAGTTGTACTGTGTGCCTTGCTTAGCCTCTAAGGACACATTGCTGACCATCAATTTTATTGGCATGTACTAGTGGTATATCTTTATTCGGCAAAAGAGCAATAGGACTGGGGGAAAGTTTATTTTATTTGCAGACACTAAGATGGCTATCATCTCTCCCCATATCACTTCTGGTACTGGTCTGTCATCAGGACATGTTGGCTGAGGAAGGTCATCGTTGTAGGAGAAGCACAGTCTTGTGTTTTCTCATGCTGTGTCACTAAACTGAAAAGGAAACAGAGTTGTCCATCTAGTATATGAATTCCATGTGGAGCCTTCTGTAGTCTCTGCATCAACCTCTGGGTCACTCAGTGACTTTGGAGTGTCAAGGAAATGGTCAGCTATCCCTCTATTCTATATGGGATTCTATTTGGGAGCCGCCTTTATCCCCATCTTATAGACGGCCTTCATACTCCTCTAATATCTCCTCTATCTTACACCAACCAGTCAGTCAGTCCTTCAGTAAACATCTGGTGAGTTCATCTCCATTGTGTGTGTGTGTGTGTGTGTGTGTGTGTGTGCGCGCGCGCGCACGTATGAATGTGTGTGTGTGGTTTACGAGGGGGCATAGTTCAATATTACTCTAAATGTAGCTCACTCCTTTCTGACTCTTAAGACCTTTATCAACAACCTAGGAATTTAATATAGGTCGTCTTATTCCTGCTAATCTTCCATTTCTTTTTTTTTAACGTTTATTTATTTTTTTTGGGACAGAGAGAGACAGAGCATGAACGGGGGAGGGGCAGAGAGAGAGGGAGACACAGAATCAGAAACAGGGTCCAGGCTCTGAGCCATCAGCCCGGAGCCCGACGCGGGGCTCGAACTCACGGACCGCGAGATCGTGACCTGGCTGAAGTCGGTCGCTTAACCGACTGCGCCACCCAGGCGCCCCTAATCTTCCATTTCTGAGGACTTCATGGGCTAGTTTCCATTAGCTGTGATCAGCCATACCAGTAGCCAGCTATGCTGCCCAAAATAGACACCTGTAAGACTTATCCTATTTGCAAGGCAGGACTTTGATCTCTAATCCTTTTATTTACACTGGAAGTCCTGGATGGGTCTTTGGTCAGATGTCTGGTACCATTTGTTATGGAAACAAGGGCAAATAGTCAACAAGCACTCTCACAAAGTTTAGCGTAGCAGGGTCACGGGTAAATTCCAAGAAACAGAGAGGTAGCAGAAATGTGAGCCCCTATTGCCTGTTACATGTTAGGACTGAGCACAGAGATCTCACAAGGTTAAGAATCAGACTCTGGGCAGGAAACCCTAACTCTTCTAAGTTGTATGACGAAACTATCACTGGCCCATGCTGGTGTGATGAGGGGCCAGAATCACATAGTGTAGTAAAATTATATATTTGGCCATATCCTGCTAGCTCAGCTTAACCTGGTTGAGGGTGAGGACTCCCTCTCTTCTGACACGGTCAAGGGATCAGTCTCAAGCCTTACAGTTGCAATCATATGACATGGCAAGCCAATAGCACAATTTATCACAGCCATATCCATGGTGGAGGAAGAACCAATCTTACTTGTCATTATTATCAGAGGTGGATTATGGTCCAGACCACCACTGATTGCCATAAGAAATGGGCTATACCCAGCTTCTGCTGAACATGAGGAGGCCAGTTTGCAAGGGATCATTCTTGAATAAATTTACCCTTACCTTTCAGAAGGCTTCTGGTAGAAATTGGGAATGGCTCCAGAGTTCAACCAAGTTACTTAAATGAATGAAGTGAAATACATGAGGAGATGGTAAACACCATGGTGAGCTAGACAGGAACTATTCAAATGAGAAAATCATTGCCCAGCAGCAGCCATTGTTAGCCTGTGGGAATGTGAATCATGTTTTGCCACGTTCTTCTCTTATCCAGAAAGCAAGACAAATGACAAATATGGGATTTGATCTATAATATTATTTTTACAACAAAGCCTCTCTTCAAACTGGCTTGAGTTCTTATGTCATTAGCTTGCACCTCCAATAACATATAGCTTGTCACAAAGTTCCAAAGCACCTAAACAAGGTGGGGTAAGCTAAGGAGAATTCTGGCCAAGGCTCCGAGGCTGTTTCAGCTCCTTCAAACCTCTGTCCCTTAAGGTATTGCTAAGGAAAGGGTTCTGTGATTCTATTTGAGTAGCCCCCTTTTAAGCCTAATCAGCATCTACTAACCCTATAAATTTGTCTGTTCCTTTGAGAAATGACTTTATATCTGTTTGGAAGACTGAGTACATTTTACTGCTGCCAAGATTCCCAATGATATTTCAAAAATATTATCTGCTGCCTTCTTGTTGTTTTGCAGGATTTTTTATGCTACCATAAATGTAAACATGAGACAAAAGAACTTGTTTAGATAAAGCATAACCCTCTGGAGCTAAATCTGGGGTGTTACTACAAAATACTATAAATAATATCATTTTATCCTTGAGATGGAAGAAGGGGGTGTGGTGGTGGGCGTGTTTGAATGGCAGCTCAATCTCTTCTCATCAGCTTATCACTTTCCTGTGGGTATTTCAGGGGTAAAGCCAAGAATGGTTTTGGAGAAAAAAAATAGCTCTCAAATTTAGGGGTTTTTGAAATGTGCAGTTCTTTGCCCAGTCATCAATGATATTTTTAATTTTAATTTTCAATTATGCAAAATAAAAGCAAAAACAAGACAGAAATAGGGAACAAAAGAGTGCCAAGTTTCTTTAAAGAATGCATGTTGTAGAAAAATGAATAAAATCAGATGGAGATAGGAATTCAGGCATCATTACCTTGAGGCAGGAGGTGTTATGAATTCAGGGATCATTACCTTGAAGTGGGGAAAATGAGGAAGAGAGAGTTGAGAAAAAGAAAACATGTGAGATGGTCTACATTAAGACACTGACAAACTGTTCAGTCAAAAATGTGTTCGACCCATCTGCAAGGTTGTAAAAACATCCGTTTCAAGGGTGGGAGGAATTTGGGGATGTAGGCTTATATTGGAATTTATCGCTGCTCTTCCTGGGCTGTCGATGAACTAGCGTTACTCAGGGGAAATTAAATTATTCAATCGTTCAAAATATCGAGAAGAATTACTTGGGGCCTTCTAGGTTCCAAGCACAATGCTTGGCACTCAAGGTTAAAAACAAAATAATAACAACAAAAACAAGCACCCACAAAATCTGTGACATAGTCTCTGTCTCCAGGGGGTTTGCAGACTACATGTATGTAGTGATCTCTCTCCTTTACTGATGATGTACAAGGGAATAATATAAAGCCCATGTGCCAGGCAGGATATGGACACCTATGACTTTTATCCTGAGTCAGCATTACTGTGTTGATGAATCTTGTCAGCTGTGGTGAGATGTATGTCATGGTGGTGGTGGTATTTGGGAAGGGGAACGCTTAAATTAGATAAAGTGAAAAGATCAGAGAGAAGGAAATTTGTAGGTTTGTGGTGTTATTTTTGGTCTGATGGTGTGGCAGTCTCTCAAGTTAGTTTTTTTTTTTTTTTCCTTCCAAAGACTATGGAAGTAGATGAGCAGCTGTTCTTGCATAAGCATATGGAACAAGCCTGAGAGAAGAGATGGACTCAGTGTGTGTGAGCAAGCAGTTCAGGTCACAAAGACAGGAACACATGATGGTCCAGGGTGAACTGGGTAGTCAGTGAGAGTAGAAGATGGTGTGATCCAGGTGAACAGTGACCTTGTGACAGTAAGACCAGGACAGATGATATAAGATGACCTGAGCTCTGTCATTAGGGGGCAGGTGGGGAAAGAGAAAAAACTGTCAGGCTACTGCATACAGAACCTGACATGGGAGCAAATGTAGAGGGGAAAATGAACCGCCACACTTTCTCGCTGTGAATTCATATACAGGAAGCAAAACTATGGAAAACAGAAATCAGAAATGTAATGACCATGACCCAGAAAACAAACAAAACTAGTGATGATGGCAGAGATTAAAAAAAAAAATGAAAAGAGATTCTTCTCATTAGAATGGAAAAAGCCTTGGCATAAAATGGCTAGAGAGGAGTAGAGAGTCAAAGGGACTCTGTAAGAACTGCAGTATGGACGAAGAGGAGCAGGCATACTGAACTAGACAGAGACACAGAGGCTGTTGGGGTAGAAGAGGAGTACTAAGCTAAACAAGACACCCAGCTGAAAGAGTGAAAGAGGACAGTTTTGTTTATTTACTTTGAGAGAGAGAGAGAGAGACAGACAGACAGACAGACCATGAGTGAGGGAGGGGCAAAGAGAGAGGGAGACCCAGAATTGAAGCAGGCTCCAGGCTCTGAGCTGTCAGCACAGAGCCCAACGTGGAGCTCAAACCCACAAACCCTGAGATCATGACCTGAGCTGAAGTTGGATGCTTAACCAACTGAGCCACCCAGGCACCCCAAAGACCCAACTCCGTAGTCTGGCCCTGCTCCTTTGCCACATCTTCCTTGAATAACTCCTTTTTGAGGCATATAACTATCTTCTAAGGTCATGCATTACTGGCTTGTTTGTTTGTTTGCTTGTTTGTTTGTTTGTTTGTTTGTTTGTTTTCCCCTGAAAGGTTTATAGAATCCTTTGGGAATTGGGTATATTTAGAGTTGAAGTTCTTGACCTTTACAATGTTTGCTCTGGAGGGCCAGTGCAGTCCAGTGTTGCCTTATTTATTTCAGCTGGATTGCAGGGGTGGGAGGGCAGCTGGGGATGGGAAGCATGTGCCTCTGGGCAGTATCCTTATGCCAGGAACCCTGAAAAATCCAGAATCAATAGGTGTTCTGATTCTGAGTTGGGGGAGCTACTAACCTCAGGTTTGTTAAGGGTCCAGAAGCTCACTAGATAAAATGCCCCCTAGACACAAAACAGAGTTTATAGACCCTCACTTTTTCTGATGGGATCACAGTATTGTGAAGATGGGGCCTGGGGCAGGGGACTTAATCTGTAGAGGACAAGGAATGATGTTGCAATACAGAGAGGCTGAGTTTGCATAAACTCAAAGCTTCTTCCTTTAAGCCACACATCAGGAGATCAATAAATTTTGGTAAAATTCCACAAGCAAAATCAGCCTTTGTTTTCCAATTGCATCCAATTGGCCCCACCAGAAAGACTGAAAGCACTCGAGAATCAATCTAATTCTTAGCTACAGGATCACTAGCAAATATCTGCTAGAAAGATGCTGGCAGATAAAATTTGCAGCTATGACTATAATAACCTGGAATGTTAGGGGATTTAGCAAAATTGTATACCTTTTTACCCCATGGTGTGCTTTAGTTGCTTTAAAATGCCTTTATTTCTCAATTCCCAGATAAGAAACACTTCTACATAATATTTAGGGTAGATCTATAGGAACTCATGAAGAGCCAATATGCAATCCAATCATTGTAACATGTTAACTAAAACCTTCCGAGTTTTAAAAGGGGCAGGTTATAAAATTATATGTCTCTATAGATATCATCTTTGATTAAAACTACTTCTTTTCACCAGGTAAGGAGATGCGTAGATGGGCTAGGGTAGGGAGATTTAAAAATTATTATGAATATGAATTAATCAACTCTTATGTTACTCCGAACAGTCAAAACTGGCCACTACCAAATTGAAATCCTAAAATCCTTGCTGTTTCATAGAGACTCCAGAACAGGATAAAACACCAGAAGCAATCATTCATAAGACCTAAATAATATGGTTAAAACCAGGTTGACCCTGATGCACTGGGGTTAGATGCCTAAGGATTCCAATATCAATAAGATTCAGGCTTGGATTCAAGTGAGTATGTACGAGATAATTCAATAAAGAGACCATCTTCAACTAAAAGAAAATTCAGGTACAGAAACATTTTTAAATAAGCAGAGCCCTCAGCTCAGTTTCCTGAAGCTGCCCTTGGCCATGGCTTGTGGGAGTATTATTTTTGGTGAGGGCTGTGTGTCTCTTAAACCTCTCCTCCTTCTCTGTCCTTCTTTGCAGGTCTCTGAATAGTTCACAATCAATGCATTTACTCACAGCCCTTCTGCAGAGGAGCCTCTTCACCTGACATCTCCTGCAACAGTTTACATGACTCATGCATTTGGGTCTCTCCATTACACTGAATTATGGAATAGCACAAATTTTAGTAAGATTAGAACTCATTTAAACCATAATTTGGGACAATTGGCCTGGCTTGGCACTCCTTCCTCCCTCCTCCCAGGCAGCCACAGTGTGCCACCTCACATACCTTTGAAAGAGTCACACAGAAAATTTGCTAAGCATATCCATAGTGCCAAATTATTAAGGGAGAATGCTTTTCCTAATGAAGAGGAGAAAATTGTTTTAAGACATGTTAGCACGAGCATTAATATGCTTCCAGCACTGCAAACATTAGCTCATGTTGAAAGGGAAATAAGCAAAGGCACTTTTGAATTGGAGATTGGTAAGCTCCCCAAATAGATTGACCAGAGACAGAATCTGTGCAGGTCTGGGCAGCGCACTTAGCCCAATTCCCTTTCCTCCTTTGATCCAGAACTTTGTGTTTGACATCTCTTAGCAAGTAGCTGGCACTGACTTGTAGATGTGTTAATGCAGTGCTCACTATAGCACTTAAATAAAGCATTTAGGGTTTCTTTGTTTTTGATCTTCAATATCCCTGAATCATAGATTGGTTCATCCATACATTGTTCCATTTAATTAGTCATTGCCTGTCATCTAATTGTTTCAGGGTTTTGTGTGTGTGTGTGTGTGTGTGTGTGTGTGTGTGTGTGTGTGTGTGTAAACTTCCCATGACATCACACAGTGCTTGGTGACATGGTCCACTTCTTATCCTTTCCAGTTCATCAGCAGTAGTGAAGCGCAGTGGAAGTATTAAGAGCATGGATGCTGGCTGGAGCATCAGGGCTCTGGCTTTGAAATTTGGCTCCACCGCTTGCCACGTTTGTTACCTCAGGAGGTAACATCTTCAATTTTTTCATTAGTTGTGGTAATGAGTAAATCACTTAACCCTAAACCATGCCTGGCACTGCTAGGGTAAGGTGAGGAAGGCTCTTACCTGGGGTGCAGAATTTAAGGGAGTACCAAAAACCACAGTAATCAAGATAAATATTTTAATGTTTTAAAAACTCGAACGGTCAATGGTGGTTAACTTGTTCATTTGAATTACCAGTTTAATTCTCCAGATTCACAGTTTTGCGAGGGGCTAAAAGACAAGAACCCTGACTTAGACATTTATGGCCACCTTGCAAAGTACATGCATCCATCGTTTTTTTTACCCACAGTTACTAAGTCCGTGGTTCCACATAGACCACAGACACACGTGAAATCACCGGGGATGCTAAGACATATGTGTTACTTATTTTGAACCCCCTTTAATGTTAGTGCACACAGAGAAACCCTGGGCTGCTCCCTTGTAATTGTGCTTGCCTTTTCTTATTTGTAAATGAAATCGTATATAATTCCACCCTGGCAATTTTTCTGATTACTCTTTCCCAAGACAGTGCTAAATCACAGACAGTGACACCTGGAACCACCGTGATCTCTGGGCACATAGCAAAACTCCTGAATTATCTATTGGCAATAGCCTATCAGCAGGTTCTTCCATTGCTTTGTGACTTTGGAATGTGTAGCTATTTGGAAGATCAGAATGCTCCCACGTACCCTTCCCTCCTCCCCAAGGCAGACTGCCTTTTCCCCTCTCCCTCCTTCAAGGAAAATTAAATGAAGACAGCTAACGAGCAGTTTTATTTTCTTTCAGCAAAGGTCAGCAATCCCACAGCAGCAAATTAATCCCAATTAGTAATGATATTTTGTCTTGATAAATGATGACACATTTGATTTACTGTGTTTCCAGGATGCAGGCGGCAAATGTTAATGATTTGGTTTGCTGGGAATTTATACTCTTGCTCATTTCCTATTTGCTGATCAGTTGCGGCTCTTGAAGACTTGGCTGCTTCAACTAATGAACTGAGGGCCTCGCAGGAATAATGGTGTGTTCTGCGGGCCTCATTTTTTTTCTGCCATCTGTAGAAATGCAGGTTCCTCTCAGAAAATATCTCTGGCAGCCAGGAAGGAATGATTATGATCATATCAATGTCACTTGTAATTTGTATTTCACTTGTTTAATAGCATCCCCAATAAATGAAGCTTTCTGCAGAGAACAAAACTAATTATAGCAAATTCAGCATTTGTGTGTGTGTGTGTGTGTGTGTGTGTGTGTGTGTGTGTGTATGTGTATGTGTGTGTGTGTAGGAAGGAGAGAATTCATGAATAGAAACATACCTAATCTTTCCTCATTTCCTTAAAATATTCTGATAGCAGTGATACGGTTTACATAATGATTTATCTGCCCAGCTGGTATGATTTTAAATTAGACCAATGAAGATGTTTTCTTGAGGTCTTCATAAATGAACATGCCATCCTTTTGTCTGCATTAAATGCAGATATAAGTCAAATGTTCTCTCTTTCTCACCCCCTGGTTCCTGCACAGATCATTCAGTACTTTGGGGATTGCTGGAGGCATTTTGACTCCTGACAAAGGATGCCAGGATGTCCCCTGGGGCCGTGCAAGTCAGTCTATGGGCGGTTCTGGGACCGGCACCCGCCTTCTGAGCATCACCAAAGATTGAAGCCAACAGGAAGCCCTGGGGAAGGTTGGCTCTTCTACCTCTGAAAAGCTGATGTGCCTTTCACACATCAGACAGAATCTGTGCTACAGAAAACTGCTGTGATTGGCTGCAACTCCAGGCAGGCTGGTCTCCTAGTTGTTTATGTGACACTGTGAAAATGAAATATGAGGGATCATTACCCATGCTCATTTAAGAGCTGGAAATGCTCCTTCAGGGGAGTGGATGTTTTCCTCTCATTCTTAATCATTGTTCTTAGAACCAACTAATATAAAATCAATAAACCTCACTCTTCTTGCTTAAGGGGACACTTATTATGGTAGATTACTGGATCCACATTATGTGTCTTCCATTTTCCTTTCCTTTCCTGAGGCTTCTGTTCTAGCACTCGACTCCTGACCCAATTGGTTTTTCACTCCTAGATGGAGCTGACATTGTCTGGTGTCTCTAGAATGCAAATGACTGGGGACATTTGACTATGGTTTCAAAGCCTGATGATTTGGACTGGTGCAGGGAGAGGTATCCCTAAGGTATTTTTGCCAGACAACTTGCCTGTTTCAGTGATGTGCCCTGCTTTTCAGGTGGTGATGAATATTTTTTCCCCTTGTCCTTCCCATAACATCCAGGCAAGCATTACTTCCCTCTATTAATCCTGATCCTCTGGGAAGCAAACATCCAAATGGAATTAAATGTGTCAGGATTTCACAAGAATTTGAAATATTTATGTGAAGAAATAAGGAAGGATTTAGAGGAGGAACAGAGGACCTGAGGTTATTCTAATGCCAGTGTTTTAAAGTTTCTCTCATAGTGAACAACGTATAGGATTTACCTATATCCTCCAGCTTCAATACTGTACCTAAGGGAGGAGTTTTATCCTAGTGCTACTTTCCAGTGGACATATTACATATTCTAGAAGACATAAGCAGAGAGGGGGGATAATGGTTTGAAAGGAATAATAATCCTTTTAATCTTCAACCCTAGATTTGGGATAGAACTTTACATTTACCAAGCACTTTCATATAAGTTTTTGCTTTTGATTCTGACAACAAAACATGAAGTCAGCGTTGTTCCTGTCAACGCTGCATAGCCTGAATTAACGGGTGAAGAAACATCAAAAACCCTATAGCGGGACAAAATAACTGGCCAATACTCTTCAAAAAGGTTAGAGTCATGAAAGACAAAGACTGAGGAACTGTCCAGATTAAAAGAGACTTACTAGATTTGACAGCTAAATACATTGTAAGATCCTGGATTAGATTTTATACCACATCAAAAAAGAAAACAAAGTCTTTTTCTCTAAAGGGAATTTTAGGATAATTGGAAAAATTTGGATTTCTTTATTTTAGATGATTAATTTCCTGATTTTTAGAACTATTTTTATGTAAGAAAATGTTCTTGTTTTGAGGAAATGCAAACTGAAGTATTTGGGGGTAAAGGGACAATTTATCTGTAACCTACCCTCAAATGGTTCAGAAAGAAAATTAAATACACACACATATAGAATGATAAAGCCAATGCGATTTAGAAAAAGTTAATATTGGGGGAATCTTGTTAAAGGGCACACAGTGTATATGGTCCTTCTTTGTACTATTTTTGTGACTCTTTTGTAAATCTGAAATTATTTTGAATTAAAAAAAATTTTAACTTTACCCAAAAAAGATGAAATGAGCAAGGCAGTCCACCTGCCCCATTTTGCAGAACAAATTTGGCTCAAGGAGTTGAAGTAAGTGCCTTAACTTGGTCCATACAATAGATTAGTGTCACATGTCAAATTTTAACCCTAGATTTATCTCCAATCCCAGTGATTTCTTAAGGCCAAACACATCATCCCTAGGTATGTGGGAGCAGCAAAATGACTAGGCTCCGGTGTCCACAGCCCTGTCTCCCTAGTTTTACTATTGTAATACCTTTCTCAGTATGGCACACTATTGCATGTTAACCTAGCTGACCCTCAGGGCGCCTGGGTGGCTCAGTCTGTTAAGCATCTGATTCCTGGTTTTGGCTCAGGTCATGATACCATAGTTCATGGGCCTCTTCTTGATCTCAGCTCAGGTCATGATCTCACAGTTTGTGACATGCAACCCACATTGGGCTCTGTGTTGACAGCATGGAGCCTACTTGGGATTCTCTCTCTCACACTCTCTCTCTCTCTCTGCCCCTCCCTGGCTCATGCATTCTTCTCTCAAAATAAATGAAGTTAAAAAAATATATATATAGGTGACCCTCAGAGGAAAAGTTCTATCCCTTTTGAGAGTGAAATGCTTCAATCCTAGATTCCATTTCCCTAACAATCCAAATTATAGTCCGTTAACTCACCTATTTCTACCCCTAGATAAATCTGTTTTTGGTCAAGGGGAATTATCAAGTCCTTGGGCTAGGAGATAAGGGTCATATCAGCTATGCTCCACTCTGACCATATACCTGAGTACCAATACCTCTGATACTGTTTTGTTTGATTCCTTGAAATTAATGTCCCTCTTCTTATCCCAATTCCAATATACCTTATTCCATTATACCTGAATCCCTGCCTTTGCTTACTTTCCAGTATCCTTTTTTTTTTTCTTTGTTTGTTTTCTAGATTCTATTTACACAATCTTCCTGGGGAATTAATTCCTGTAACCAAAATCCCAGTCTCTAGGAATAAGTTAACTTCAGGATCTCTCTGGACCTTCCTGGACCTTCTGTTCCTACATCTTGGATCAGTTCATCAGTGTCTCAGTTTTCCAGATCCCAGACATTCCTTGCATGGCTGTCTTTCCAAATATCTCTCGACATTTCGTTACAATTACCATCCCCTGCATTCCATGATAGTTCCATGATAATGCATTGAGCATTATCCCTTTTAATTTTGACTTTATTATTGGAAAACTGAACTGGCATCTGCTTTATTCTTCCTTTGAAGTCCAGCTTCAGTGCCACATATCCCTTAAACTTTCTTGGCCACACCTGTCCTTATGACATATCCCATTCAAATAACTCAACATAAACACACATATTTTGCATATTATAGGTTACTTGGCTTGGTAGCATTCTTCTTGTGTATAAAGCATATTCTATATCCTTTTGGAGACAGCATTGTTTGGAGGAGAATGAAGCTGCTTCTAACTTTCTAGGTTGTCTTGCACAAGTCACTTAATACCGCTGAACCGGGGCGCCTGGGTGGCGCAGTCGGTTAAGCGTCCGACTTCCGCCAGGTCACGATCTCGCGGTCCGTGAGTTCGAGCCCCGCGTCAGTCTCTGGGCTGATGGCTCAGAGCCTGGAGCCTGTTTCGGATTCTGTGTCTCCCTCTCTCTCTGCCCCTCGCCCGTTCATGCTCTGTCTCTCTCTGTCCCAAAAATAAATAAACGTTGAAAAAAAAATACCGCTGAACCTCAGATTTCTAATCTGTGAGTAGAGAGTTGGATTAATGAGTCTCTAAAGTTTTTCTCAGTGCCAGTTTGTAGAACATTGGACTATCCAGTGTCAAATAGTAAACATTCAATTACTGTTTGATGAATGTGATTCTGACCTCACAACAGGTTTATCATCATCAGAAGGTCAAGTAATGGAGTGTCTCCCATGAAGGCACTAAAATGCCCTCACTGAACCCATTTTCCATTATGTCTCCAGAGGGTCTGGTTTGGAAACAGGAAATACTATGCTATATCAAAGGCAATAGAATCAGTTCCCCCAAACAGCCACGTGACTATCCAATTACATTTCCACTCCCAACTATGTTGAGTATGCCCTGACATCACAGTGCATGACCCAGTGAAAATTCAAGATCAAGTCATGTGGCCACATATGAACTAAGGGATTTTTGGCCAGGGTAACTATGATGGCAGTGTTAATATGACACAGAGGAAAATGGAAAGTCCAATGCAGTGTTTAATTTTATCCTTACTCATAATGTTCTCTGTCCTTATTACTCATTATGTGCCCCCAGAAAGATCACCAGCTTTGGTGTCGGCCTGTTAGAAATCTAGAATCTTGCATCCATCCCAGATATAATGAATAAAATATGTCTTTTAATAAAATGTCTAAGTGGTGCATATGCACATTTGAGAAATTTTGAGAATCACTGCTAACCTTGACCAAGGAGGATCCATGTCTTGTGGGGCTCAAAACATATAATTTTGGAAACCATCTTTAAGAATAATTACTACACACACATACACACACACACACACACACACACACACACACACACAGAGTCTATATTCCCTTAACAGTCTTTAGTACTCAAGACATATCATGACCTTCCCCTCATTGTTCTCTGCTCCATCCGTGCAGAATCCAGCTAGAATGAGAAGTACATTTTAATAAAGAATTTAGCACTTGGTAATTGGTAATGAATTTGTTTAGTCTCTTAGGTAATATTAATAGCTAATATTGAATGAGTGCTTACTAAATGTCAGGAGTTTTTTAGAAACTGGGTATGGATATTTCATTTAATCCTCATATCAGTCTTAAGGGATTACAAGACCTGTTTCAGGTTAACCCTTTATCTTAGAAATAATATGAAGTATATTTCTCATAGTAAATATTGGAGCAAAAATTAGAGTACAGGGCATCTGGTTATATGGACCACATTCTTAAAGATTGAGCTGTATTGCCTCTTGATGATAAAAACTAAGATTTCAGGGGCACATGGGTGGCTCAGTCGGTTGAGTGTCCAACTTTGGCTCAGGTCACGACCTCGCAGTTCATGAGTCATGAGTTGGAGCCCCTCATTGGGCTCTCAGTTGTCAGTGTGCGGCCTGCTTTGGAACCTCTGTCCCTGTCTCTCCCTGTCCCTCCCCCTCCCCCACTTGTGCGCGCACTCGCGCTCTCTCTCTCTCTCTCAAAAATAAACATTAAAAAAAATAGATTTTAAAAGAATCTTAAGACAATAAGCAAAAAGAAAGAATGAACTGTAGGGGCCTAAGATACTGTGATGTTGAAATAAAGCCTGCATTTGGGAAGGGCATAAAGGGAAGAGTCTGCCTTTTGGTCTTTCCTATTTCATCTCCTAAAGCAGCTCTATTATTCCACCAGCCCATAAGGGAGATTCTGACACTAGCTCTTTTATTAAGCATTTTTACTGATGACTTGATGGTAGAGATAGTCCTAACAGTAAAACTCAAAGTGGGAGTGGAATTTTCCAAGAGCTAATAACAAATGAAGTGTGTTATTAGTGTGTTTTTACTAGATCTTTCTGTAAGAAAGTCCCTGATATTCTATTAGATTTTTTTTAACTCTTTACGACAAAAGCCATTGGAACTCATAAAAGTAATTAACTTTTCTATATCACTATCTAGAAAGAGAGAAGTAGATGCTTTTTAAAAATTACCTCCACCATCAAAAAAAGAAAAGAACAAAAATGCATATAGAGAGAGCTAAAATTAACTTTTTTGTTTTGTTTTGATGACAAGGAAATGCTATTTAGTATATGTATCATTTCCTATTTTCTTTATCCTGGTCACATTTTTAGGACTGCAGCCCAGCCAATAAGATATAAAACACACACACACACACACACACACACACACACACACACACACGAGTCTACTGTATCATTAACTCAGCATAATGGACAAATACATGTCAAAACTGACCTTATCGGACTACACTGGCTGTGAGATGCTAGTATAGCCCAGCAAGATTGGTTTTGACATGTATATGGACCCTGTATCTTGGTCTATTACCACTGACCCTTGGGACCTCAGTGAGGCTGCTTATTTCCTTGATCCTTACAGTTGGCAGTAGTTGATTATTCTTCAAGTCAGTCACATAAAGAATAAAGAAATCTTATTTATCTATATTTTGAGATTATTTGTATGATTCATAGTCAAGTTTCTAAAATGTAGGAAAGCATATATCAATGAGAAATAAGGATATTACACTATTTTGACTTAAAAATGCTAAGGAAAAATTAAATCTGTCGGGATTATGTGTGTAAGCAGGGGAAGGGAATGGGGAAGGCAAGCTGTGAAGAGAAAGGGTATATCTCCATGGGAATTGAAACCAGAAAGCATGTTCACAAAAATTGCCCCCAGAAGAGCAAAGGTTGTCTGAAAATGCTGTTTCTAAATATAGCCTTAATCATATTGACATGGAAAAGAAATGACATAAAAGTGAGGAAATCAAAATAAGGCAATTTATGCCATGAAGAAACACGAGCTATAATGATTTCTGAAGCAGATGTTATAAAGAAAAAAGATTGCATAACTTTTTAACTGCACTGTTATATTTAAGAAAAATGAAAATTATGTAAGAGGCCTATGGAAATTTGCAAAAGATCAAGAGTAAAGAGGTTAGTAAAGTAACTCTATTATATCTTAGTGCTAGACTTTGGGGGAAGAAAGTGTGGTTGAATGATGAGTAAGTATGAATCCCAAGACCACCATTTTCTACTGGTGGAAGAAAATTATGAACTATATGGAGCAAGAAATCAGAAAGTCATTCAACAGACTGGTATAATTATGTCAGCTGCTTAGACATGAGGTAAATGTTCTAGAAAAGCTCAAGTGGTGATTTTGGACATGACTCAACAAGTAGAAGAAGCACTGGGCTACTTTTATAATTAGGAGCAAGGGGGAAATTATTTAAAATGTCAAAAACCAGGCTGACCTTCTGCAAGAACCCAAATTTTACTGCTATTGCTTTAGTTCTCATGATCTCTTGTCTGGACTCTTACTATTAAATGATTGTCCAAAAAAATCCTCACCTACTTCAGTCCACTGGTAGACTAATCCATCAATGGACTAATGATGATTATAGATAATGAGCCCAAAGAATATAATGACCTTAATCATCTATACTTAAGGTGTATTGAGAAATAATAAAACTGATAAAAACCACTTTGGAAAGCAGTTCGTCAGTTCCTTAAAATGTCAAAAATAGAGTGACCATATACTTAGCAATTCCACTCCTAGGTAAATACCCAAGGTAAATGAAAAACCTCGTACACAAATTTTAATAGTAGAATTATTGATAATAACCAAAAAGTGGAAAAATACAAATGTCTACCAAATGATGAATGTGGTATATCCATACAATGGAATATTATTCATCCATATAAAGAAATTAAGTTTTGATACTTTTTATAACAATGGGTGAACCTTAAAAACATGGTAAATGAAAGAATCCAGTCACAAAATACCATATATTATATGATTCCATGCATATAAAATGTCAAGAGTAGACAGAACTATAGAAATAGAAGGTATATTGGAGTTATTTAGGGCTGGGAAAGAAACGTGCAAAGTGACTGCTCATGTGTATAGGGTTTCTTTTGGGGCTGATGAAATGTTCGAAAATTAGCTAGTGATATTGATTGCACAACTCTACAAATATATTTAAAAAACTATTTTAAATGGATGGATATTATGGTATTTGAATCATATTCAATAAAGATGTTAAAAATAACCATAATCATTAATAGAATTCTACTTACACCTAGAACATAAAAAGCTGGTTAAGATTCTTACTCTCAACAATAAGCAAAAGATGGGTTAATTACAAAATCATAATTTTTCTTGACCTTATAAGAGACCTGATGTCATCAGGCAGTCAAATAGCTTGGAATCCAAAGAAAGCAAATTGCCTTGCAATGGGAGATGAGAGACATGGACACGGACTCACATATTACAGAGGAATAGATAAAGAAGTGCTTGGTGCCATATTTGAAATCTTGGGATAGGAAAAGATGTGTTAGAAATGATGCTAAAGGCAAGACCCATAAAAGAAAAACTTGAATTGGACTGCATCAAACTTGAGGACTCTCTGTAAGACACTGTAAAGAGCAAACAAGACTCAAACTGAGAGAAAACATTTTCAAATCACTTTTCTCACAATGGATGTGTACTCAGTATATATAAAGATGCCCCTAATAATAATAATAATAATAATAATAACAGAATTTTTTTAATGGAGAAAAAGTTCAAACCAACATATCATGAAAGAGGATGCACAAATGACAAATAAGCTCATGAAAATATTTTCAACATTATTAGCAAACCACTTGCCTATTCCAATGGCTAAAGAAAAAGGGAAAACCGCCAATAGTAAGTGCTGGTGAGGATGAGAAGCAAATGGAAATCCATACATTTTTTGGTGGGAATGCAAAAGTGATACAGCAACTTCAGAAAAGAGTTCAGAAGTTTCTTAAAAAGTTATGTATACACTTACCATACAGCCCAGTACTTCCACAGCTAGGTATTTATCCAAATGAAATGAAAACTTCGTCTGCACGTGAACAATTATGGCATGTTCATAATCACTTAAAACTTGAAACAATTCAAATGTCTTTCACCTGGTGACTGAATGAACAAACCGTGATACATCCATACAGTATAGTACTTCTCAGAAGTAAAAGGAATGAACTACTGAACCAAGCAATAACATGAATAAATTCCTGTATGATTCCCATTTGTGTAACATTCTGGAAAAGGAAAACCTATAGGGATCCAAAAGAGATCAGTCATTGCCAGGAACTAGAAGTCAAGGGAGTGGTTAGCTACTAATGGGCATGAAGGGAATTTCAGGTGATTAAAATGATTTGTGTCTTGATTTTGATGGTAGATACATGATTGTTTACATTTTTCAAAAGTCACAGAACTATACACTCCAAGGTAAATTTTAATGCTTCTAAATTTTACAATTAGCAAACAGAGTTAAGAAAAAAATAATAAAATTATAAGTAAAATTTATTAATGCCTTATTCTTGCACAAAATGAAAAAAAGTATATCTTTTTAGAGATGCATTAAAGTTCTTTCCTATAAAGACTTATCTGCTTTCTCTTACACCCAACTTCTACTAGTGTTCATTTTCCCAGACACACAGCTCTCATAGTTCCATGACTTGGTGAAGAATTTCTGCTTATCAGTCATACCATTGTGTCTAAGCATTTGAACAATCTGTGTTGTTTTGTTTTGTTTTGTTTTGTTTTGTTTTGTTTTGTTTGCTTGGAGAGTGTAAATAAACATGAATATGGCAAGGCCAGTATTGGTAGTAGTCAAATTAGGTAGTTTTCTTTCCGGAAATGTTTAACAAGTTCCCAGAAAAATGCTCTATCTTACCAGCCCAAATAGCTCCCTTGGCAATGTAAGAGTTCCCAGTTGTTTAATTTGTCAAAGAAAGTAAAACAAAGTAAGAAACGTGGCAGATGATTGACAGAATGGAAACTAGATATGCCTTGGGAAATGTATGTGCTGTAGCCAGCACTTCAGTTGTAAATTCTTGATTTTTTTATCTTAATGTTCATAGTTTCAGTGATCCAAGGGCGTTTCTCTGCCAAGACCACCACAATTGATAAGTTTATTGAGTAGACCATCCCATCAGTTTGTTAGTATTAGTTTATCAAGAGAAGTAACTTACCTGACCGTGCTATATTTGCATCTAAAATAGCCATTTGTTTCTGATTTTTTGTCACAAACCCTTTTAATTTTGAAGAGGAATTTTATAATATAGCATTAAAAACAGGAAAGTTTTAAAACTCTGGAATCATATTGACATGAGTGCCAAGGCACCATTGTATTGGGGAAGCTAGTGGTAGTATACTGTGGTGCTCTCTCCAAATTCCTAAAGGAATATTGTTCTGACTCATTTATTAAGGGGGCCCAGAGGGCTGTTAACTTTGAATAGAGCCCATACCAAAAAAGGATTACAACACGTCCACGTGGTGGTACGTATATTTCTACCAATTGGGCCCAAAAGCCTGGCAGATCATATGATATTAAAGGCATCTGTGGTGGGAAAAGATTCCATGCAGAGTTTATGGCAAGCTTTAATAGGAAAATCAGATCGCTAGATTCTTGGTGTTCTGGAGTAAAGAAATATCACCTGCAGAGAAAAGACAGCTTTTTCTTTTTTTTTCTTTTTTAATTTTTTTAATGTTTATTTATTTTTGAGAGAGAGAGAGAGAGAGAGAGAGAGCAAGCAGGGGAGGGGCAGAGAGAGAGGGAGACACAGAATCCGAAGCAGGCTCCAGTCTCTGAGCTGTCAGCACAGAGCCTGATGCAGGGCTCAAACTCACGAACCATGAGATTATGACCTAAGCTGAAGTTGGATGCTTAACCAACTGAGCCACCCAGGTGCCCAAGGCAGCTTTTTCTTTTTAATTGAGGTATAGTTTACATATAACATTATATTAGTCACAGGTGTACAAAATAATAATTAGATATTTGTATATGTAAAGAAATGATCACCAAACATAGTTACACATTTTTTTCTTGTGATCTACTTAAAACAACTTTCAAATATGCAATACGGTATCATTAACTGTAGTCACCGTGATTTACATTATATCCCTACCAACAGTGCATGACTTACTTATTTCATAACCAGAAGTTTGTATCCTCTTCACTTATTTTGCCCATCTTCTCCCACCCCCCACTTCTGGCAACCACCACCAATCTGTTCTCTGTATCTGTGAGCATTTCTTTTGAATTCCACATATAAGTGAGGTCATATGGTATTTGTCTTTCTCTGACTTATTTCTTGTAGCATAATGCTCTCAAGGTCCATCCATGTTGTTGCAGATGGCAAGAATTCATTCTTTTTTATGGCTGATTAATTTCCCATTGTATATATACACATGTGTATGTATATAATATATACAAATACATATTTAATATTATATATAACATATATATCACATTTTCTTTATCACTTCATATTTTTCAATTAGCATTTTTATTTTGTTCAAATAAATAACCAGAAGTGGAATTGTTGGATCATATGGTAGTTCTATTCTTAATTTTTTTGAGGAACTTCCGTACTGTTTTCCCTAGTGACCGCAATTTACATTTTCATCAAGATTGCGTGAGGGTTCTGTTTTCTTCACATCCTTAAAAACATTTGTTTTTCTTGCTTTTATTTATTTAGTTAGTTAGTTAGTTTTGAAAATAGCCATTCTCCAGGTCACGATCTCGCGGTCCGTGAGTTCGAGCCCCGCGTCGGGCTCTGGGCTGATGGCTCAGAGCCTGGAGCCTGTTTCCGATTCTGTGTCTCCCTCTCTCTCTGCCCCTCCCCCGTTCATGCTCTGTCTCTCTCTGTCCCAAAAATAAATAAAAACGTTGAAAATAGCCATTCTAACAAGTGTGAAGTGATATCTTGTTGGGTTTGAATTTGCATTTCCCTGATGATTAGTGATTTTGAGCACCTCTTTATGTACCTCTTAGACATCTGTATACAAATATTTTCTCCCATTGGATAGATTGTCTTTTCATTTTGTTGATGGTTTCCTTTGCTGTACAGAAGCTTTTTAGTTGATATAGTCACACTTGTTTATTTTGGCTTTTGTTTCTTTTGCTTTGATGTCAAATCCAAAAAGAAAAAAGTCATTGCCAAGACCAGTATCAAGGAGCTTACTAACTATGGCAGTAAAAAAAAAAAAAAAAAAAAAAAAGATAGCTTTTCTTATATGCTACTAGATGTTTTTCAGTATGGAAATATCAACTGTCCTCTGTTCTATGAGATCCACCAAGTCATAAGATTGTGGTGGCACAGCAGCAATCTGTCTTGAGTTAGAGTGGTATATTTGGTATTGGATATGAGCAGAGCCAGAATGCATAAGCAGGTGGTCTGAGTCCATGTCTTATACTAGTTACTGTTGCCTGGCCCCGTCCCCCTCATCTTACATCTAGGGCCTATGAGGGAGCTTAATGACTAGCTGACAGAGAAAGGAGAAGTTCAGACTTGTTTTCTGAACAGATTGATTTAGTATGTTTGTGTGAATCAAAACCTGATGGCTGCTACACTAAACCTCATTTTGATATCTTCCTGAAAGAGAAATGCAGGAGGGGAAAATCCTCCCAGTCAGCAGAATTCAGGGTGGTATAATTGGTCAGCTACTTTGTGTGGATAAAGAAATGGCCCTCCTCCCCCAAAATGTCCAAAAGTTCATGGTCAGCAGCAGATGGGCTAGATAGTTGGCTAGAGGCCTTCCTTGAAAGAGAAATGTTGAAACATCAAAATCATAAAGGTCTAGGGCAACAAGCATGTGGATGGACAAATGGGAGTAGGTACAACATGCAAAGATCTTTATATCACATGTTAACTGACACCAGAAGGCATACACTACAAATGAATCATGAAACATCTGAGTAGACAGAATGGGACACTCAGCTGTTGGCATGATGGGCTCGTGAGCAGCAATAAAGGCAGGGATGAAGCCCATGCATGTGCTTAGTAGCAAAGGCTGCAACTCATCAAGACTGATCTAGCTACTGCCACTGCTGAATGACTCAAACTGCCAGCAAAGATCAAGCCAGCCTTACCAATATCTCAGAGAGGAGACCAACCAGCCATTTAATAACAAGCTGACTAGACTGGGCACTTTCTACCCTGAAAGGGGCAGGGATTCATCTTGACTGGGATTGCCTGGATTCAGGGTACACGTTTATCTTTTCTGCCCTCAGGACCTTAGCCAGCACAAGTTCCAAGGGCTTATTGAGTGCTTGCAACACAGACACAGGATCCCTCACAATATCACCTCAGACCCAGGGGCCTATTTTATAGCAAAGGAAGTCTGGAAGGGGCCAACGGTGGGATCTACAGTGAAGCTTCACACACTGCAACCACCCAGCAGCTCCTGGTCTAAGAGGTCACTGAAATAGCCTCTGAAGAAACATTGCTCAGGCATCAGTTTAGAGATGATAAGAGTATGGGGAACCATCCTTCAGGATGTGGTAATTTCTGTTACTTAAGTTGAATGGCCTCAATAGGCAGAATTCATGGGTCTGGGAACCAACATGTCCAAGTAGGGGTGGTTCTCCCAAATATCATACCCATTGATCTATTTAGGGTAGAGTTTCATCCCTGTAATATTTTAGGCTTTATGCATCTAGAAAACCTTGCTCCAGATGGCGATCACTTCCACCAGAGAATTTGACGGTTTCACTGAAATTTAAGCTATGACTACCACTCAGTCATTTGCACGAAAAACCAGTAGGCAAGCCAATGAGTCATCAGATTGGAAGGGTGCTAGGTAAGAATACATCTGACATACAGTGATATTAGGGTAACTGCTGGTGTCTCCAGGCTTAGATTTAATAGTAAATGAATAAACGCAACAGCCATAGCCTCCTCATAACATAGGGAAGGGCATGTTAACCTATGGCTCATACCCCTCAGGGATGAGGATCTTGGTGCACACACCAGGAAGAGTCATTGAAACCAGGAGAGGTGCTAGCGGAGTGTAAGAGGAATATAACAAGGATAGTAGAGGAAATAAGTGATGAGTATCAGTTGTCATTCTAAGGCCAATATTAGTGGTGGACGCTATAATACTTACCACTAACCCATAAAACAAGAGTAAGCCAAATATTGGCTATATTCTCTCCTCGGTGAGGCACTCATCTCCCAGCTACTTGAATATCAGCAGCTTCATTCACAGGTAATTGTGTTCAGCATTAAGGAACTGCTTGTTGTTAAGGTTACATTCCTTCCTGGCTAACAGCCAATGATTGGTTTGTATTTATGTACAAAGGCTTGTGTCCTCCCCTCAATTTAAGGCAACTGTGAAGGGCTATTCTAGTTTTAGAGTAACCTGTCCATAACCAACCTGTAGGTTCTACTGAGGTCTTAGTTGCAACCATATCGCAGGTCAGATTTTCCCCGTTTCCACTCCTGGATTTCCTGTAGAATTCCTTCCCAAACTTTTGCCCAATTGTCTACATCAAAGTCTTTTCCAGGAACACATTCTAAAATTACAGGTTGAGGGGCGCCAGGGTGGCTCAGTCGGTTAAGCATTGACTTCAGCTCAGGTCATTGTCTTGCAGTTTGTGTGTTCAGGCCCCGTGTTGGTCTCTGTGCTGGCAGCTCATGTCCTGGAGCCTGTTTCAGATTCTGTGTCTTCCTCTCTTTCTGCCCCTCCCCTGCTTGAGCTCTGTCTCTCTCTCTCACCCTGTCAAAAATAAATAAAATATTTAAAAAAATTTTAATTGCAGGTTGAATCACAGTTTACATGGTTAATCATTAATCTCAGTAAAAACTTGGTTTTGATGTACCACCTAATCAAATCAATATGTCAGTGATGGAGCTCACAGGAAGCAATGAAGATATAGAAGATAACAGAATTTGTCAAAACGGGCTTTGGCAATTCTGATCCTATCTAATAGTACCATCTGATTCCAATAGTCTGAAATCTTTTAGGACCGATGACTCAGAATAAACAAACTGGCAACTTTGCCATGGGTTTACATAGGTGCCATTTTTCCTTGCACTTTTTTTGGTAATGTTTATTTGTTTTTGAGAGACCGAGACAGAGCATGAGTGGGGGAGGAGAAGAGAGAGAGGGAGACACAGAATCCGAAGAAGGCTCCAGGCTCTGAGCTGTCAGCATAGAGCCCAACGCAGGGCTCGAACTCACAGTCTTCATGATCATCATGACCTGAACTGAAGTCGGATACTTAACCATCTGAGCCACCCAGCCACCCCTTTCTTTGCATTTCTATGCATAGTTTTGAAAGTAGAAATATACTGGCTGCTTTGTTTAGAGTTCAGAGAGCCAGTAGAAATATACTGGCTGCAGTACTGGCTGCTTTGTTTAGAGTTCAGTGAAAGAGTAGCCACCTTCTGTAGAAATCTATTTGCCTATATTCCAAAATCAATCAGTAGATTTATTAATTAGAAAAAAATTTGGTAATCCCCAGGAAACAATTCAGGATTAATACAGGTTGAGGACAACAAAGATTTTTAAATACTTGCCTTCATGCCAAACTTCAGTGTGAAACTGAATATGAGCAAAGCACTGGAAAGAAATTTGGAGCAATGAAGAATTAGAATTTTCTACCTAGCAATAAAGAATCTAGAATTCCATGGAATTTGTGACAGAGTCTCCATGGATCTTAAAAGAGACTTGACAGAGAAATGAAGGGACTTGGTACATGTCTTGTCACAGGAAATAATGGATTACAATTATAGTACAAAGGATTGTTAAAGCATCGTGACAGATAGGGTTTTTGAGAACAAGTTTTAAACCTGAAGGGAGCACAGATTTATTAGACTGAAACTGGAGGTTAGCCTCTTAGAAGAGATATCTGTTTGAATGAGAGTTGTTGACATCAGTGTGCAAAATGAAAATACAGGAGCATTTTATTGGTTTCATAACATTGGACAAGACTAGAGGTCAGGAACTTTCCTAAGTCATCTTGTCAGTGCTGACAAGTCTAAAATTGACATCCAAATCTCTCAGGAGGTAAACTGGGACAAAGATAAGAACGTAACAGAAATTTTAGGCAAATTTCATTCCCTAAGCATAAACTTTTCTTCCATGTAAAATTATATTGCTACAAAACTGTGTGGGTATGATGCCTCATTTTCATTTATACTGAAGTGACTGGGTCTCTGAGCACTTATGTAAGAAGGAAAAAAAGCTCCCTTCTTTCATTTCTCATAGAATACTTGTGACAACAAAAATACTTAGAGTGTAGACTATATCATCCTTATATCAATTAAGATGCTTTTGCATTTGGGATTTTTCTTGTTTCTTGAGATAGACCTGGATTACAATGTATTTTCCTCTCAGGACTGCCTTCGCTGCATCCCAAAGCATTTGGATTGTTGTATTTTCATTTTCATTTCTTTCCATATATTTTTTAACTTCTTCTCTAATTGCAGTGTTCTTTAACCTCCATGCTTTTGGAGGTTTTCCAGACTTTTTCCTGTGGTTGATTTAAAGTTTCATAGCATTGTGGTCTGAAAGTGTGCATGATATGTCTCAATTCTTGTATACTTATGAAGGGCTGTTTTGTGACCCAGTATGTGATCTATCTTGGAGAATGTTCCATGTGCACTCAAGAAGAAAGTATATTCTGTTGCTTTGGGATGCAGAGTTCTAAATATATCTGTCATGTCCATCTGATCCAATGTATCATTCAGGGTCTTGATTTCTTTATTGATCCTGTGTCTAGATGACCTATCCATTGTTGTAAGTGGGGTATTAAAGTCCCCTGCAATTACCACATTCTTATCAATAAGGTTGCTTATGTTTGTGATTAATTGTTTTATATATTTGGGGGTTCCTGTATTTGGTGCATAGATACCTACAGTTGTTAGCTCTTCCTGAAGGATAGACCCTGTAAATTACTATATAATGCCCTTCTTCATCTCTTGTTACAGCCTTTAATTTAAAGTCCAGTTTGTCTGATATAAGTATGGCTACACCAGCTTTCTTTTGACTTCCAGTAGCATGATAGATAGTTCTCCATCCCCTCAATTTTTGAAAGAAATTGAAGAAGATACAAAGAAATGGAAAATCATTCCGTGCTCATGGATTGGAAGAATAAATATTGTTAAAATGTCAACACTACCCAGAGCTATCTACACATTCAATGCAATCCCAATCAAAATTGCACTAGCATTCTTCTTGAAGCTAGAACAAGCAATCCTAAAATTTGTATGGAATCACAAAAGACCCCGAATAGCCAAGGTAATATTGAAGAAGACCAAAACGGGAGGCATCACAATCCCAGACTTTAGCTTCTACTACAAAGCTGTAATCATCAATACAGCATGGTATTGGTACAAAAACAGACACATAGACCAATGGAATAGAATAGAGACTCCAGAATTGGACCCACAAAAGTATGGCCAACTAATCTTTGACAAAGCAGGAAAGAATATCCAATGGAAAAAAGACAGTCTCTTTAACAAATGGTGCTGGGAGAAATGGACAGCAACATGCAGAAGAATGAAACTAGACCACTTTATTACACCATTCACAAAAATAAACTCAAAATGGATGAAGGACCTGAATGTGAGACAGGAAACCATCAAAACCCTAGAGGATAAAGCAGGGAAAAACCTCTCTGACCTCAGCCACAGCAATTTCTTACTTGACACATCCCCAAAGGCAAGGGAATTAAAAACAAAAATGAACTATTGGGACCTCATGAAGATAAAAAGCTTCTGCACTGCAAAGGAAACAATCAACAAAACTAAAAGGCAACCAGTGGAATGGAAAAAGATATTTGCAAATGACATATCGGACAAAGGGCTAGCATCAAAAATCTATAAAGAACTCATCAAACTCCACACCTGGAAAACAAAGAATCCAGTGGAGAAATGGACAGAAGACATGAATAGACACTTCTCTAAAGAAGACATCCAGATGGCCAACAGGCACATGAAAAGATGCTCAACGTTACTCCTCATCAGGGACATAAAAATCAAAAGCACACTGAGATACCACCTCACGCCTGTCAGAGTGGCTAAAATGAACAAATCAGGAGACTATAGATGCTGGCAAGGATGTGGGGAAACAGGAACCCTCTTGCACTGTTGGTGGGAATGCAAACTGGTACAGCCTCTCTGGAAAACAGTGTGGAGGTTCCTCAAAAATTTAAAAATAGAACTACCCTATGACCCAGAAATTGCACTGCTAGGAATTTACCCAAGGGATACAAGAGTGCTGATGCATAGGGGCACTTGTACCCCAATGTCTATAGCAGCACTTTCAACAATAGCCAAATTATGGAAAGAGCCTAAATGTCCATCAACTGATGAATGGATAAAGAAATTGTGGTTTATATCCACAATGGAATACTACATGGCAATGAGAAAGAATGAAATATGGCCTTTTGTAGCAACATGGATGGAACTGGAGAGTGTTATGCTAAGTGAAATAAGTCCTACAGAGAAAGATAGATACCATATGTTTTCACTCTTATGTGGATCCTGAGAAACTTAACAGAAGACCATGGCGGAGGGGAAGGAAAAAAAAAAAGTTAGAGAGGGAGAGAGCCAAACCATAAGAGACTCTTAAAAAGTGAGAATTAACTGATGGTTGATAGGGGTGGGAGGGAGGGAATGGTGGGTGATGGGCATTGAGGAGGGCACCTGTTGGGATGATCACTGGGCGTTGTATGGAAACCAATTTGACAATAAATTTAATATTAAAAAAAATTAAGATGCCTTTGGCTGTAAGAAGTAAGTTAATCCAATTCAAGTTGGCTTAAGAGAGAATAAAATACATTCATATTATCAATAAGAAGTCTGGGCCTGGGCAATCCAAATGTTAATTCAACTCACTGCTCTCAGAGCTATGGGTCCGCTTCTTCATTGTGATTTCCTTGGCTTTCCATCATTTTTCTCTACCTTTCTAAGAGTTGATGAAGTATTACCCTCAGGACTCCAAGCTATCTCTCTTTCGCTCAAGTCCTCATGTCACAAAATCTAAAGTCAGGAATCGGGCTACTTCCTCCATTGTGTCTCTATTCAAGAATCAGGAAAACTTTCTGAGAAGTTTCCTAAAGCTCTTCCTCATAACTCATATCTCATAGGGCAGGGTCGTATCACTTGTCCATGGCTAGAGACATGATTGGGAATGGGAGTGGAATGATCCTGGTTGGCCTAGATTATTCAGAGTTTAGGTATTGGAAGGGGCTGGAAGCCTAGGAAAAACTGGCACCAAACTCAGATACTGGTAGCATGGAAGTGGGAGGTATTTTTATAATAGTTCTTGAATATGAAAAAGAAAAGAATTCTGCTACAGTCTTCAAGTTACTTGATGTTATGGGCTGAATTGTGTTCCTCCAAAATTCATATGTTGAAGTCCTAATACTCAGCATCTCAGAATGTATTTGGAGAAAGGGTCTTTAGAGAGGTAATTTCAGTTAAATGAGATCATTAGGGTGTACACTAACCCAATATGACTGGGATCCTTATAAAATGAGGAAATTAGGACACAGACATGCACAGAGGGAAGACCACATGCAGGCAGGGAGATGGTCATCCAAAAGCAAGGAGAATGGCCTCAGAAAAAATCAACCCTGCTGACACCTTGATCTTAGACTCCTATTCTCCAAAACTGTGGCAACGTAAATTTCTGTGGTTTGAACAGCCCAGTCAGTGATGCTTTGTTACGACTGCTCTAGCAAATTAACGCAATTGGTATTCTGGTTAAAATCCTGCTGCTTTTCTCTTTGCCCTCACCCTAGGAAGTCCTAATGGTATTAAAGTACTGGTTACAGGGGCGCCTGGGTGGCGCAGTCGGTTAAGCGTCCGACATCAGCCAGGTCACGATCTCGCGGTCCGGGAGTTCGAGCCCCGCTCTGGGCTGATGGCTCAGAGCCTGGAGCCTGTTTCCGATTCTGTGTCTCCCTCTCTCTCTGCCCCTCCCCCGTTCATGCTCTGTCTCTCTCTGTCCCAAAAATAAATAAACGTTGAAAAAGACAATTTAAAGTACTGGTTACAGAAGAGTTAATTTTACTTAGTTTTCTCATTTTTTACATGGGATGGTAAATAATGTTCTTTCCCAGTTAGTCTCAGAACCAGAACGTTCAAAGTAGTTTTATGGGAAATATAGTAATGAGTTGTTCTAAATTAAATGCCTTGAATTTTAACTTGGTGCTATGCCAAAATTTTCTGCCTTTATGCGTATAAGAATAGGGGATTAGGAATTCAAAGTACATTTACAGAGTGTGTAGTGGGAACTTTTTCTATTATTTCAGAATTTGAGCTGAGTCGCCAAAGCTAAAGACAATGGATGTTTATTTTGTTACGACTGCATTTTTCCCCTAATTTATATTTTTCTAATCTCTTAATTGAAGTGCATCACACACATAGGAAAGTATACAAACCATAAGTGTACGTATCGATGAATTTTACCAACTGACCATCCTTGGGTAGGTATATTCATACATAGTCATTCAGCTGAAGAAGGAGATTTCCAATACCTCAGGAGTCCCTGGAGTCCCCTTCCCGTTTTACCCAACATTCAAGTGTGACCACTACATCAGCATCTAACACTAGAAACTATATTCAGATATTTCTTTTTTTTATTTTTTTTTATTTTTTTCAACGTTTATTTATTTTTGGAACAGAGAGAGACAGAGCATGAACGGGGGAGGGGCAGAGAGAGAGGGAGACACAGAACTGGAAACAGGCTCCAGGCTCTGAGCCATCAGCCCAGAGCCCGACGCGGGGCTCGAACTCACGGACCGCGAGATCGCGACCTGGCTGAAGTCGGACGCTTAACCGACTGCGCCACCCAGGCGCCCCTATATTCAGATATTTCAACTTAATATTGTCATTGTAATCCCACAGTATATATATTTTTTGATTCTCTTTTTTCCCCCAAATGTATGTATAGTTTTCTATTATAACAACACCTCACAATGAATTTATCCCTCCTAGTAATAGGTGGACTTGAAGTCTGTAGTATAGACTTCTTAGGGTCAGGCAAGGAGAAAAGCAGCAGAGCTTTAACCAGGATACCGACTGGATTAGTCTGCTGGAGCTGCCCTAGCAAAGCATCATGGGCTGGGCTGTTCAAACGACAGAAATTTACATTGTCACAGGTTTGGAGAATTGGAGTCTAAGATCAAGATGTCAGCAGGGTTGATATCTCCTGAACAGTGGTAGTATAACAATTCTGGTAAAACTCTTTTGGTGAAATATGAGCATATTTCTGTTGGAACTATACCCAGAAGTAAAATTGCTGGGCCACAGGTTGCACACCCAGCTTTAGTAAACACTGCCAAACAGCTCTCCAATTTGTACCAATTTATACTTCCACCAACAGTATTATGAGAGTTTGAGTTGGCACATATCTTCACCAACTCTTGATTTCTTCTTTCTTTTTCTCTTCACACATTCTGGTGGCACGTAATGGTATAGGCATTACAGCTTTAATTTGCATTTCTTTTTTTTTTATAAATTTTTTTTCAACGTTTTTATTTATTTTTGGGACAGAGAGAGACAGAGCACGAACGGGGAAGGGGCAGAGAGAGAGGGAGACACAGAATCGGAAACAGGCTCCAGGCTCCGAGCCATCAGCCCAGAGCCGACTCGGGGCTCGAACTCACGGACCGCGAGATCGTGACCTGGCTGAAGTCGGACGCTTAACCGACTGCGCCACCCAGGCGCCCCTAATTTGCATTTCTTAAATGAACCATTAATGTAATCACTGTCTTATGTTCATTGGCAAATTGGACATACTCTTTTGACATGTAGTTTTTGTTGTTGTTGTTGTTGTTATTGTTGTTTTCTTTCAAAATGTTTTTAATGGATTACCTACACTTCCCTTATTTCTTGGTAGGTTTTTGGGTGGTTTTTTTGGGCATATTCTTCATATGAATTTTCACTGGGTGTATGTATTATATATGTTTTTTCATACATTCTATACCTTATATTTTCATTCTTTTGATAGTTTTTTTTAGGAAATGCTCTTTATTTTGATATAGTACATTTTTTTTTCTTTTTGATTAGACTACATTTTATCTTTATCTACTTCAAGGTCATAAGGATGTTTTATTTTTTTTTTCATGATTAATTGTTTTACTTTCATATTTATATCTGCAATCCATTTGAACTTAAAGTCTGTGTATGCTGTGAATAGAAATCAAGATTCACTTTGTCTATATATGAGTATACAATTATCCCAGAACCATTTATTGAATAGAAAATCCTTTCTGTACTCGGTAATATCAGTTTTGACATGAATTAAAGTATAATATTTGTTTATCTGGATTCTAGTCTGCAGCATTGGTCTGTTGGTCTGCCTTTAATTCACAACACACTGTTATAATTGGAATAGGTATATCATAGGTCTGAATAGATAGTATTGTCGGTATTTCAGCTGTGTTTCTATGGCTTCAACATTTGCCTTAGTTATTCCTGTTTGAATTTCTATGTAAGTGTTAGAGTCAGTTTGTAAACTTCAAAACAGACATTTATTTATTTTTTTCTTAATTTGTCACAATAAAATGTTGTAGATTTTCTTAAAGTTTTGAGAATGTTTTCTTTTTTTTCATTTCTTTTTTCAACGTTTATTTATTTTTGGGACAGAGAGAGACAGAGCATGAACGGGGGAGGGGCAGAGAGAGAGGGAGACACAGAATCAGAAACAGGCTCCAGGCTCTGAACCATCAGCTCAAAGCCTGACGCGGAGCTCGAACTCACGGACCGCGAGATCGTGACCTGGCTGAAGTCGGACGCCTAACCGACTGCGCCACCCAGGCGCCCCGAGAATGTTTTCTTAAAAATAATTCTAGGTACTTAATATTTTGTGATTTTAAAAATCCCTAGGGGCACGTGGGTGGCTCAGTCAGTTAAGCATCCAACTTTGGTTCAGGTCATGATCTTGCAGTTCGTAGGTTCGAGCCTGACACCAGGCTCTGTGCTCACAGCTGTGAGCCTGGAGCCTGCTTCAGATTCTGTGTCTCCCTCTCTCTCTGCCCCTCCCCCACTCACACTCTTTGTGTGTGTGTGTGTGTGTGTGTGTGTGTGTGTCTCAAAAATAAGCATTAATTTTTTTTTAATTCCCATAACATTGTTGAGGTTTAATTTGCATAGGAAAAATGCATAAATGTTAAGGATACAGCTTGATACATTCTGACAAATAATTATATACTCATGTAACCACCACTACAATAGTATCAAGCAAACAAGGTTATTTTTCACCCTTTCCCATTCATTCCTTAACCCTACTCCTATACGCAGGGTAAGGACTGATCAGCTTTTTGTAACTGTAGATTAAACTTGTCTTTTTATGAGTTTTATATAAATGGAATCAAGCAGTACATATTGATTTGTGTCTGGTTTCTTTTGTTTAGCATTTTTTTTTAATTTTTTTTTCAACGTTTATTTATTTTTGGGACAGAGAGAGACAGAACATGAACGGGGGAGGGGCAGAGAGAGAGGGAGACACAGAATCGGAAACAGGCTCCAGGCTCTGAGCCATCAGCCCAGAGCCTGACACGGGGCTCGAACTCCCGGACCGCAAGATCGTGACCTGGCTGAAGTCGGACGCTTAACCGACTGCGCCACCCAGGCGCCCCTGCATTTTTGAGATTCGTCCATGCTGTTGCATGTATCAGTAGTTCATTTTATATTTTTTGCAGTTTCATTTCACTAAATGTATATATTGCAATGTGTTTATCCAATCACCTGTTAATTGACTTTGTGTCCAAATTTTGAATCTTACGGATAAAATTCTTATGAATGCACAGACATATCTTTTATCTTTCTCTTGAGTAAATACTATAAATGGAGTGACTGAGTCATATGGTAAATTTATGTTTATCTTTGTATGAAACTGATAAACTTTTTTTATGTGGTTATATCATTTTGTGCCAACACATGGCAGGATCGATCTTTTTAATTTTCGCTATTCTAACAGCTATGTAGTGGTATCTCACTGTAGTTATGTTACAGTTTTCTGATAACTGATGAGGTTGAGCAAGCAATGAATTTGCTTATTAGTCATTTGTGTAACTTCGTGATGTTTTGTTCAAAAGTTTTTTCCCAATTTTGGGGGTCCTTCTTCTTTTATAGAAATGTATAATTTTATTATACATATGTTTTGACAATATTTTCCCAAGGCTGTGGATTATCTTTTTCTTTTCTATATGATATTTTTGTAAACTGCAGGTTTTTTTCTGTTTTTTTAAAATTTTTTTAAAGTTTATTTACTTAATTTTCTTAATGTTTATTTATCTTTGAGAGACAGAGAGAGACACCGCACAAGCAGGGGAGGGGCAGAGCGAGAGGGAGACACAGTATCCGAAGAAGGCTCCAGGCTCTGAGCTATCTCAAATGCACAGACCGTTAGATCATGACCTGAGCCCAAATCAGTTGCTTAACCGACTGAGCCACCCAGGCACCCCTGTAAACTATAGTTTTTAATTTAATGAAGTACAATATATTTTGTATTTTGTGGTTCAAGCTTTTGAACCTATCTAAAATATCTTGATCTTTCTCCTGTATTTCCTTATTAAAGTCTTATTTTTCACTTTTAAGTATCTGTGAATAATTAAGTCAATTTTGGTATATGTTTGAAGGTAAGGGTAAAAGTTTATTTATTTTACATATAGATATCCAGTTTTTTCTAGCACCTTTTGTTGAAAATAATATAATTTTCCCACTGAATGACCTGGGAACTTCTGTTGGACTTCAACTGTTGTATGTATGAGTCTATTTTTAGACCACTGTCTCTTGATTACTACAGTCCATAGAAAGCTTTGAAATCAAGTAGTATAGGTTCTCCAACTTTGTCCTATTTAAAAATTATTTTGGCTATTCTAGATCCTTTGTGTTTCCTTAAAAAAAATTCAGAATCAGCTTGTTGCCTTTTATTTTATAAAAGCAGATTATGATTTTGATTGGGGCTGCTTTGAATCTATAGGTTACGTTGGGGAAAAACTAGTATCTTAAAAATATTTAGTCTTTTGGTATCACTTCATTTATTTAGGTCTTTAATTTCTCTCAGAAGTGTTTTTGTTCTTTTCAGTATATGTGTCATACACAAAATGTATCTCTAAGCATTTCAGGGGTATTTTTTGATATTATTATAAATGGCCATTTTTAGATCAATTTACATTTTTTCAATTACATAGCAGTGCAGCTGATTATTTTTTTGTACATTGACTTTATATCATACAATCTTACCAAACTTACTTAAGCATTCTAGTAGCTTCTTTGTGGATCTCTTAGGATTTACTGAATAAATAATCATGCTGTTTTAATCATGCTGTTAATAATCAGGAGCTCAAGACAGTTTCACTTTTTCTGTTTCAATCTGAAATCCTTTTACTGTTTCTTTCTTCCCTGCTGCACTGACCAGGATTACTAGTATATTGTGGCTTCCTGCATTTGCAGTGCAAGTCTCTCCAACATTCTGTGCCACAAATTCTAGCCAGTGTTTTCTCCCCCAAATCCAATTTCTGTCTCTTCAAATCTGCAAGGACGCCAGGCTCTATTTGGGTCCCTGCCACTGCCCCAGAAACTATTACCAGTCAGTAAACTAGTGCCATTTATAGAGCTTATCTTATTTGTTTGTTCTCTCTTAAGGATCAGAGTCTTGTCTGCCTGTTTTCTAAGTGTCTGAACTTACTGTTTCATATATTTTGCTTAGTTTATGAAAGTTTTTTTTAAGGTGGTAGGGTATATCCAGTCCCTATTATTCCAGATATCCTAAAGCAAAATTCCCGTTGTATTTCTTAGAGATACTTTAATTTCAAAGAGCATATACCTGGGTATTTCTATGTAGTTCCTTATGGATATCTTTGTCTTTTAAGAAGACTGGTATGTTTACATTTACAGTGAAGATTTATATGGTTGAGTCTCAGTCTACTGTCTGGCCATGTATCCTTTGTTAGTTTTCTATGTTTCTCTCTTCTTTTATACCTTATTTCTTGTCTGCTTTTCAAGTATTTCTGGTATTCCATTCCTTCCCCTCTATTGTCTATTGCTCTACCTTTGATACTTGGTATTTTGTTTTTAATGTACAGTTATTACTAGGATTAAAATATGTTTCCTTAATTTATCACTGCCTAACCTGAATTATTATTATAGCACTATTCATGTAGTGTAAGAAACTTTCAATATTATAATTCAGTTTTACTGTGTTTTATCTTATTCTTGTCCCTGTCTTATTTCTACATATATTATGAACTCTACACTCTGATTTTTTTTTTGCTATGGTCAATTGACTTAAAGGTATTTAAGAACACAAAAATGTTCTTTTATATTTGCTTGCATCATGATAGTTTTCAATGATATTCTTTTTTTCCCTGTAGACTCTGAATTTCATTAACTTGGAACTACATTCAGCCAAAAAACCTTTTTTTTTTTTTTTAGGATTTCTTATTGTATTGACCTGCTAATGATAAATTTCTTCACTGTTAACTTACCTAAAAAATCATTATTTTGCCTTCATTTCTGAAAGATATTTTTGCCTCATGTTGAATTCTTAGTTGGAAGATTTTTTTTTCTAAACTCTGCATTTTAAAGATATGGCCATATTACCTTCTGGCCCCCGTTATTTCTGAGGATAAGTCAGTTGCTATTTTTATCATTGTTTCTCAGTTGGAATGTACCCATTTTCCTCTAGGTGTGTTTAGATTTTTTTTCCTCATATTCAGTTTATAGCATATTAACTTGATGTGCATAAATGTGTTTTCCTCTAAATTTATCCTGCTGAAGATTTGCTGAATCTCCAAGATCTTGGAATTGATGACTTTCATTAATTTAGTTATACTTTTACACATTTTTTTCAAATTATCTTTTGTTCCTCTTCCTCTATCGTCTTTCTTTCTGAAACTACAATTACATATATATTAGGTAGAACGATTTTGTTTTAAAGGTTCTGGGACTGTGCTCGTCTGTTAATCTCAGCCAATGATTTTCTTCTTAATTTCAGATATTTTTTATTTCTATAGTTTCCATTTGCATCTTTTTTAAATGTTTGTAATGTTTTATTACTGATTTTTGAGAGTGAGAGAGACAGAGCATAAGAAGGGCAGGGGCAGAGAGAGAGGGAGATCTAGAATCTGAAGCAGCAGGCCATAAACTGTCAGCACAGAGCCTGATGCGGGGCTTGAACTCACGAACCGTGAGACGATGACCTGAGCCACAGTCGGATGCTCACCTGACTGTGTCACCCAGTTGCCCTGATTTCCATTTGCATCTTAATTAAAGTTCCCATCATTCCACCATTGTATATATTTTTCTATAAATAAATGTATCCTAATATTTTACAGCCATTGCTAATTTCTACATCCATGTTGTCTGTGGTTCTATTACTGTTTATAGATTTTTCTCTTATCAATCAAATTTTGTTTCTTCATCGATTTGGTATGTTTTAAAGTTTTATCATGTGCATTAGGGATGCTATTTTGTAGGTACTCTGGATTACACTGGGTTTTTTTCCTCTGTAGTATATTGAGTTTGTTCACTAATCAGATAAATAATTGGCAGAGAACCTCAACTTTATGGAATATTCATTTCAGTCTTTGTTAGGGTATCTTATTTTTACGAATTTCCCTAAGCCTAGGGCAAATCCTTTGGTCTTTAGAAATAATATTGACTTCTTAGTCTTGAAAATCCAGGTTATTTACCAAGCCCTTCTAACTGGAGCTTCACATTCTGTCTTCTCATTGGGCAGCCACTGAAATCTTAGATCAGGTATCTCCATCTTCCAGCTGTTGTTTACCTTGGGATAATTGGAGTCTTTTCTAGTGCATGCAGAGTTCAGGTATCATGCAAGGACTTAGGGAAAATTTATATGCTGCTTTAAGGATACCCCCCCCCCCCAATTTGTGGCTATGTTCAGTTCTCTCCTTTTTTGACTCTTCAATACCTTAGTAGAGTTATTAATCAAATCTCAAACCTTGTCTCCCTACTCCCTGTTTCCCTACTCAGGGTGTAAGCTTCTCTTTCCGAGAATTATCTTGTCTTGGCATGGTTAGGCTGCTTTCTGAACTCTAATTTTTTGTTTTTGGCATTCTCTAATTGAATATTCAGTCTGTTGTAGGGCTTGCAGATGGCTCTACTGGTTTCGGATATTTATTTCCCTATATTCATACAAATTGAAATGTATAGTACTTGCTGTCTCTTTGTTATGCTGTGGCATGAGTAGTGGAAGGTTTGTAATCTCGCCTTATTGATTGGTATGTGTTATTGGGGGTTGTAGGGAGAGATTAAAATATATTCAGCTGTTTTTACACTACATCAACATAGAATTATATTTAGAAAATACTTGAATGTCATAAAGTGAATAGAAAAACAGAAATCATTCTCCTCCCAAGATAAATGTCTAGGGGATAGGGAAAGGATTTCTGATTAAAGGCAGCATTAGCAAAAATTAATAACCATATCCTGTCTAGATCTTGTGTCCAGTAAATCTAATACACTAATTACAGATGGATAACATGTTCACTGTCGAGCTTGGCACTTCAAGAAATAAGAAGCACAATAACTGTGTTTTCCTGCCCGTACTATTCCAACAAATATCACTTTCACACCACTGGGTCCAACTCAAGCAAGGTCTCTGAATCTATACAGCATGAGAAGGCATAGAACTTCAAGACTTCTCTCTAGTTTTCAAGACCTTCTTGATCATTTTCATTTTTTTGAGAAACTCCAACGTGGCTTGTCTCTCTGCCCACACCTAGATGAGGTGCTTGCCCCAGATATGGAAGCTTCCAGGGTGACTCTGTTTGCACTGCCTGAGAGTGAGGAAACACAAGACAAGGGCTTTAGGACACAGAATTGCCTTTATGATATGCCCATTTGTGGAACAGAGGAGAGCATGAATTTATGGTCAAAAAATTGTCCAAAAATGAACAAAGGAATTCAGAAGCTATATGGATGAGCTCCTAATAATAGTACCACCAAAAGCAGGCTGTGATGGCTTGAAGACCCCAATTAAAATGAAACTGCAGGGGCACCTGGGTGGCTCAGTCGTTAAGCGTCCGACTTTGGCTCAGGTCATGATCTCATGGTTCGTGAATTCAAGCCCCGCGTCGGGCTCTGTGCTGACAGCTCAGAGCCTGGAGCCTGCTTCGGATTCTGTGTTTCCTCTCTCTCTCTGACCCTCCCCCGTTCACGCTCTGTCTCTGTCTCAAAAATAAATAAACGTCAAAAAATGAAACTGCAGCATTTCCAATAGGTGATCAGTACTCTAACTCTAGTGAGCTATAGTATTGAAGAGGTCCAAGTGCCTGTTCTTCTTTCTTTCTGTGGAGTAATGCATGTGCTAGAAAATATTTATGAATATAAGAAAATTAACATTAAAAAAGAAGCATAAACCATCACTTCTACTTAAAAAACTACAAATTAGTTTGGGAGATAAGACATTCATACAAAGGTAAGTACTAATATGAGTTAATAATACAGAAGTTTAAGAAGCACTATGACTAAGGGTCAAATAAAAGTAGAACCGGCAGAAGTTATACATTCAAAGAAGATTTTATGAGCCGACTCAACTAGAAATTTTCTATCATTGTGGCTATAGTCAGGCATCTCTTCACCAGTTCTGGGACTATTCAGAAATACATAGTAAGTAATTTTTTAATGGCTTGTCCCAGTCTTTCAGTCTAAAAGACCTCCTAACCAATTAGTCATGGTCAAATATCCTTATGGTAAGATCATTCTTTTAATCATGGTAGAAACTCAGTAAGCTATTCCAATTTCATCATCTCTTACCAGAATCGCTTAGCATAGAGAACATCCTCTATGTTTCTTCCCAAAGATGTTCTTGCCCCTTTCACCACATACTTTTCAATGTCTTGGTAAAAATGATATCATCTGGGTCTTCTACAGAGAAAAAGTGAGGGGATAAGGTTGTAGTCACAACTCATAAATCTATTTCAGTATTCCTACCTATGGAAAGTGTTTAATTTGGGGGAGGGGAGGCAAATAATTATAGTTATTTACCTAATTCCAGACAGGTGACTAGAAATCGCTTCTCCTTTATAGACAGAAATTCTATTTTATTTATGCTGACAATAAACTGCAAGAGAAAAAAAAGACTATATTTTCAGCCTCATTACAACTCAAGGTGGCCAATGAAATATAAGTAGTAGTCATTGGGTGGAGAAAAGTCTTCAAGGGTAACTGATTTATATGTCAACTGTAGTTTACTCTGTGATTATTGAATGCCAGAGCTCAGGGGTCAGTCAAGAACTTGGGGTGAATTTATACACTGTTCTTGACACACCTTCCTATTTGTGGCTACCTTCAGTTCTCCTTTTGCTTTTCAGTAACCAATGCTTTTATTGACCAGTTTTCATATCTCTTTTCCTATCACAGTTTCCCTGATCACAGCGTAGGCCTCTCTTTCTACCGCTGAATTATTTTGTTTTGTCATAGTTAGGCTGTTTTCTGAACTCCTATTTTTTAATAGTCTCCAACTGAATCAGCATCCTTTCATGGGGTCACCCTATTGCTTTTATTCTTTTTTTTTATTCCTTTTATCCTAGGAGATCCAGCATTCATCTTAGACTAAGAATCCATGATGGTTACTCACATGGTTGGTACCTTGATGGGAGGACTGGAAGTCTGAGCTCAAATGGGACCTCTCTTATTATTTAGTCTCAGAGGTCCAATAGGGAATGTTCTAAGAGATCCAGGCAGAATCTCCAAGATGTATTATGATTAACCTCAGAATTTCGGAGGGTAGCTTGTGTTGCATTCCATTGGTTAATAAGACCATAAAACCAGTGCCAGTTTAAGGCAGGGAGGAATTCGACTCCACACCCTACTTAGAAGAGTAGCAAAGAATTTGCATCCATCTTTACCACAGTTGTTTTTTTGTTTCTTTGTTTTTCAGAAATCCCTAAAGGGGCGAAAATGACTATGTACTCTAGATGGATATGAACATTAACTTAGAAAAGGGTGAAGTAGGTCAAATTTTACTAAGGGTGAAAGCGATCTCATTACAAAAAGGAGCACAAAGCAAGAATTTAAGCTCCCAGAAGACATCATTGTGGAGGTTTTGTGGACCTAGGAGGGACCTTCCCCTTTAGGGACCTCGAAAGTGAACAAGTCATATCCAAACTAAAAATGATGATGTCAGTCAGAAGTTTCTCAATCTGAACGAGCTCTTGAATTTATCATAATGTGGTCATCAGGGACCATGGGGCCTCCATACACACAGCATGGAGCCCACTGGTACTGAGACACCCAAGTTCTGTTGACCAAACACAGGACCTAACTGCAGTTCTCCTACCAAAGTTCACACAGACATTCCAGCACAGAACCCATTTTGAAACTGTTGTTTTTTCCTGCAATGGGAACTCTGATTAAATAGATATCTCACTATCTCAGCCTTTGGGAGTATCTGTCTCTCTCTGTCTCTCTCTGTCTCTCTCTCTCCCTCTCTCTCCCTCTCCCTCCCCCCTCCCTCCCTCTTTTTAGAGGAAGGGCATAATAAAAATAGGAAAAAGAAAACTAGAATAGTAAACTTGCCTTTTACTTGTTAGTTTTTCACTCTCTTCACTCCTGTTAAATGCACTGTACCCTTAAGGAAAATAAAATGTTGGTCCACCATCTGAGAAACTTATTTTCCTGAGTAGTTCTGAAAATGACCCATATGCCCCCTCTTGAGCCCCATTATGACACTGCAAACTCTTGTGAGACTGTAGTTAGCAGAAGAATCTGAGGCCATAGAATATTAATTCATGAATAAGCACAACAAGATGCCCAGGAATCAAAATAATTGATTTTTACTCTTACTGAATTTACTCTCCTGACAGTATCGTTTGATCAAGTACATGAAACATTCATTTAATCACCTTCATACAAGGGATTCGAGTTTACATTTCTTCATTAGATTTAAAAAATTATTCTGTGTAACAATAGATTTTACTCTACCTAAGGAATCAACCACTAATTAGTCTTTTTCCTCATGATATATAAATAGCTTATTTTTTAAATCAATGCTCAAAATATTTTTAAAACTAATTATAGTGAGGTTCTTTTATAATGTTTTTATTAAAAATATTTTCATTTGAATTCCATTTTTCCTTCAAGGCATTGGCTTTAATTGATCTCATTTTAATAGTTTCTCACATGATGCATGTCACTGGTTTATATTAACATTCTGTCATCAACTAAATAAATAGCTTCTCCTTGGTATAGTTAGTTTCTCTGTGGTAAAGATCACATTTACTAATGCCTTTTTCAGAATTTAGAATCAGGGTTTTTTTTTTAACTCAAATGTAAGAAAAGCAAATAGCAATTTATGGCAAATTTATCAACACTTCACAATATTACCAAAAAAATCAATGATAAGAGAATTTATTATTTCCTAGACTTGGTTATATGTTCATCAAGTGACCTGGATGAAAATTCTGGATATTCACCACCAGTTTTCATTATTTTCATTATTCAAAGGACAGATGTTTCTACATTGTCATTAGGAGGAAGTCTGTGGTCCATTAGTACCTCCACAACTCCACCAATGGAGATGATATACTAGAACAATGACACACAAAATAGTTAAAAATGTTTTAGACTCTGAAACATCTCTTAAAACTTCTTTAAAAAGTAGAGTAAGAGCCATAATAGAATCTTACCTCCATTAATAAGCCAGTATGTACCCCTTCTCTCTCTGTCTAGATAGAATAAGCATTATCCTTATTTATGTATAAAAAGTATTTTACTAAAGTGTTAGCAGTCTGGGGCTCCTGAGTGGCTCGATCAGTTGAGCATCTGACTTTGGCTCAGTTCATGATCTCATGGTTTGTGAGTTCAAGCCCCATTTCAGGGTCTGTGCCTACAGCTTGGAGCCTGGAGACTGCTTTGGATTCTGTGTCTCCCTCTCTCTCTGTCCCTCCTCCACTTGCTCTATCCCTGTCTCTCTCAAAAATAAATAAACATTAAAAAATTTAAAATAAATAAATAAAGTGTAAGGAATCTGTCCAAGAAGACAATTTACAGGTGTACTGCTTAGTCACAGGCTTCAGTTTAGTCCCACTTGGACAAATATAGCTGGTCATTTTTAACTTCTTTGCTACATGCTAGCAAGACAGTTCATTCCATTACCGAACACAGGATATAGGGGGCGTATTACTGAGAAGGTTCTCTATAAACCTTGTGATATAAACCAGTGAACAAGACAGAGTCTATGTCTTCAGAGTTTGCATGTAGCATTTCTTAAAGAGAAGAAAATATTCTCCGAAAGCACCTAATACTCTAAACTTGACTTCTCATGTCCAGATTCTGCTGATGCTGGATCCAGGTCATCTCCCATTAACTACTGTTTGTTATTTTTTCTTTAAAGATTAGCTAGGTCTCTCAACCTCAGTTACTTCATTTTTCTCCTATTATACCTGTCATCATACACACTGCACCTACCTATTTGTTTGTTCATATTTTCAGCTTCCAAGCTAACTTTGAGGTCAAACTAGGGGTTCAAGCTAGCTACTAATATCATTTAGGTATCAACTTCAATGTGTTTTTTTTCTTTACCTTTCTTGCCTAAATTAGGTGTTTCCCCCTCCCCCTTATATTTTTAATGCCACAGGACTTAAAACATTTTTTATGCCATGTGTTTACAATGCTGGTATTCCAAACAACACTATAAGCTCTCTGAAATAAGCATGTTTTTGTATATGACAAAATAAACATAATGACAATACACATATAATATGAAAGGTGGAGTTTCTTCCATATGCCACCTAAAATCATGAGTCGTATGATTGACCAATTAAAAAATTGAAAGCCTGATAACCCAAAACTAGGAATGCAAGAGGGTATTGTTTGTGAGTGGTTCAGGGATTGGATGATTATATGTATATGGACTTGAATGAATAACAACCTCATACTGTTCCTCCTCTTGTGCAAAAATAAACAAACAGTAAAAAAAAAAGTCTCAACTCCTGAAAAACAAATTCCAACTTATTAGTTCTGTATGATAGAGCTAAAAAAGGAATAAGGACAAAAGTACTGTAATAGCTCTAATGTATCTAACAATTAAACTGACTAGTCATAGCATGCCCTCTCCCCACATATATGTTGTTAATGTCACTGATTCATCATACTCAGTAAGGTATTTTCAGAAAAAAAAAATGATTACTTATAGTTTGTAATCAGAGACAACAGTGGCTACCACTCTGCTAGGTGTTGCTGGGTTGACTTGTGTTTAGGATTCTGCCTGAGAATCATCAGCCACAGGGACTTTAGATGATACAGGATAAGGGGTGCCTGGGTGGCTCAGTCAGTTAAGCGTCCGACTACAGCTCAAGTCATGATCTCATGGTTCATGAGTTTGAGCCCCACATTGGGCTCTGTGCTGACAGCTCAGAGCCTGGAACTGCTTCGGATTCTGTGTCTTCCTCTCTCTCTGCCCCTCCTTCTGTGTGTGTGTGTGTGTGTCTTGTGTTCTCTCTCTCTCTCAAAAAATAAATAATAAACATTAAAAAATTTTTTGAAGATGATAAAAGATAGTTTCTTCTTAAAAATTACAGTCTTAGGGCATCTGGGTGGCTCAGAAATTGAGCAGCTGACTCTTGATTTGGGCTCAAGTCATGATCCCAGGGTCCTGGGATCGAGCCCTGTGTTGGGCTCGGCATTGAGTGTGGAGCCTGCTTAAGATTCGTTCTCTCTCCCTCCCTTTCTCTCTCTCAAATAAAATTTTAAAAATTACAGTCTTTTCTAAAATACTAAGACAAAAAAATATAACCTTGGTCCAAAGAGAATTTTTCAAAATTTATAAGTTTATTTCTCCCAGAGGATTTTACTAGTTTTCCCATAAGATAATGATAACTATATCATAGAAAACCAAGTAGAAATAACTTCTGTTAGTATCATAAACTAGTTAATATTGAGTACTTTATATGGTAAGGACTAAAAAACAAGTTATTCTTGTAAGCATTGGATGAATTATTAATTTATATCATTGGGGGGCGCCTTGGTGGCGCAGTCGGTTAAGCATCCGACTTCAGCCAGGTCACGATCTCACGGTCCGTGAGTTCGAGCCCCGCGTCGGGCTCTGGGCAGATGGCTCAGAGCCTGGAGCCTGTTTCCGATTCTGTGTCTCCCTCTCTCTCTGCCCCTCCCCCATTCATGCTCTGTCTCTCTCTGTCCCAAAAACAAATAAAAACGTTGAAAAAAATTTTTTTTATATCATTGAAAAATAATCTCTAGTTTATAGTATAGAGATCTATATATATCAAGTTTTCTTAGTTACAATCTAATATTCCATGATCAGGACTAGCTACATAATTTGTGGAGTCAAATACAAAAGGAAAATGCTGGGCCCCTTGCTCAAAATTCTTCAAACTTTCAAGGCAGTGACAGTTGACCATTAAACCATGCATAGGGCACTATGTAACTTTGCAGACTTCAAGCCCTGGCTATAATTTAGAGTTTTTATATCAACTACCTTATTATATACATATAATTACAGATAAAAATCCTTCATCTTCCAGAAGACTAGACACAGCTGTCAACATTTGCACATGAAGAAACCATAGCCCAGAAAAGCACAATCTAGGCTAAAGCTTCCCAGGCAGTCAGCAAGAGTACTCAGGCAATAACTTATGTGTCCTAACTCCAGTCTCACTCTCTGTTTACTTTATCAGATTTCATCTCCAAATCGAACTCCAATTTCAACAAATAGCAAAGACATTTATGACCAATATACACCGCTTCACTTCAAAACATCACCTCTGGAGTCAATTCTAGGAATTTAATTGTATGAGACAAACAACTGTTACTTTTGTGAATGATTTTTTTTTTTTTTTTTGCCCCATTCAGAGTCCAAAACATTGCAGGATTGGGGAAATGAGAAAACTCATAAAGCAGCAACTCTTTTCTACCCAGTGCAGCTGAGAGATGCAATTAATAAAAATGGAGAGACTCGGCAGCCTAACAGCACCCAAAGTAATAACTCCTTTTATGAATATGAGACATAGGTCTCAGGGTATCTTGAGGTAGGTTTCTGCTCTATTGATCACATTGTCAGACAACACATTTCATATCACTGAACACGTCCTATTTCAGGAGACGTGAGAAAGGGACACTGGAGGAAACATAAATGTCAGAGGAAATAGGAGTGCCTGTGAACCTCAGCACATGTTTCTTGGAGCAATAAAGGTGGTCTGGCTTGGGAAGCCAGTCCCAGGAGTGATCAGAAATTAGAAAAGCATCCATAGCTGGTGAAGTACTTGAACATATGCTAAGTATAGACAACACGGCACGAAAGTCTAAGCTTTTGCAAGTATTCATTTCCTGGGAAGTACCAGGAAGCTATCAATCTTTCATTCTGCCTTTCATTTGGCATTTGGCAAATTCTTAGGTACCAGGTCATATACTTAGCCACACTGATTCCTATGATATAAGTCATTCTGTTCATTGTATGCAGGAATAAATTCAATGCAATTGTCAATGCATTGTCCTGTACCCTATCTCCACAATTTTTTTCTCCCATTAATCCTTTCAGCAAGTTAAAAGTCAAGATATTTTATCAGATATTTATTTAAAAAGGAAGGATCCGGGGCGCCTGGGTGGCGCAGTCGGTTAAGCGTCCGACTTCAGCCAGGTCACGATCTCGCGGTCCGTGAGTTCGAGCCCCGTGTCAGGCTCTGGGCTGATGGCTCAGAGCCTGGAGCCTGTTTCCGATTCTGTGTCTCCCTCTCTCTCTGCCCCTCCCCCGTTCATGCTCTGTCTCTCTCTGTCCCAAAAATAAATGTTGAAAAAAAATTTTTTTTTAATAAATAAACGTTGAAAAAAAAAATTAAAAAGGAAGGATCCTTGACACGACAACGAAATTCTTTTCAGTGATTGTCTTTTTAAAATGGTGAACAGAAAGTTCTGTGATTCTTTACACTCTCATTCTAATGCCGCTAACCTAGCTCTCATTCTGTTTCTTCAATCCCCAGCTGGACCCTCCATCCTTTTAACATTTCCTTGTCATTCAGAGATACTATTGGTTTGACTAAGTCACTTCTAGTGAATCGGAAAATGTACTGAACACCTACTAGCTGCTTTACGTACATTATTTCTAGATGTTTATAAACCCTACCCGTGAAAATGTCATTCACACTTCAAACGCTAAGTGGCATGGAGATGGATTTTGAACATTAAGATGTGAAGCAAGAAATGGATTTTGCAGCTGTGGGGGTTGAGGAAGACAACCTAAATTGGTGATACTCAATTTAGTGAAATTGAGTGAAATGGGTGAAATTGCAGGTGGGACTCTCCTTATGCGTGGGGATTTAGAGAGTGAAACAAAGTTTCAAAGTTTCCTTTTTCCTTTTGAATTAAATTAGGCAAAACGTGTGGCCCCTCTGTAAAACACACTGTGAATACATCTATTACAGAACATTATATTATTGTTCAAATTGCTTTTCCTATCTCTCTCTCTATATTAGCTTATATACGCTTTGAAGCAAAAACATATGCTAATTGTTCTCCTATACCCAGAACTTACCACATTGTATGGAAAATCAAGTCCACAACAACAATTTTAATAATGTGTTACACTCTTGGATCATATTATGCATTGTATTAAATGTCTGGTGTTCGTAATGCTAGTTCATCTTCATAATCTAATGATTTCAGTATTTGTTAGTATTTCCATTTTAATGAAGGGAAAATGGGGGTTATAACCACACACACTCAATTTAGGGTTTGGGATCCTAGACTAATCAACAACCACAAGCCCCTTCCTAGTTAAAGCCCCAGCTTAGCTTCCTTTCAATTTCAGCAGCAGCCATCTGAGTCCGGAGATGTAAACAGAGAAAAGACTCAGGCTCCTGTGACAGTCCCTAGAACAGTCTTTAGGATGAGATACACACCAGCAGGAAAAGTAGTATATACTTGGCCAGAGCAACAGCCTCTCTTGAATGTAGGAGCATGGACACTATGACAGCTGGCATCAGGGAGTTCTTCATCCTATTGAAAAAAACAACTCACCCAAATCGTACGTTCTTCATATCCAGGTTTTATCTAACGTGTTTTCTCCTACGTCCAAGAACAGAGAAGGTATAGATGTGCATGTGCTTCTTTGTGTCTTGTTTCCTTTAGATTGCTCCCATGTGTAGAGCCATAGCTGCGTCTGTTTTATGTCATCCCGAAGTCTTTTGGTTGTAAACAATTCTCTTTGAGTTACCGCTTGAGTAGAAGGGGACCAATCCACCAGTGGATGTATGACTTGTTTTATCGTATGTTCTTCTACAGTAACTAGTGTGTTATTTTCTCATTCTCTTTTTTATGCTTCAACCTGAAGAGGAGGGAAATTCTGCCTTTATCGCTACTTTCTGTCTCTACCCATTACTAACTACCTTCCCCCAAAGGAGGAGAAGCTGACGTGATTGGTCAGTGCTAAGTACTGAATGTAACGTAAAATGCACCCAACCATTCGTGGTCTTCTGTTTCCAATTCTTTCTCCCAAATGCAGCATTCTGTCTTCTATATCTGGAAGTCCTGAGGTAGGCACAGGGTGGACGTGGTCCACCAGCCTCTTCACACTTTCAGCTGCATCTTAGATTTGGGAGAAGTGGTGTGTGTGAAACATACTTTTCATTCTTGTCCGTGTGACTTATGGGATAAAAAGATTCAGAGTTGATTCCATAGACCCCCCAAAATGGAAATGTATATATAGGACAGTATACTTTGGCTTGCAGGCTAATGTTTCCTGAAGAAAAAAAATGAAATCCAGAAAAGCCCTACCTTTGTTTATATATGTTTGTCTGGTAATAAATAATGTTGACCCTTTATTTTTCATTTAGCTATTTTGTTTTTGTTTTTGAGTGTTATCAACCTGAGAAAGCCGGGATGATGAACAATGGGATTTGGGTACCAAAGGCCACCTTGCATAATTAACATGTATGAATTTTTTTCCTCTACTTTCCAATCCTCCAGAGATAGTTAGGGCAAAGAGGTATCCAGAAAAAGGGGAGGGAATTTGAGGAGACAGAAGGAAATCCTCAACTCAAACTTTGGACCATGATGTTTCCTGGGGCTCAGCCACCTACATTCCTTCCTTCCCTGGCTGGGTAGGACAGATATTAGTAGTTGTTCAGCACTATTTATACTCTCTTTCCAGAGTCTTAGCTGGGCACATGGCCAATTCACAAAAGACTCTATTTTCTAGGAGGCTTTGTGACCAGATAACTAAGCAATCTTATGTGTGCCACTTCTGAAGCTTACTCATAAATGAGCAAGTCTGCTACCTCTTTGGCCCTTCTCCTCTTTTTCATTGGCTGGCATATAGGTCTGATGGCAGATGCAGGTGCCAAGCATCCAGAAATGAAGGTATATCTTGAAGATGGCAGAGCTTCCCTAGTGTTCATGGGCTTCTTATTTGTATTTACTTTTTAAATGTTTATTTATTTATTTTCAGAGAGAGAGAGAGAGAGAGAGAGAGAGAGAGAGAGAGAGAGAGGCACAGAGAGAGAGAGGGAGAGAGAGAATCCCAAGAAGGCTCTGCACTGTCAGCTCAGAGACTGACGTGGGGCTCAGTCCCATGAACTCATAAGATCATGACCTGAGCCAAGATCAAGAGTCTGACACTTAACTGACCCAGCTACTCTGGCGCCACTGGACTTCTTATTTTTAACTATCACATAAAAGAAAAGTAAGCTTCTCTAATGCTTAAGTTATTGTGCCTTGGGTATTTTGGTTGCATTATTTTAGACCATGCCCCCAACTAATACAGGGAAAGGAGCTCCTCAGAAACCTGGTTTACTCTCTTTCCCTGTATTTCATTTCCCACAAGTCCCCAATTGCACAGATCCTTAGCTCATACCATAGTTTTCAAGATGTCTTTGGTCATGATACATTTGAGACCTAAAGTACAATTTTTTTGTTTGTGATACAGAGAGATATGTATTCCTTACTTTTTACTGATGATCTTCTAAACTGATGATGCCTTCCTTTCATTTTGAAAACAAAGATAGTCACATTATTTTTAGTCCTCCCATTTTTAATCCTTACCAAAAATAAATGAAAACTTTTGGATATTTATGACTTTACCTTTGCAAATACAAGTACAGAATGATGGATGGTGCCTGCCACTCATCCATTAACAATTTCTACATTTTCCCCCTTTGTAATGCCTGCCTTCACCAGCCTCTCCATAGTGAATGCATTTGCTCCTCTGGAACATTTTTCACTAAAAAACATAGCAAGCATCATAAAGAGCACCTCAAAGGAAAAAAACCCACAAAATAAATTTCCATACATTGCAGAATCTGTGGAAAGTAAGATGGTATGATTCAGAAAATCAAGGATTTCAAATTATAAAGACCTGAGTTCAAATAGTTTGTTATCTATGAATATTGGTCAGGTATACCTCTTCAAACCTAAGTTTCTCATCTATGAAAGAGAATAGCAATAGTTGCCTTATGTGAATTAAATGAGATAATACATGTAATGTGTAGTTTGTAGAGTGAATAGCACATTGCTGACACATGTAGCCACTAACTCACTGTTAATTCTTCTTGTAGTTAATGTTTTGATTATTTTCTAAATTCATCTTCACAAGTAATTGGCAGTGCATTTGGAAGCAGCGTCTGAAGCCAAGATGTTTGCCTGGTTTAGAGAGAGTGAATGTTTTGTCAAGCCATTGGGGCCTACTCCAAATTCACGAAAACAACACAAAATGCTTACTGAACTGTAGAACGCTAATTATGCACCCTATTTATAATAATCTTACAAAGTCTCATTACCTACAGCAGTCACAATGCATTCATCTCATTTCTGTTTAGGCTGGGAAAATTACAGGAAGGCCTTGTCATTCTTTTTGGAGTTTTCTGTATTTGGTGACATTTCCCCAGCTTGCTGCAAAACAGCAGCTGCAATTAATTACTTTTTGAATTGACTAGAGGACAGCTTGTAAGTTTTCTGCTGCCCTTTGTCAATTCTGGCACAATGAATTCTCTTTTAAAGTTGCATTTTGCAACTTGCATTTCAAGCATTTCAAAGATTGCAGGGCCTGAGTATAAAATGGAAAATGGGGGACCATTTTGTGTTTAGTATTTTTCCAGAAGACACAGCACTATAATGTTAATAAATTAACTCTGGATCCTAATGTTTTCAATTAACAAATATTTTTATTTATTTGAAAATCTAAAACTTTGTAGAACTCTCCCAGTTGTTGAGCTGACATCCTCGTAAGACTCTAAAAGGGTACTAAGGATCTCAACCAGGTTGGGATTGCCTATGCTGACATCATCATTTTCCAAAGTTGTACTCATCTGAAAGTGAAATGCAATGAGCAAAGAAACTACTAGCCTGAAAGTTCTTGTCAATCCTATTTAGTTAATAATTGCAAATACTTCCACTGTGTTCATTTCATTTCAAATGAAATGTCTTGCATTTATTTTGTCTTTAAGTTTTCAGGTCATATGTAGACACATATCACAGAACCTTTTTTGTTACTGGAGTCCATTAAAACAAGGTGAGGGATCATAACCCCAATCAGATAAATGATTCCCTAGTTGATCATTTATAAGTGATTTCAGAAGGTATTTTTGAATATAGGCTTTATGTAGGAAATATGATGGTCTTCAAAGTCACTTTATTTTTTTTTTTATTATAAATTTTTTTTCAATGTTTATTTTTATTTTTGGGACAGAGAGAGACAGAGCATGAACGGGCGAGGGGCAGAGAGAGAGGGAGACACAGAATCGGAAACAGGCTCCAGGCTCTGAGCCATCAGCCCAGAGCCCGACGCGGGGCTCGAACTCCCGGACCGCGAGATCGTGACCTGGCTGAAGTCGGACGCTTAACCGACTGCGCCACCCAGGCGCCCCTTCAAAGTCACTTTAAACAGAATGATCATGTTACATCTGTAAGAAGACTATATTTGAGATGAGGTCACTTTCTCAACTCTGTGCCCCTGCTCAGCACCTGCCCTGTATCTGCTCCACATAAATAGCAAACAATTCTCAGTTTCACAGATGATGGAAGCCAGGCCAATTCATACTGACCTCTTTCAGAAGTTACTAGACATAAATATTTTGAAAATGTGAGGTTCAGAGAATACTGCCAGCTGAATCCACATTGAGAATAAGGAGGGCTTATCAAATAAAAACATGTTGCAAATGTGAGAACCTGGTTTCCTACAAATGAGTCAAATGTCAAAAGTAATTATATTTGCTTTTGTGCATTCAGTCAGCTGATTCTTTTTTTTTTTTTCAATAGTAGTAAAACAAGATGTTAGAGGATGACTTATTGTGTCTCATATTGACTGAGTTGTCAATATGGTAGTTTATCACGGAGCCCAACAGAAGGGAGAGACAAACCCTCCATATGCCAATTTTCAAACAAAATGATCCAAAACCTGTTCACAGAATCTAATATCTTTTCATCTAGTTCATAAATATAATAAGGGACCAGAGTTTTGAGGAGACGTTTTTGTAAAAGAGATTGGTGAACACAGTTCTTTAGAGAAAGCTATGGCTTTGCCAAGATCTCACCACCCTCCTTCCAAGAGATGAGAAAGAAGGCATCACTTTCTAAATTCAATCTTAGGGGCCTTTAAGAGTATCAAAATATGATTTTCAAAACGTTAGCTGTCATACAAATAGATAAACAGTCAATAATTTATGTAACTCATTAATGAGTAAACCAGCCTGGTGACGAAACAAGAAATGAAAAAATATATATATGTATATAGTTATTGAATATATATTCAAGAAAACATATAAATGATATAACATAACATATATTTAATATAACATATAATATACATATAAATATATGAAAATATACATATATATTCAATAAAGAGCAAATGCCAAATAAGATTTCAAAATTAGATAGAAAATTGTATACTGTCCTATAGGACAAAAAAATCATAACCAGAGAAATCAATTGTTTTCTTTTTTCTTTTTTTTTAATTTTTTTAACGTTTTTATTTATTTTTGAGACAGAGGCAGAGCATGAACGGGCGAGGGTCAGAGAGAGAGAGGGAGACACAGAATCTGAAACAGGCTCCAGGCTCTGAGCGGTCAGCACAGAGCCCGATGCGGGGCTCGAACTCACGGACCGCGAGATCATGACCTGAGCCGAAGTCGGATCCTTAACCGACTGAGCCGTCCAGGCGCCCCTCAATTGTTTTCTTTACTAAACAAATCATTTCCATCTCTACTGATCAAAAATAATTTGCTTCGATCTAGTAAATATCTAACTTTCCAGAGTCTGAGACTTAATTAATGGTAAATAGTAATTCAAAACTGTTATCTTTTTGTAGAGTAACAGATGACCTCTGGGCAGGTTAGTCAGACAATACTCTGAAACTAATTTGAAAGGGCACACAGTAATTGTTGCCCTATTTATAAGTTTTGGATTATATCCTGGATAAGGAAATCACTCAGAATATTTTGAGATATATTCCCTGAAATCCAAAAACAGAGAGCAGTGCCTGACTCCTGCCTGAAGAAGCTAAAGTGAACTAAAGCTGGAGTCTAATCAGATTCCTAGAAATGTAGTAGGCAATAGCAGGGCAGACTAACATCTCTGGTGGTAGACTCACTTTAGTGCTTCTGCGCTGAGATGGTCCTGAAACCCCAAGTGTCATAGGAACATTCACAGGAATGTTCTCCGATGGGCAGGTCTGGGCCTTGTGGTTGAAAGAGTAAAAACAGAATCTTCTTGGTCCTGACCAGTATGATCTTCTAGAGGGGCATAGAGACCTCAGGAAAAAGACTGGGGATATATTGCTGGATGCCCAGGGGTTGAGTTAGAGGTTGCAAGAGACCATCAGGGAGATAGATACATCTAGTTGATTATGACAATTGCAGGAAAGAATGGCCAAGTAGGCAACCTTTGAAGTGCCAACAAAAGTACCCACAAGAGAAAGATCTACCTTTCATCATTAGCCAGGCCCACTCAGGATAATAACTAAAGCCATCTGCCAGGCCTATATTGCTAACAAGTAAAACAAGTAAGAACTGGCCTAAAGACTCACCTAACACACGTTGGAAGGAAAATAGAGAATACGAACATGAAAAAAGCAGATAATGTAAGTACCTCACAACCCTCCCCAAGCAGCTTTCCACTTGAAGTAAGTTAAATCAGAGGTGGGGGGGGGGGTCTATTTTCAGAACACACACTCCACATATACTGCAGTTACTAAAATTTTGTTCTAAATTTTGTTCTAAAATTTTAAGTGAGCCATATCATCTTTTTCCCTGTTTTATTGAGATATAATCAACATATAACATTGTATTTAGTTTAATGTATATAACATAATGATTTAATAGATTTACATACTTCAAAATGATTATCACACTAAGTTTAGTTAACCATCCAACATCTCACATAGTTCCAAATTTTGTTTTCTTGTGACAAGAACTTTTAAAATCTACTCCCTTAGCAATTTTCAAATATACAATATACATTTGGTATGGTAGCTATAGTCACTATGCTGTACATTTCATCCCCCAAATTAATCTATCTTATAACTGGGAGTCTGTACGTTTTGACCACCTTCACCCATGTCCCGCCCTCTACCCCCACCTGAAGTACATTAAGTTAGGTCTGCCACTAAGTTTAGAATTTTAACACTTATGTGGGACTGGATACTAATTTTGGATACTGACTGGATCTTGAATTTCTGAATTATGACTTTTTATGACTAAAGTTGATGATTTTTGTTTGTTTTTAATCTGAATGGGTACAGAAAACCATTAGCCTGTCCCAGTTTTCACTGAGGGGCAGGGAGGGAATATATCTCTCTAAATAAAAATTTAAAGGGAGAATGAGAAATGTAAATAAAAATGTATTGTGGTTACAATCTACATTCCATGCTTTTTCGCTAGTAGTAGAAATTGCTTCCCTTATATGAAGAAACCAGAGAGTGGGACTTCCACACATCCCAAGACCATTATTTACTTACCTCACCATGATCCCACATTGATACTTTGGGGTTTAAGAATTGAAAGTAAAACTTCACCACCAATTTGATAGAGAAGAACCACAAATAAGGAAATCAAAAGTATAGTAAACGATACTTTGTTCCCCATTCCACTTTTAGCTGTCTGTGCTAAACTTTTTAGGTGTATGATATAAAGAAAAATGTATGCCATTCCAATAGGGAAGCATTTTTTGCTTTCCAATATGACATTAAATTGACAGCCTAGAAGATATGTGATATTCCTCATAGGTAAATTTTTACTTCTCTAGGTAAAAATAAAATTTATTCATTTGAACAAAATGTTTCTGGTGTGGCTTATTTTGGCTTGGATGTTTCATAGCATTGTAGCAAAATTGAGGATTTCAAATTAAATAGTTTTCAATTTCATTTTAATTTAATGCCACCTCTACCACGTTATTTTAATAATTTTATTCATTTATTTTGTATTTTAGTTATTATACAGTGCGATATTGGTTTCAGAAGTAGAATTCAATGATTTATCACTTATATGCGACACCCGGGGCTCATCACAAGTGCCTTAATACCCATCACCCACCTAGCCCATCTCTCACCCACCTTCCTCCATCAACCCTCAGTTTGTTCTCTATCATTAAGAGTCTTTTGTGGTTTGTTTCCCTTTCTTCTCTACCACTCCTTCCCATATGTTCATCTGTTTTGTTTCTTTAATTCTACATATGAGTGAAATCATGCGATATTTGTCTTTCTCTAATTTATTTTGCTTAGCATAATACATTCTAGCTCTATCCACGTCATTGCAAATGGCAAGCTCTCATTTTTGATGGCTGAGAAATATTCCATTACACACACACACACACACACACACACACACACACACACACAGCACATCTTCTTTATCCATTCATCAGTCAGTGGACATTTGGACCCTTTCCATAGTTTGGCTGTTGTTGATAATGCTGCTATAAATATTAGGATGCATGTACCCCCTTCGAATCTGTATTTTTGTATTCTTTGAGTTCAATTACTGGATTATAGTGTAGTTCTATTTTTAGTTTTTAGTTTTAGTTTTTTTTTGGTTTTGTTTTGTTTTGTTTTTCTAACTAATTCAAGTTAGTTAATATACAGCATAGTCTTGGCTTCAGGAATAGAACCCAGAGATTCATCTCCTCTACCACTTTGTAACTCTCTGATTTCAGCAAGATATTTAATTCTTCAGCCTCAGTTTTCTCATCAATAAAATAGAGATAATGGAATTTCTCACCATTCTGTGCTACAAATGGAGATTAGACAATGTACCAGTAATAGCCTGACAAGGAAAGAGAATTTCACTTTTTGAAAAAATAGGCTTGTAATCTTTAAGGCTAATTATGATGTATGTGATATGCTAAATAGTTTTTCCTTCTAAGTTTGATGTGGAGATTTTAGATTTGAACTTCAAATTCAAATGGCTTCCCATTAGGTCCACTCTGCTGAGCACTGCTCCAGGGACCACTAGAGGGTCATTGGTTTTCCTCAGAACTCTGAGCTGCTTGGCTGCAGCTAGAGACTCTTGGGTTCTAATGCCAGGCACGTTGATTGCTCTCCTGCTTCAGGTCATAATTCAAAGGGTAGAATTAGTTTTGAAAATCTCTAAGCAGTTTAAGTCCTGGGATAGAAATCTCAAAAGTCAGCTGGTTTGAATTCCCACGTTCTAGAGACGAAACCATGTGAGAGCTATGTATAAACCTAGATGCTAGCTTGCTGTGAAATTTTGAGAAAAAAATAAAGCTACTTTAGAAACAGGACTATGAAACCAATGAGTGCTGAAGAGTCTGATGTTCTTCTCAGAACTCCGTGGGAGAGAGGTACTGGATGAGTGAAGCTCCAGAAACAGGGGGATGTCTTGGGTCTCCATGAACCCACCCCAGGAACAAGAAACAAGAACTAGCTCTGATGTTGTCAGAAAAAAAAATTCTGATCACGAATCTGGAAATAGAGTCCAGCAAAAGATAATAATGAGATGTGAAGTCCAACTGATCAGCTGACAAAGGGCAAAAGAACCATTCTGACACACTCTGAGGACACAAAATTCAACAATACATCCAACTTTCTACAAACCTAAGGATCTGCATTAATGATATGTAGGAAGAAAAATCAGATCTTCCCAGTGTGCATATGAAAACTTTGGTCAAGACATCAAGCAAGTGGGCTGCATTCACAATTATGTAGCATTTTCCACCTGAGGATAAACTAAAGCATTTCTCCGTCAGCTCTATATCACATTGGACGAAAGTTGTTCCTGGGGTTATTAACTGTCTACATTCCAGATTGCAAATGCCTGCTTGATGATTACAGCAAAGGAGGAGAAGTTTCTCCTATAAAATGAAAGATCCCTGGAGGCAAGGAACTTGCCATCACCATGAGATGAATGGCCAAAATCAGAAGTGAGGCTGTGAAAATATTATTTGGGGCACAGAAAGTATACAATACAGCCACAGCTAATGGTTTAATGGGATACTAGACATTGGACAAGGATAAATATTTTTTGACCAATGGTAATAAAGATTTAAAAAAAATTAGCAGGTTCTATGAGTAAAAAAAAAAAAACTAGTGGGAGGAAGATCTAATTTTGATGAAGAGAGTGAGGAAAAGACCTCTTCGAGAAACTGACCTATATTCCAGATGAAATTACAATGGTGGTAGAGGACTTTTAAGGGCTCTACCAGTTCATAAGCTATGTGAGAGAACAGGATGAGCAAAGGCACCCATTTTCAGCTACAATACAAAATAGAATGTATTAAATAGTGTCTGGGAATATTGAAGGAGGTTCCTGACAAAATTAGCCCCCTCAATGTCTGCCATTGTGTCTAGATTTCTAGTATTATTCCATTTCCCCCGTCTTGCATTACATTCCAGAAAATGTATTTTTAAAACCCAGTTGAACTACAGTTGATTTGTACAGTTCCTCTATATAGTGGGATGTTAGTTGTCATAATTTTCTCTGTCACCATTCCTGGAGATAAGAAAGATATTAACAGGCTATCCTACTTCATAACAAGAAATAAACCAATGTCTTCTTCCCAGAAAACTGGATTTCTTCCATTTATTCCCAACAAACTCATACATGTTTGTTTTTGCCAAGAACCACAACAAATTTTAAATTGTTTCACTTTTGGAAAGATCCAATATATGGTTTTCCAAAGATATTTTCCTCTATTATTTGAAATATGTTTTCAGTTCATTTGTACTCAACTCAAACTGTTGCTTAATAAAAGCCATTTGATGTCCAAGCCAAATTTTGAAGATTATTGCATCTTTCCCCAAAAACCTTTTAAGAGGAAATTATGTTCTGTCAGCAAGAAATAGAACTGGACTAATGGTTAATTTTGTTCCACCATAAATCAGAGGCTGGCATTTGAAGGGGTTAAAAAAGAATAACACTAAAATAACTGCCCTTGATCAGTAGGCACAGGAAACTGGCAAACTATTAAACTCAAAACAAATGGAAAAGATCCTTCACTAGTGAAAGAAGATGTGATTCCAGGGAAGCCAAAACCTTGGTTTTAGATAAACGTATTAGAGACTGAATTCAGTTTACAAGTTTAGTTTAAAAAACAAAAACAAAAACAAAAACAAAAACAAAACAGGTGAAAGAATTCAGTTCCAGCCAACTGACTTGCTTCTTCTGCCCTGAGGAAGACCAGATGGATGGAGCAGTCTGGAGGTGCTTCTCTAGCTAAGGAGAGAATAGACCTTGAAATACTTCACTTACTCAACCCTGTCATTATTTTAACTACTACTCAGCATAGAACGGCACAACACGGATAATAAAGTATTATGTTCCCAAAGGCAGCTTCTTGAAAGGCTAGCTTGGCAGCTGTTCATTTCACCTGGAAACTTCAATTCAACATTACAACAAATGGAGTCTGGCATGTAACTGGGAGAGGTCCCTAATTTATTAACATCAAGAGACAAGTTTTAAAGGGACAGTTTTCCTTTCTGTGCATAATAGTTTAGCAAAGGTCAGAATCATTTGCAATGCCCAAAATGTGCAAGTAAATAACTTTGATTACACAGTAATGTAAGGCAAGGAATGTTCTTCCTCACATTGATTTGATGAGCCTAAGAAAATCCAAAGTGTAGGACATCACAAAACTGTACATTTTTCCTTTCAGTGGCATTCTGTCTGAGGGTCTCAGTTTATCTCTTTCTCTCCCTGTCCCCAAACATTTTCCTAGGTATCTCAATGGTGATAAGCCACTGATGCTGAAAATATAGAGTTGTCCTCTGAGATTATGTTACCCAGGGCTATTTGTTAATAGCTATTATTAATATTTAAGCTGCCTCAGTAATAATTTTTGCCAATGTATAAGCCTAAGGAAAGGTTTGTTATTTAAGGTTTAGATTTATAGCTTCAACTTCCATGTTTTCTAAAAAAAAAAAAAACTATATAGAGAAATAAACCTTTAATTAAGGTGAAAGTCTAATGAATATGAGAAACTATCTTAATTGTGAATAGATTTATTGGATTTAGCTTTACTGGGCTTACAAAGCACAGATCTTTGGGGATGGGACATCACTGAAATTATCTTTGACACCTAAAGAGAAACAGCTTGGTCAGGATTTAGTGATCGAGAACAAGCACAATTTTCTGGAGTTCAAGCCACATCGATATTATTTTTATGGTGTTAAGCCAGGGCACATCTTAGGCTTGCATTGTATAAAGAATACTATTTCTGGATCTTCAAGGATTCTGAAGGGGCTCCAGATTAGCTTAAAGGGAATCCACTGACTCCTTAATTTCTCCTAATCCCCAGTCCATTTTTTTTCTAAAGTCTTATCATGCATTATTTCAATAACATTCTTGGCCATACCATAAATTCCTTTGCTTTCGTGTCTTTTCATCACAACTCATGAGCAAATCCTCATGTCTCATGCAGCCCACTTTCTGTTTTCTCTCTGTCATTGCCCAGGTGAGCCAAGTGCCCAACAATGCTCCTTTTGGGATTATTATAAATTGAGTTCACTAGCTTTAAAGGAGCCATCAAAACTGTTTACCAGTCCTACTTGACTCTCTGGTCCTCTGCTATCTCAATTCCCCATTATCTTGTTGCTGAGGTCCAGATAAACACACACACACACACACACACACACACACACACACACACACACACATTTTTATGACTCATCTGTAGAAAGAAATAAATAATAAGCTTTCTACATTTGCTGGAAGAATTAAATGAATTGTTATATGAAGCTCTTAAAATATTGCCTGGTGAACAAGGGCTACATATCAATATTATTGTTGTTATTATTGTGATGATTATTATATACAGTCGCCTAATCTACATTTCTGTTTGAAGGCAGCTTAAATTCAACATACCAGGGCTGAATTTATGACCTTCTCAAACAAACATTTTAGGAGCACCTAGTTCAATGAATTGAACTGCCATTCATCCAATTTTACAAGCCAATGCCAAGGAGACATTCTTGACACTTCTTTTCTCTCACACCAGTCCTCATGCTGATATCCAATCTATTAAGCAGCCAACAGTGTGGCAGGCACAGTGTGTTGTAGGAAGCACTAAACGGTTTCTTTCCCTCTCTTTCCTGTATTCTAGCTGCATTTTCCTCCTTCCATGTTCTTACACATGCAAAGCTTTTGCCGATACTGCATCTTCCGTCCATTATGCTCCTATTCTACCTGCTCAGGTCTAATCTTGATTAACTTTTTCACTTCCTCTCTTCACTTTCACTGGGATATAATCTTTATTCACTCCATGGGCCAGGTAGCTTTTTTCTATCTTCTCTTAGAATTGTTTTTTGTTTTTTCATAAGACTACAATCAGTTTTAACTAAGCATCCTTGGGGCTGATAATGTGATTAGTTATCCTCTATCTAGAATACAAGATCCACAAGATGCAGAAACCACATCTGTTTTTGCTGACCATTATATTCGCATAGCTTAGTACAGTTCCCAGGGCCCAGTTGAAGATAAAAATGTATTTTCCAGAAAATGAGAGAGGCACTATTTCCAAAAAGAAAATGGAAATCCTTTAAGACAAGAAAAGAACCAGTAAACAAATGAGATATAGAACAGAAAAAAGGTAGAGAAAATCACTGAATCCAAAGTCAGTTCTTTAAAGAGATCAACAAAATTGGAGCATTTTTAGCTAGACTGACCAGGAGAAGGAGAGAAGATGGATATACTCGAAGATATACTAACATTACAAATGAAAGAGAAGACGTTATTGCCAATCTTACAGAAATAAAAAGTATTATAAGACAATACTTATATTTTATGACAACAAGTTAGATTATGTAGGTAAAATTTATTAAATTCTAGAAAAAAAAAGCAAGTTACTGAAATAGATTTAGAAAGATTAGAAAATTGGACCATACATCATAAGTAAAAATTTGATTTACTAATTTAGAAAACTTCCCACTAAAGCATCTAAGCCCAGAAGTGCTTCATGAATTCTAGCAAACATTTAAAGGAGAATGAATACAAATCTTTCAAAAACCCTTGCAAAATATAGAAAAGAAGGGATTACTTCTGAGCTCATTACATGAGATCACAATTATGATATCAACCAAATAAAGACAATAGATAAGGGAGGAAAACCTACAGAACAATATCCTTAGATTCAAAAATCTTCAATAAAATACTAGCAGTGATTCCAGAAACATAAAAGGAATTACTCAGAGTCAATTATATATCATGATGTGAAAGAATGAATTTGGACCTCCATCTCACACCACATAAAATGTGTGTGTGTGTGTGAGAGAGAGAGAGAGAGAGAGAGACAGACAGACAGACAGACAGAGTGTGTGTGTGTGTGTGTGTGTGTGTGTGTGTGTATTTCAAGCCACATATGTAATTTCAAATGTTTTAGTAGTCACTTTGAGAAGTTTTTACTTTAAAAAGCATGTGATGGGAAAAATTTGAATGCTACCCTTCTTTTTTAAAAATGTTTGTTTATTCACTTATTTTGAGGGAGTGAGAGTGAGAGAGCAAGCAGGGGAGGGGCAGAGAGAGGGAGAGAAAGAGAGAATCCCAAGCAGGCTCTGCATTGTCAGCACAGAGCACAAAAAGGGACTCAATCTCATGAACCTGAACTGAAAGCATGAGTCATAAACTTAACCAACTGAGCCACCCAAGTGCCCCTGAATGCTTCCTTCTAAGACAAGGAACCTAGCAAGAATTTCTGCTTTAGCTATTTATTTCTATTCAAGATAGTGAAGGTTCTAGCCAGCACAAGATAAGAGATAGGAATTAAACTAACCAGGTTTTTCTTTAATCACATATGGCATAATTGTCTATGGAGAAAATCTCACGGAATCTACAAGAAAGCTTCTAGAACCCCTGAGTTCAGGAAAATTTTAGAATACAACATAAATATAAATGATCAATTTTATTTCTAGATACTAGTAACAAACAATTGGGTACTGAAATAAAAATACCACTTAAAATAATAGCAAAAATATGAAAAATTAGGAATAAATCTGATAGAGTATGTGCAAGACCTGTTCACTGTAAACTACAAAACAATTATGAACGGAATTAAAGATCTAAACAAATTGGGAGACATACCACATTAATTCTTGGAAGTCTTGATATTGTTAATGTGTCACTTCTTCCACATTAATTCATAGAGTCGATACGATGAAGTTAATATCCTACCAGGTACTTTATGAAAACTGGCAACTTTAAAAATAAAGAGCAGATTTGGAGCACTTATACTACTCATTGTATATTATCAAGACAATATGATGTTGCATAAAGGTAGACAAGCAGAGCAATGTAATAGAATAGAAAAATCCAATAATTGTATGTATATATTCAGGTAAATTTCCACCAAGACTCATAGGCAATTCAATGGAGAAAGAATAGTTGTTTCAATAAATTACAATGGAATAATTAGATGTCCAAATATAGAAAATTTCACTTGAATCCATTTCTTATACTATACACAAAAATGAGCTAAAAATGAATCATAGACCTAAATGCAAAAAGAAAACTATAAAATGTGTGGAAGTAAAACATAGGAGAAAATCTTTGTGACCTTGCATTATTAGACAAAGATTTTTTACATGCAATAAATTTGCAGCCAATAGCAAATTTAATAAATTGGATTCATCAAAATTAAGAACTTAGGCTTTTTGAAGAGAGTGAAAATACAAGTCACAGACTAGGAGAATATTTCCTTATCATTCATTTGATGAAGGACATGTAGATAATATATATTCACAAGCTGAATAACTCTCAAAACTCAGTAAGATTACACAAAAATATATTATAATAGTGTAATAAATTGGACAAAAATTTAAAAGATGCTTCAGAAAAGAGATATACAGACATATACGGACTGTAAATAAGTACGTGAAAAATATTCACCATAATCAGTCCTTAGAGGAATACAAATTAAGACCAAAATTTGATACTAACACATATTATTAGACTATCTAAAATTAAAAAGACATTCCATATTAAGTACTGGAGAGGATGTCTCATACAACTCAATATCTCATACACTGATAGGAGTATAAAATGATACAATCACTTTAAAACTAGTTCAACAGCTTTTTAAAAAGCTGAGTATACATCTAGTATATGACCTAATCATTCCACTCCTAGGTATTTATCCAAAAGAAATGAAAGCATATGTCCACAAATTATTGGAACTCAAAATTTCATAGCAACTTGATTTGTAATCATCAAAAACTGAAAGAATCCAAATGGCCATCATTATGTGAATGGATAAGGAAATTGTGGTATATTCATAAAATGGGATAATATCCTTCAATAAAAAGGAATAAGCTATTGTACATGGAAACACATGGATGTATTTCCAAATAAGTATTCTGAATGAAGAAGCCTGAGGAAAAGAGTGTCTGCTGTATGGTTCCATTTGCATGAATTCTAGGAAATCCAAACTCTGTAGTGAAAGAAAGCAAATAAGTATTTGCTTCAAGATGAGTGTAGGCATAAGCAGTGGGAGGGAGGCATCAAAGGGGACATTAGGAAATTATTTGGGATACTTGTTACTTTGATGGTGGCGATGGTTTCACAGGGGCATGCATATGTAAAAAGTTACCAAATTGCACCCTTTAAACATGTTAAGTTAATTGAGTATCAAATAAACCTGAACAAAGGTGTTTAAAACCTATCATGGAGGCTCTACTAGAAGTTTGTACTGGCCATAGTAGTGTCAGGCAGAATTGTCATTTCTACTAGTGTATCTGTAGATTTCAAGGAGGACTAAAAACTTGCCTTGATTAAGGTCACTTATTCCTTGCCCGAATTTCAGGATTTGTTCTGATAGCTGTTGTTATTGATATCACTTTAATTATATAATTGGTCAAATCATTTTCATTGCCAGTAAATTATGAAAGCCTGAGGTGGGTCTTGAACTCACGAACTTGTGAGATCATGACCTGACCCAAAACCAGGAGTCAGATCCTAACCGACTGAGCCACCCAGGCACCCCATATTTTACTTGAAATGTTAATACAATTGCTTTTTAGGCTGTGGCTGTCTCCAATAACCTGCATGTGTATTTTTGCCCTCTTATGTAGACCTTGTATCTGTTAAAAAAGAACATTGTTTAGAACATTTTTCCATAGAATTTTTTGCAGGAAATGCTTTAAGCCATGTTACATCCCAGAGTAATAGGCCATATTCCCAAAAGTTACAGTGCCTCTCTGGTTCTCAGTCTAGAGTGGAGGATGGGGAAGGAGTAGATTTATTCTAGATATGATAAGTGAATATATATATTCATATATATGATATATATATACTGAAATATTAAGTTATTATAATCAAAAGGAAGAATTATTGGTGTTATTTTCATATTGTTTATCTTCTAATTTTCTTGAAATAAACATAGTATTCTGTTTTAATAACAAAAAAAATTAAAGAAACAAGTTGGAGAAACCAGAATCAATTTTTTCACCTTTCAAACTGATGAAGCTAAAATTATCCAAAGAAAGTGTAAAACTTTCTAAATTGAAAAACAAAAAGAAAAGGACATTATTGAAATGTAAGATTCACGAAATCAATGATGAGACCTTATTTTCAGTACAAACTATATTTTGTTACAATCCATCTATTCAGTATCAGAAATTTGTGTTATATATAAAGGCTACAAAAATTAGTAAAACACCACTGCTGCCTTTAAAATGATAGCCCAATGGAGGAGATGGACACATATATAAGTATAGAAGCTTCTCTACTGCATACACATTAAGTTCGGAAAATTTCTACTCAAATTCAATTGTTTGATTAACCTAAGGGCTATAGATAAAAACACTAATACCATTTGTTGGTGGTAGTCACACTTGATTGGCTTTTAACTTAAATGTTGTCCCCCCCCACCTTGTTGTAAAGGGGCTCTATTTACTTATTTATTTTGAGAGACAGAGAGAGAGACAGAGAAAGAGAGAGAATGCACACTCACGAGCAGGGGAAGAACAAAGAGAGGGACAGAGAGAATCCCAAGCAGGTCCCATGCTCAGCATGGAGCCCCATGCAGGACTTGATCTAACTAACTGTGAGATCATGACCTGAGCCGATATCAAGTGTTAAGTGTTCAATCGACCTAGCCACCCAGGTGTCCTCCCCCTTTTTAAATAAAAATTCACAGGTATAAGCAATGTTGTGTATATAGCAGTGGTTCTCCTTCAACATGTAATATGGTAGAGAGAGTGTACTAAATGCCAAGAAGACACAAAAACAAGAAAGGGAGGGACCATCAGATATCTTTTTGGGAATCAAAAGGTTAGCACATAACATTAATGAGTGGACAACGAAATCTTGTAGAAAGATTATAACTATCTTTTTGGGAACTTAAATTCTCAGTTTTGTACTTCTTAGAATCAGTGCCTTTATTCAGCAGTGGTAAACAGAGATGTAGTAGGTAGATGGTCAGACTGAATCTCCACTATTGTAGGACTGTCCAAGAAATTTCTAATATTGCCAATTTAGACTTTTTAGATTTGTTGTTTTTGCAAATTTCTCCTCTGTAATTAATTTAGGTGAGACAAGTACACACACACACAACTGATTCTCATTATTTGTGGATTCTGTATTGTAAATTTGCCTACTTGCTAGAATTTATCTGTAACACTAAAGCCAATACTTGTGAAGTTTTATGCTTGCTTTCGGTGGCACATACACTAATTCTGGAATGATACAGAGATTAGTGTGCCCCTGCACAAGGATGACACACAGATTCGTGAAGTGTTCCATAAAAAGAAAATATCTGCAGGGTTTTCAATCATTCGCAGACAATGCACAAAATGAAAAATTGGAATCACCTGATGCACGTTTCCAGTTGAAGTCAAATAAGGCCACACTCTGTCTTTTTGTTTCAGCTCTGATATCGTAAACAAGTGTCTTTTTCATGGTTCATTAAGTGTTTTGGTATTTTTGTGCTTTCTGTAGATTTCACTGTTTAAAATGACCCCCAAGTATAGTGCTCAAATGCTGTCTAGTGTTACTAAGTGCAAGAAAGCTGTGATGCGCCTAACAGAAAAATACATGTGTTAGATAACCTTCATTCAAACATAAGTTCCAGTGTTGTTGGTCCCGAGTTTAATGTTAATGACTTGGCAATATATATTAAATAAGGTATCTTTAAACAGAAATACACATAAAACAAAGCTTTGTATTGATCAGTTGTTGAGAATGTTGTGACAAGAGGCTTGCAGGAACCTAACTCTGGATTTCCCCCGGGAGCAATGATTCAGTGTTTGCTAACTCAGTATTTGCAACAGTTCAATAGAATGGAACTAATGAGAATGAGACTCCTCTGTATGTGTGTATATATGCACACACATATAGTTTATTTTAAACAAGCATATGTATACATGTATGCATAAGTGTACATGCAAATACACATATTGACTAATCAATTGACTAATACTAACCATGAAGATTAACCTTAGTCTTCCAATCTCTGAACCGGGTTACATGCTATATGCTGTAAATTGTGTTTATGTGTTTATGAGAGACAATAGAACTTCTCTGAAATTAGAGTTTTTCCAGAGAATATGGCCCTCATAACCACTGTTCAGTGACACCAATTCTGAGTGTAGGATCAGTGAGCACTTACTAGAGGAAGGCTGTTTGCTTCAGCTCCAGCATTCAGGCCAAAGAATATTTCTCAGTACCTGAGCAAAGGGAATTAGAAAAAGAAGAGGAAGGACAACCAAGAAAAAATTAATTAATTAATCGATTAAAACCTCTGAGTCCTATTAAATCCCCCTGACCCCAAATCAGGATATTTTTACATCCTTCTCATTATTTTTAGTATTTGTTACTGCCCTTATGGGCCTCAGCTTTCCATCTGCCAGATGAATTTAATTGAATTCCTTGGGCTAAAAAGCAAAAATCAAGAAAGATTTCAAAGATAGGGAGATAGATATATGCTCTTGAATCAAATGAAAGGGGGGCCTAGAAAGAATGAGAAATGAAATACAGGCAAGAAACATGTAGTTCAGATTTTGGTACAAAAAAAAACCTAGAAAAGTCAGGCAATTTTGAAAATTGCACGTCAGGTATGTGGTTTCACTTCTATTCAGAGGAAGGTAGTAACCAAATTTGGATTTTTCTTTTGACTGGACCTTACTTTTCCAGTGCCATCTTCCAGAAACAGCTACCTCTTTGTGAATGGATGTGTAAGTAATGACACAAAATGATGAATCCTAGAAGCATCAAGTTCAGTATGGAAATCGCATGCATATTTTTTACAGTGGTCTCTGAGTGGTCTCTAATTCTTTATCTAATTAATGAAAACTTCACCCTGTTCCAGTGCTCTACTAACGATATTAGCTGAGTTTTTAAGTGTAAACAATGACTGCCAGAAAAATGTTTGAAATTTATCCCCCACCTCTTCAGAGACTGGGAAAAACCATCTGTCTTCTTTAAATCTATGTTTGGAGATTTGATGTTAATTTCAACTGCCAAGAGCATTGGCGAAATTGCAATCCTGCGACCATTATCAACTGACCGAGAACATAAGTGCACTCAGTATGCATATATACTACTGGTCCCATGACAATCTCTTCATGATAACAGGGGTGTCCCTGCCTTTGCGGACCTAAGAGGACCCATGACAAATGATTTGCACCAAGAGACTGACAGCTCATCGTCTCCCTCCTCTCCCCATAACATGCTTTCTTTCATTCCTCTTATTTCCTCTTTTGTAGCAACCAAACTTATCCAATATTTGAGGCTCTTTTAAAACTAATGATCTTAGACTCTGGTTATATGAAAGATGATGACACAGAGAATGAGAGCCAGCTGTTTCTCATCTCACCTGAAGATAGATCTTGGGCTGCTGCCACTCATTCCAGAAGGATTGAATGAATGCTTCTTGATCACAAAGACGGCGTGATGATGATGATGACCAAACAGCATCAGGCATAGGGAAGACCTGGGCCACAATCTAAGGCAACTCACTTTGATAAAAGGAATATCCTGACATCGAAAATTATGAATTTAGTTGCCAATTCAAATCTACTCCTTATTTAACAAGAATTTGCTAATCATCCATTGTGAGGCCGGTGCTATGATTGAACCCAAGGAATGTATACAATTAGAGGCTCAGAACCTGTCTCTGTCAAGTTGATTTACAACTTATTTTAAAACAAGGGCTTTCTGGGGCACCTGGGTGGCTCAGTTGGTTAAGCCTCCGACTTCGACTCAGGTCACCATCTTGCTGCCATGAGTTCGAGCCCCGCGCCCTGCTCTGGGCTGAAGGCTCAGAACCTGGAGCCTGCTTCGGATTCTGTGTCTCCCTGTCTCTCTGCCCCTCCCCCGTTCATACTCTGTCTCTCTCTGTCTCAAAAATAAATAAACGTTAAAAATTTTTTTAAAAAAAAACAAGGGCTTTCTTATGTGAAATTATTAAGCAATGTTTAAAGATAACATGTAATTACTGTACCCACTATTTTTGGGTTCAGGAAGTTTGAGTACTCAAGGGAGTATTCATGAAGGAAGTAGGGTTTTAGTTAGACCTTGAAGAATAGATAGGATTAGGAAGTAACTGAAAGATACGCATTTGTTCTATAAATATTTACACTACATTACCTAACCATGTTCTAGGACTCCCCAGAATCATAGAATGATATAGTTAAAAGGTATGTTTGAGATTATAAAATATCCTTTTATTACACAAATGAGGAAGTGGTATCTAATCCTTATCCTCTCTGTGTGGGCAATTATAGCAAATTAGTGGTAGACCCAGGGAGAGAAAATTTCTACTTTAGTTCAATACTTACATATGAAAAATATATCATTTCTCCTGCCTTAATTTCCAGTTAGTAACCAGGGCCTACATTACAAATGGCCTGAAAATAAATAGAAAGTATCATGGAAGCATCATTATCATAAAATAAGGAGAAAAAAAAATCCCTCCATCCACCAAAACAATTACCTTGAAGACAAAACAAAACAAGAAACATTTCCATTGTTAAGAAATTAATACCCATATGAAACAGATTCTTTTTAGAGATTTTTTTCTTGTAAAAAGTAATACTGTGGTTTGTCAAACCTTTCCCATAGTTGATTAACCCTTTTATTTATTTATTTTTGCAAATTGATTGTCTTTAGTAAAATGACTACAACTAATCTTCATTTTAGTGTGGTTGTCTAGTTTATATATTAGCCAGAGTTGTTAAATTCCAAGTTATTCTACCTTTCCAGACATCAATAAATCCTAGATTATACTTTAGAATAGAGGTTTTTTCTTTCCCAATAATGACAGCAAAGAAAAGAAGCCAGATATGCATAAGGCACTTCTTTAGAGGCAGCATATATAGGAGTTACAGTGTAGGCTTGGAGTCAGACTGATTTGGCATCAAATTCTAGCCTTGGAACTTGTATAACTGAATACAAGCCTTGAATCCCTCTTCTTCTATAAAATAGAGAATATGTTACCTAACTCACAAGATAAATTGTAAAGATTAAGTAGATAATGTGTGCAAAATAATTAACAATGTCTGCATATAGTATATCCTCAATAAATTATAGGTAAATGTTAGTTATTGAGTACCTTGAAAATGGAGATTAATTATGTTTAAGTTTGGCTACTAAATTGGTGTCAAGGTTGCTGACCAGGTAATTATAGTCACACTTATGACAAAAGGTTATCAATTGTGCATGAAGTTGTAAATGTATCTAATTAAGCATGCAACTGTCAGGAAAAGAAAGATGACTAGAAGGCTATCAAGGACTGCTCTAGCTTGAACTATGTTAATCACACATAAAGCTCTTCAGGAGATGTTAGCACCTTTTTTTAAATTTTTGAAACTCGTTAATTCTCACAATAAAAACCTTAGAAAATACAAATATGTAAAATAATCAACAAGATCACCTGTAATAATGCCATTTGAAGTCAATAAGTTTGAGGAATTTCTTTTTAGATTTTCATATGTATAGGAAATTATTACATATATAATTTTGTGTGTATATGTGTAATAAAAGTTACATCTTAAAGTCCACAGAGTCCAGGGGCACCTGGGTGGCTCAGTGGGTTGGGCAACTGACTCTTGATTTCTGCTCAGGTGGTGGTCTCACAGTCATAGGATCAAGCCCTGCATCAGCTCTGAGCTAGGCGTGGAGCCTGCTTAGATTCTCTCTCTCCTTCTCCCCTCTGCTCCTCCCCTGCTCACACTCTCTTTCTATCAAAGTAAACAAGTAACATGGGATGCCTGGGTGGCTCAGTAGGCTAAGTGTCTGTCCGACTCTTGGTTTTGGCTCAGGTCATGATGTCACAGTTTATGAGCCTGAGCCACACATCAGGCTCCATGTTGACAGTGTGCTTGGGACTCTCTCTTCTCTCTCTGTCTCTCTCTCTCTCTGTCTCTCTCTGTGACCCCCCCCCCCCTTGCTTGCTGTCTCTGTCAAAAGTAAATAAGCTCAAAAAAATTAAATAAATAAATGAATGAATGAAAAAATAACCATTATAAAAATAAAGGTCACAGAGTCCAACCACATGCACTTTTTATATTGTATATCCCCTAACCTTAAATAACATTAAAGTTATTAAATGACAATAAGTAACATTAATGTCATTTAATAACATTCAAGTAGCATTAATAACATTAAATAACATTCAGAAGTGTTATTACATAATATTCCATTGCATGATTATTGTATTGCCATTTTCAGACGTCATTTGTAATGATTATAAATAATGCTAAAACGAACATCCTTGGGAAGAAATCTTTGTCTCCGTGATACTTTCCTCAGGATGAATGCTTAGAAATGATTTTACTGTATTGAAGAAAACTAAATTTGGGCTGCCTGGGTGGCTCAGTCAGTTAAGCTTCAGACTTCGGCTCAGGTCATGATCTTACGGTTGGTGGTTCGAGCTCTGCGTCGGGCTGTGTGCTGATCATGGAGCCTGCTTTGGATCCTCTGTCTCCCTCTCTCTCTGCCCCTCCACCATGTGTGTGCACACATGCTCTCTCTAAAAACTAAATAAACATTAGAAAAAAAAGAAAACTAACTTTCTATAGCTCTATATGCTATAAAGGTAAACTTCCCTCGAGAAAGTTTATACCAGTTTAGACTCTCATTACTGTGTAGGGAAGTGTTCACACCCAATTCACTGCCCTTCCCACCACCACTCATCATCATTCGTCATAGCTGTAATAATAATTGCTGATAATTACTAAGCCCTTACCATGTGGCAGGTAACAGACACTATGGTTTTTACATTTTGGCACATTATAATTGTTCCAGTTTTAAAGATAAAAAAACTGTGGCACAAACAATTTAAGTTAAATGTCCGAAGTTATTCAGTTAAAACCGAAGTAGGGACTCAAATTCAGACAATGTGATTTCAAAGATCAGGCTTTTAATGTAATACAGTATAATTTTCCTACAACAGTGATGAGTATTATTTTTTTTTTACATTTTTGCAATTTGAAACAAAAAAAAACACTGATTTATTTTCCATGTTTTTGAGTAAAGTTAATATTCTTAATATGTATTTTTTGTTTTACATTTTGTGTTTTTATTGTGAATTTTCTATTCATTTTTATCTCTTTATAGAATGCTTTTCTCTGGAGACAAGATTTTAAAATTAGATACTAATTGACTCCCTCTTTGGAGTAATAATAAATATGGATTTTCAAGATGGTGACACGATTTATTCATTTTCATGAATTTGGAGAAATTTTGCTAATTACATTCTCTAGTGAGCTTTGGACTCCCTGCCTGCCAATGTATATTGCATTTTACAGGTCCTTTTAGATGTTCGCTTTGGTTTGTAACTGATGGATTTCCTGAAAGTAAAAAGTCATGGGAGATTTAGTGAGTATGAAATGGTAAATATTGAAAGCATTTTAAATATTGATATGAAAATAGATCTCCTAGCTGGATATCTTTTTGTTCTGCTGTTTCTGGAATGAATACATTAGCTTAAAATTTTTAAGCATAACAGATGTGAAAGTGCTAGTGTTTGGATTGGTAATAGACTGTTCTCTGCCAGCTTTGCTGGTAGCATTTCTACATTCTGGAAATACGAGAGACATTTACAGCCATAGTGATATTTCCAAACACTTTAATAAATCTAGTACACTCACACAATTATTGCAATTGCAGAAATTCTCCTGGCCTAGAAGAAATTGCTATACTTAATGGAGTTTGAGGATTGATGTTGTATTTAAGGGCAACAAAAAGAATGGGCATGAGGTGAGATGCAATAAAAAGAGAAACGAAGTCAGCAGCCAAGCTATTTTGCAATAAGAAAGATGGAAAATGAGAAATTAGAATAATTTGGTGAGGCCAAAAGGAGTGGCAATACTCGTTGGAAGACTCAGATACCTCCCCACAACCAGAAGTCTGGGAGTCAACAAAGTGCTGAAGTTTGTTTTGGGGCTGGGTATGCAACAAAGTTCCAGCAGCAATGAACAAAAAAAATCTTTCCTCATTTTCTCTTCATTCAAAATCCATACCTAAAACATCATTATAGTAACATATTTGTCAGGGTCCCGACAAGAGACAGTCCGATGAAATGAGGTCCTTGAATAGTGTTAAGAAAAGGATACTTATGTTTCTTGACAAGGGGATGAGTATAGGTTGAGGGAATGAACAGGGATTGGTGAGGCACGCAGGGTATGTTCTACTTCTAACAGAATGGAGCTGTTACCACTTTGAACAGGAATAAATGGAGTGGTGGGGGGAGGAAGGGTATTATGGGAATTGGAGAAAGCCATAGCTATTGGCAGGGAAACAATCTTTGGTGAACTGATGTATCTCTTCTTCCTCTGATCTCCTGTTGGTGCCCACCATTGAGTAAACTCAGTAGGAAAATAGAAAGCAAAGGCACCTTGGAAGATAATGCACAAAGGTCTGCCTCCCAGGGCTCATTGCAGTACAGAAAAGAGGAGAGAAGGGATCTGGAAGGGCAAACAGACCAAAAAAGTTATAGCTCTGATCAGTGTTAATGAACTCTCTGAGGCAAGCCTAGGTTCTAATGCCCTTCCTTCACTGATCTCACATTTGAAAACAATATGCCCTGAATATCCATGGCACCTGAGAGACACCTCCTCTACCTAAAAGTGAAAATTATCCAAAAGAAGGAAGGTTATAAGTACAAATGTCTTTCCCTCAGGTTATCTGCCACACCCCAGTTCTCTCTTTTATCATTATGAACTTCCCTCTTAGAACTGCTTTTGCTGCATCCCATAAATTTGGTATGTTCCATTTCCCTTTTCATTTGTCTCAAGGTAAATTTTATTTCTATTTGATTTCTTCTTTGACCCATTGATTGTTCAATAGCATGTTGTTAATCTCCACATATTTGTGAATTTTCCAGTTGTCTTCATTTAATTAATTTCTAGTTTCATACATTGTTGTCAGAAAATATGCTTGATTCAATATCAGTCCTCTTAAATTTATTAAGACTTGTTTTGGGGCCTAACGTATAATCTATCTTGGAAAATGTTCCATGTGCACTTGAGGAAAATGTGTTGTTTCTGGATACAATGTTTTATAAATATCTGATAAGTCCATCCAGTTTAATGTGTTGTTTAAGGTCAATGTTTCCTTATTGATTTTCTGTCTGGATGATGATGTAAGTAGGGTATTAAAGTCCCCTACTATTATTGTATCACTATCTCTTTCTTGTTAATATTTGCTTTATATATTTAGGTGCTTCTGTGTTTCGTGCATAATATTTACAAATGTTATTCTTCATGTGGATTGATTCCTTCATCATTGCATACCTTTCTTTGTCCTCTCATTATGGTCTTTGTTTTAAAGTTTGTGTTGTCTGACATAAGTAAAGCTACTCCAGCTTTGTTTGGGTTTGCGTTGGCATAGCATTTTTGCATCTCTTTACTTTCAGTCTGCGGTTGTCCTTACAACTAAAGTGAGCCTCTTGTACACATAATATACATGGGTATTGGTTGGGTTTTTTTTTTTTCTTTTTTCTTTTACCCATTAATCCACTGTCTTTTGATTGGAGAATTTAGTCCATTTAGACTTAAGGTGGCTATTGATAGGTATGTACTTATCGCCATTTTGTTCATTGTTTTCTGGTTGTTTTGTAGTTCCTCTCTGTTTCTTTCTTCTTCTCTTGCTCTCTTCCTTTGTGGTTTGATGACTCTTAAGTGTTATGCTTATATCCCTTTCTCTTTCTCTTTTGTGTATTTACTGTAGATTTTTGCTTTGTGGTTACCAGGAAGCTTACATATATCTATAGCAGTCTATTTTAAGTTGATAACAACTTAAATGTAATCCCATTGTAAAGCTCAACATTATTACTACTCCTCCAACATAATTTTATGTTTTTGATGCCACATTTTAAATCTTGTCTTCTTGTGCATCCTTTAACTAATTACTGTCATCATAGTTATTTTTATTACTTTTGACCTTTAACCTTTATACCACTTTGTAAGTAGTTAATCTACTATCTTTACTATATATTTACCTTTCCAATGAGATTTATACTTTCATATGTGTTCTTGTTACTAATTAACACCCTTTCTCTTCAGCTTAAAGACATTCCTTTAATATTTCTTGTAAGTCCAACTCAGTAGTGGTGGACTTCTTTAGCTTTTGTTTGTGTTGAATGGTCTGATAATGAATCCCTTCACTATTTTCTTTATACTAAAATTATTAAGGGCTCTCCATGATTATTTGCACTTTTTTTTCCCATTTCTATTCACCAGGCCCTAAATTCTGATAAAAAATAGTGAGCTATTTTTCCCTTCCAGGATGCTAGCTAGCTGCTACTAGTACTAAAAGTGATAAGGACACAACTTTTATTATGTTTGTAGTAAGTAATGGTGTATATAGTAGGTACAATAGCATAAGAAAGACAGTCTTTCTTTTAGAGTCCTTGGTGCTAGGTGCATCTTTTGTCTTTTTAATTCAATTTATTTACAATAATAAACTGGCAAATATTCAACAATCAGCACTTCAGGGAAACAAACAAACAAACAAAAAACAGAACAACCTGTCTTCTTTGTTTTACCCCCTGTTTTTTTTCCCCAAGTGTGGGATGGATTATCTGAGGATAAACAAATCAAAGCTTCATCTACCATAACTCCCCAAGTATGAAGTGAACTAAGTTATGACTTCCTTTCTTGTGTTAACTCTCTACTGCCTCTGACTATACTCTTTTGGTCACTGGGATGTGTGAGACAATATCTCTCCTTTGAGCACCAAAAACAAACACTTTATAAATTAAAAGCAGTAGAAATATCACAATTGACCATAAAACTTGGCAGGTAAGTTGGCATTTGCAGAAGGTTACAACAAAATGGTCTTGCACACTGAGGCATATGCGATGGGGGAATTTTAGCTGTAGTCGGTGATAGTTCCTTTATGAAACAAATCTCAGAGGACAAGAAAAGGAGAGCCCAAAGCAGCTTCTCCCCTTTGCCTGAAAAAGAGTTTGGCATCCTCCTGAGCAAAAAGAAATGAGAATTGTATACCCCGTGGTTCATTTCACAAAGGACATGGGAGCATAAAGCCTGGTTTTTAAAGTCTAATTTGAGACACTTCCCTCCTCCTCTCCCCCATATCAAGTGTTCTACAGTCCTGGAGTCTACAGTACAGCTCTAGGTTCTCTAGGGGATTGTGGAGTCAGGTCACAAAATGCCTAGGAGATATTCATTATACCCTCATGAGTAAGAAAATAATAGGCCATTTAGCTTACAATAGAGACAATAAGCCTGAATGTTACAAGGAAATGATGTTTATTGTCCTCACAATCTTTTCATAATAGTAATATTACTAAATTCATCCTAGAAAAATTTGTTACTTGTTTTACCAGTGAAAATTCTTTTCTCTAGTTGCATCAGTTTTGAAAATCCTCAAGGGTAAAAGTTGTAATGGCAGCAGTGCCTGGGGAGCTCAGTCGGTTAAGCACACGGCCCTTGATTCCAGCTCAGGTCACGATCTCATGGTTCATGAGTTTGAGCCCCACAGCAGGCTCCCTGCTAATAGTGTGGACCCTGCTTGGGATCCTCTCTCCTTCTCTCTCTGCCCCTCCCCACTCATTCTCTCTCTCGCGCGCTCTCTCTCCCTCTCTCAAAATAAATAAATAAACTTAAAAAAAAAAAAAAAAACCTGTTGGCAAATACTCTGATCCACACCTTCATTTTACTTTTTCTAGTGGGTTCCATGTGGTTCAAGGGGTCAGGATTTTATAAAGACAAGCGTTGTTTTGGGGAAGAGATCAAATCAAAAATCAATTTGATCTAAGAGACTAAACAGTGAAGACTAGGACAGCTCCTCCTCTCTACTGAGTAGAGATGTAATGAAACAAACTGCAGCCTGGTGAGATCAGTACACCAGTGGATTCACATGGAACAAACATGCAATACAGAGAAAGGAAAAGGGAAAGCTTTCTGGAAGAAAGGACATTTGAGCTGGGATTTCAGAGAAAGAATAGGAGCTCTTCAGTTCAGCAAAGGAAGGAGAAGAGCTATGACATAACAAGATATATGTGAGGAGTAAATAGTAGTTTGGTATTGGGAGCTTGTAGATACAAGGTAAGGAGGCTAGAAAGAAAGGACTAAACAGTGAAGTCTTTATACCCTGTGGGTCAGTGATTAAAAGTGGTATTCATAACCTCCAGTAGGGACATAGGATGATCCATTGAGTGTTTAACTTCAAACTCTATTTTTTTAAGTCTATTACAAGCAGGTCTTAGGGCAGGTGTCACATAAGATATATGAGGTGATCTTGAAGAGAGAGTTCCTCAACATAAAGGTGGGGGGAAGAAATAGGACTTGAATCATTCTTCTATATGAAGCAATTTATATAACATACATTTGCCTACTTAAGTAGATTTACTGCACAAATATGTAGTTTTCCAAAGAAAAGGGGCACCTGGGTGGCTCAGTCGGTTGAGCGTCCGACTTTGGCTCAGGTCATGATCTCACAGTTAGTGCCTTCGAGCCCCGCGTCAGGCTCTGTGCTGACCACTTGCTCAGAGCCTGGAGCCTGCTTCAGATTCGGTGTCTCCTTCTCTCTCTGCCCCTCCCCCACTCACGCTTCATCTCACTCTGTTTCTCAAAAATAACTAAATGTAAAAAAAAAATTAAAAATAAATAAATAAATATGCCAAACAAAAGTTTTGATGATAACACATTAGTGCATGCACTAGTATAAAACAGTAAAAGGAAGGAACCAACACATTTTCTAATTCTAGAAAAACTGTCTCCCACATACCAAATTTTTAAAAGTGATCTAATCATATTACACAAAATGTCAGCCTAGAAATAAAAATTATCAATTCAAGTATTTGAAACATTATTTATATCCATTGGTTATAAATAAAGAACCTTGCCGCAAACACCTATTTTTTCTCAGTTGACTAGGCAATGGGTAGTATGAAGGCGTCATGAAGGCAACAAAATATTCACAAACTAAGCAGCCAGGACATGACACACACCTTAAGTATTTGTTCAGTAATACTTCAGGTCACTTAATACTTGGGCCAGTATTTGCAAAGTTTTTCTCAACTTTAATAATGAATAAGGCCTGGAGATTGTACCAATGATGCCAATGTCCCAGTTTTGGTATTTGATGTTATAAAAGATTTAGGTAAGATGCTACCTTTGAGGGGAGCCACGTGAAGGCTACATGGGACCTCTCTTGACTATTTTTGAAAATTTCTATAATTTAGGAGTTTATAATTATTTTTATGTTATATATGTTATATGACATTAATAAGTGACTATTTCAAAGTTGAGATTTTTTTAAAACTTCATGATAAATATTTGGAAGTTGATTTTAAGGTTCCTACTTAACAGCAAAAAACACACAAAAAACAAAAACAAAACAAAAAATAAAGAACAAAAAGCTGTGTACCATTGGGCAAATACAATACTATTCAGTTCTACCTGATATAGTAAAAATGGTTGAAATAACACTTTATGAAAAGCAATATGGAAATAAACTAAAATGTGTTCTTCTATTAGCAAAGATTTTCAGAAGACTCAGAATATTGCTGAAGGTTTGAAGAAAAAAGTTGAAATAAATTATGCAGTAGGCAAGATTTACTATAGAGTTGCAAAAAAATGCAGATGTTTAGAACAAGTCTTAGCTCTGGCGTTTGTTACATTCTGTTTGAATAATTAAATATATGTAGAACTTTTTTTGGGTAAAAAGGAAACATGAGCTAGGGGAGATAAATTGTGAGAAACAATTTTTTGTTAATAAGAATAATAATAGTGTATCGTGGAAAATCTGTTATAAGAAACCACTAATGAAATTGTTACTTTGATTATATAAGTGTGTGTGTGTGTGTGTGTGTGTGTGTGTGTGTGTGTGTGTGTTTAATTCTAGGGTTATTTTTGAAGATGAAAAGAAAGGTCTTTAAATATGATAGAATCTAGGGCACCTGGACAGCTCAGTCAGTTAAGCATCTGACTTCGTTTCAGGTCATGATCTCACGGATCATAGGTTCGAGCCCCACATAGGGCTCTGTGCTGACAGCTCAGAGCCTGGAGCCTGCTTTGGATTCTGTGTGTCTCTCTCTGCCCCTCCCCCACTTGCGCTCACTCTCTCTCTCTCTCTCTCTCTCAAAAATAAACACTTAAAAATTTTAAAAAAATAAATATGATAGAATACTTTGAATCCATTTAATATGCTGACAAACCTATCTGACATCCCTAATAGGGGATGTCCTAATGTCAAAATGACCATTGTTCTGCATCCCCCACTATACACCAGTATAGTCACCACAGAGCTTATGATAGTTATAAGCATGCCAAACTCAAAAAGACTTGAGCCATAGCACTGAAGAAAATATTCAGTGTGAGAATCCATTTGATTTTAACAAAACAGGTTTAATCGTCACATTAAATTAGTGTTGTTAGTTTGACTTTTATTGGATTTGTCATTTCCTTTGTATTTAATGTGTAAATTTGTCTTGGTTGAATTCATGTATAATAGCTATGAGCAGGCGGAGCTTATACCTAGCTTTGTGTTTAGAAATACTTAAGTAACATTATAATAAAAATCATTTAAGTTCCTATTCAAGATCTAGGACTATGTTTTCATTCCTTAAAAGGTAATATACATTACTCAAGTTTGAGAAACATAGCCTAAGTCCCTATGAACTGTCTTAAGCCCCAAGTAAGGCTTCCTTGGAATAAACCAACAGACAAACAACTTTTGTGGGAGGGTAAAGGCAAGTAAGGGAGAGAGAGGGATGAGTCCCATCAAAAGCAGAAGCAGCCATAAAAGGTGAGATGATACTAGGGGAAAAGTTACAAGCCACACATTTTAGTCTTGCTCCAATGCTGAAGACATAATGAGTATTACTGACTCCTCGGACCGCATCAGTTACCTGGATAGTGTACAACAGACGAAACTGACTTCTAGGTAATCGGGTGCAATTCCATCAGAGGTCTGCCGTGTCTGAAGACTTCTCAGTGAACTGAATTGTATTCCTAAAAAGTAAGACAATCTCATTTTGTAGCCGATGAGATGGCCACATTGCTGGAGACCAAGGCTGACAACATTTCTAGTACCAACTGTGTAAAAATGGCACTTCGATCAGTTTCTAAATAAAGTTCATAATTATTTCAGGAGGGTAACTGCAGTGAAGATTTGTCACAGCCTGAGAGGAGGTCAGGATTAGGATGCCCTGTAGCGGATTTCTTCTCCTGTGTTCCCACTCTAAAATAAGAACGGTGCACAAATATTAAGAGACATTTATGCACATAAAGGGTGTAGTATCAACCACTACAAAATTCCTGGGCGATATTGTATTTCTTATGATTACCAGAAGCAAAAATCATATCAAACTGGCTGGAAGGCAAGAGAAGAATTTCTTGTGATTTGTCAGAGTTTTAACAAATATGTTTGCTTTCTTAGTGTTCTTTTTATGGAGTCTCTATCCTTCTCATGCTCAGTATGCTCCCAGTTTTTTTTTTTTTTCCCAAAGCAGGTTTCAGGTTTTTTCCAAATGGCATTCCAACATGCTTTCTCGGGTTCCTATCTGCCTTCCAGTGACTGGCACCTGGGTAGCAGATGGTGCCAATGGCCCACTATATATTTCCTGGATTGATGAATACAACTGTCAGGAACCTGACTGCGTTGGCCTGATGCCTCATAGCAGAAAAGCCAGCTCAAAGTGACAGTGACTGGAAATAATTTTGATTAAAAGGATCCGGAGCTTGTTGAGCTTCAAATGTTGCTTTTATTCCTCCTCTTCTTTACACTTACACATCCTTGGATTTTTGCCTTGAAAACATATTGTGAGTAAATTGGACACCACAGTATCTTAAAGCTTGGACATGATCCACTTTTTCTAGGAGTGCATTTTTTTTTGTGGGATAGAGGCATTTCATGGCTCACCATGTCCTTCTGCATATCAGACTTGTCTAATCATATGCAGGTATGGATTTGCACATCTCTGTCACAGACTTGATTGTTCTGAAGTGGCAAAGACAACTGATCTGACATCTTGGATATACAGGAGGATCACAGAGTCAAAGTCTTAGCCTCGTGTTTAAAATAGAGAAATATGGGGGTGCCTGCGTGGCTCAGTAGGTTACGTGGCCAACTCTTGATTTTGGCTTAGGTCGTGATCTCACAGTTCATGAGTTCAAGCCCTGCATTGGACTCCGCTCTGTCAGTGTGGGACCTACCTGGGATTCTGTCTCCCACTCTCTCTGCCCCTCCCCTGCTCATTCTCTAAATTAATTAATTAATTAATTTATTAATTAATTAATACATTAAAAAATAAGAGAAATAGGGAGTTTTAAAAAGAGGGTTTAATTTAAATCTATGTAATTTAAATTAAAATCTATGTAATTTGAATAAATGTTAAAAAAAATTTTAAAGGGGCGCCTGGGTGGTTCAGTTGGTTGGGCATCTGACTTTAACTCAAGTCATGATCTCGTTGTTCATGGGTTCAAGCACCCCATCAAGCTCTGTGCTGACAGCTTGGCGCCTGGAGCCTGCTTTGGATTCTGTGTCTCCCTTGCTCTCTGTGTCTCCCCCCACTCACGCTCTGTCTCTCAAAAATTAATAAATGTTAAAAAATGTTTTTAATCTGTATAATTCACCATTGAAAAATTAATTAATCGATCAAAGAATCTACTGTGAGGTCTGTCAAGGAAATTGTGTTCATTTATACAGTCAATAACATTTATCGCCTACTAAATGCCAGGAACATTGCTACAGCCTGGGTATTGCCTTCCTCAGGGGAGTTCTATGCCCTTCCCTTTGACCTCTCCCTTCAAGTACTCCAGGGATTTCTCAAGTTTTGTCTGTTTCTGAAATAGATGTTATGCCTCTCCCACATTTTCTTTGCTTGGTCACTTCCGAAGATCAGCATTCCCCAAGAGAAGGTGGCATTGTCTACACCATGAAGCTATGGAAGTTTACGTTTCTCAGCGCTGCTTTTACATGGGTCTCTTCCTGAGACCTGAGAGGAGCCTTGCCAATGTGTTCATGTTCTTCAAATGTAAGATGTTTTTGTACTACATCTCCTAAAGAGGGGTCACCAAATTTTATGAGATTTAGGCTCCACAAAATCTGGGTCCGCCCTATATAACAAAGAATGAACATGAAAGGGTGAAACATTTGCCTCTTACCCAAGCTGCTATAGCTAGAACGGTGGAAATACCAAGAAGAACACCTCTTAGTACAAGGGGCATGTCGTCATTTCAGCCTACTTAATGTCTATAGTACTACAAATAGGAAGATGATAAGTCCCAGGAAGCCAAACCAAAAAGCATTCCTAGATAGGCACAACACTTCTGACACCAAATATGTAATGTCTTTTCCAACACCCTTTCTCCAATTCTCTGACACCAACTAAGTGTTGTACAGTTCAACTCCGCTCTGTCACTTACTGCCCAAAGTTAGTTCAGACCTCACAGGTTAAAGGTCAGTCTCACAAGACCATTCCAATCTCAGAGGCCGGTCACAAAAGGGGTGTCCTGGCTCCCCATACTTCTGCCTGGTCTACTGCAAATTCAGGGGTTTCTCCATCCCTCCACCCAGGTTCGGCAATTTCCTAGAATGACTCAGAACTCAGAAAAGCACGTTATTGACATTCACTGGTTTATTATAAAAGATACAAGTAGAAGTAGCCAAATGGAAGAGGTACGTAGGGCGAGGTATGGGGGAAGGGGTGCAGAGCTCCGGTGCCCTCTCGAGGCACACTGCCCTCCCGGCACATCAGCGTGTTTGCCAACCTTGAGGCTCTCCACATCTCATTGTTTAGAGGTTTTTATAGGGGTTTCATTATGGAGGCAAGATTGATTACATCCTTGGCCTTTGGTGATTAGCTTTCCTAGTCCATCTCCCCTCCCCTGATGTTGAGAGATAGGGCTGAAAGCTCTAAACTTTCAATTAAGGATTGGTCTTTCTGGTGACCAGCTCTCATCCTCAAGCTATCTAGGGCTGCCAAGAATCACCTCATCAGAACAAAAAAATGCTCCTATCACCCTTGTCACTCAGGAAGTCCAAATGATTTTAGGAACTCTGTGACAGTAACTGGTGAAAAAAATAAAATATTGTTTTAGGATACCACAGTAATGTTTGCAGTGGGCAGTCCAGTTTGAAGAAACTATGAAAGAAATCATATTTTCTAAAATCATCGTTTTCCTTTGTCATGTCCACTAGCATTTAGGGAAAGAATAAAAAATTTAGGTGAGTTAGTGATAGTTGGGGGAGAAGACCATAAAATTAAAGTCTGACTTTTGAATAGTTTTGGCAAGAAGAGAGCTTGAGAACTGCTGTGCACTTAGAAGAGTATCTGCACTCAGATCAATATGTGCGCTCAGACGTCCCCTGGTAAGGGAACCTGTTTGGGCCTCAGGGAGACTGTCTATCCCCTCCAGAATAAGGGGTTCCCCATTATCCTGTGGGGGACTTATTCATATAACAGTTAAAAGCATTGATTTTTTTTAAATTCAACTTAAGTTCAAATCTTGGATCTTCCATTTAGTAGCCTTTTGATGTAGGACAACTTAATCTCTTAAAGCCCCTGTTTCCTCATTTGTAAAATAAAAGTTATAATACCTGCCCATAGAGGCCTGGAAGACTACAGGTGACAATGTGTGGCACATAGCAAATACCTAAGGAGTGTTTATTATGACATTTTTAAGGCTCTATCTCTCACAATAGAGCTAGATATCTGTGTGGTCCCTGTAACTTGCTGAATATATTTATGCTTAAGTTGACTTTATGTAAAAATTATGCATACTAAATATATGCCATCGTGTGAGTGATTAATTCATGTTAGCAGCTTTTCTTAATGTTTTGTAAAATCCTCAGGTAATAGCACCCCTCCAGGTATTTCTAAAGAGAGGAAACTGAACAATGTAGAGGAAAGTATCTGTAGTGACCATTCTGGTCCATGGCTGAGCACAATGTATAGTGTGCCATACATAACAGCACTCCTGAGAGCCCCCCTCTAGGATTCTGTGAAAGTCGCTGGCTGTTGACAATAGTACTAATGATGCATGCACTCGTGTGAAACTCTAGGAGAGGAATGGGATGTGTTCTAATTCTAGGAAAGCTGTCAGATCATAAATTTAAACAGAAAACCTGGCTATCTAATCAGATTGTACAAAATGTCAGCTTACAAATGCAAAATTACTAATAATTTCTTTGAAACATGAATTTATATCCATTATTGTAAAGAAAGAAGGAAAGAAAGAAACTTGTTCCAAGAGCATTTTCCCTTCGGTTGATTATTCACTAGGGAATAGCAGGAAAGCATCAAGAGAGGCATCAAAAGATTTCAAAACAAACCAGAACATGACATATACCTTAATCAATTTTTCAGTGGTGTTTGAGATCTTTTCTGTTACTCAAGCCAGTATTGACAAAGTTTCACTAAATTTTAATAATGAATAAATCCTGTAGATTGTACCGATGCCAATTTCCTGGTTGTGATATTTGAGGTTATACTATAGTTACATAGATGCTACCTTTGAAGAAACTTGGGTGAAGGTTATATGACGCTTCCCTACTATTTTTGAAAATTCCTGTGAATCTAAAACTATTTGAAAGGAAAAAGTTTAAAAATATCTGACTCTGTTTTATGTATTTTGGTTTTTAATAACATTTCAATTGGAAAGAGAATTTTTATCAAGTCGGCAGCCACCTCCTCATGGAACAGCACCTGAAGAGATCTAGACTTCCATCCACCTGCCACACTGCACATGGTACCCATGCAACTGAGACCACAGCCTGGCACCACAGCACATATTGAGTCAATCACCAATGGCCAAGGATGTAATCAATCTTGCCTCCATAATGAAACCCCCATAAAAACCTCTAAACAATGAGATGTGGAGAGCCTCAAGGTTGGCAAACACGCTGATGTGCCGGGAGGGCGGTGTGCCTCGAGAGGGCACGGAAGCTCTGCACCCCTTCCCCCATACCTCGCCCTACGTACCTCTTCCATTTGGCTACTTCTACTTGTATCTTTTATAATAAACCAGTGAATGTCAATAACATGCTTTTCTGAGTTCTGAGTCATTCTAGGAAATTGTCGAACCTGGGTGGAGGGATGGAGAAACCCCTGAATTTGCAGTAGACCAGGCAGAAGTATGGGGAGCCAGGACACCCCTTTTGTGACCTGCCTCTGAGATTGGAATGGTCTTGTGAGACTGACCTTTAACCTGTGAGGTCTGAACTAACTTTGGGCAGTAAGTGACAGAGCGGAGTTGAACTGTACAACACTTAGTTGGTGTCAGAGAATTGGAGAAGGGGCGTTGGAAAAGACATTACATATTTGGTGTCAGAAGTGTTGTGAGTAAAAACATCCCAGCTGCCTATCTAGGAATGCTTTTTGGTTTGGCTTCCTGGGACTTATCATCTTCCTATTTGAAGGCCCAAAGTGATGTCTAAACTGATGATTGTGTTTGAGACTGTTTTCAGATACTGTCTTAATTCAGACTGCTGTAACAAAAAACACAATAGACTGGGTGACTTAATACAACAGAAATTTTGTTCTCACCATTCTGGAGTCTGGAAGCCAGAGATCAGGGTGCCAGCAATGGTCAGGTTTTGGTGAGAACCCTCTTCTGTGTTGCAGACTGCCTGCTTTTCCTTTATCCTCACAGTATGGAGAGCAGAGAGAGAGAGCAAGTTCTGTGGTGATGAGACCATTACAGTCCTGACTTCATCTAATCCTAACCACCTCCCAGAGGCCCCACCTCTTAACACCATCACACTAGGGAGTCCCAGGGTTTCAACATATGAATTTGGGGGTGGGAGGAGACATAAACCTTCAGTCCATTACAGATGCAATTTCTTTAGGGAAGCACAGCTACTTACTAGTCTGGTGTCTAGAGTTTTCCTTTTGTTCTTGTCACTAAGATAAAATGTTTAACTGTAACCAAATAACCTCTTACTCCAGGACTCTAATACTGGCCTTATGCAGACTTATGAGGTAATTAAAGGCTTTCCTTAGGGCCCCTGTCCTTCCCCAGATGCACTATGCTTGTGCTTAAGCACATTCTATTGCAGAAGAGGGAAGAAGCAAAGGACATCTGATAAACTGCCATATTCAATGCAAAGCTTCAGATGCTCAGTGCCTGGGTGGCAGAGCTTTCTCTCCGTGCAGTGGATTTGGTGCATGGCAGGAATTGCTGCTGTATTTGCTGTCAGTGAAGTTACTAGGATGGATTCATTTGAAGTGCGGGGGTGGGGATGAACTCCAGTGACTCTCATGTCTTTGACAATCACTGCAAATCAAGGCATCGTAACCTGACAGCAAGAATTAGCCTGTGGGATGTTAGTTCTGCACCATGCTCTCTGCTCTGTGTTTCCTTAAGAAGCTCACAGAACATTTTCCACATGGCATCCTTCTGTGTGGCTTCCTTTCCTGCTGTATCTATAACTGGTTGATATAGCTCATGCCTTTCAATTTTCAGTTGCTCTTTGCTTTATAATAAAGATTGTTGCTTTCTGCTTGGTTAGGCTCCTGATCTTATGTTATTCCCACAGGCTTTTGGCATCCCTTGGTTAAAGCCCATATTTCTTAGATTCTTCCTAGTTATTTCTGCTCCAAATTTACAGCTAAATAGGTGCTAAACTCCTTCATATAGAGACATGTTGTCCTTTATTAGCAGTAAGAAACCACACTGGAAGGACAAGGTTGCTTTGCTGGGATTCAGTAACCATTCTCGCCATGTATCACTCACCCACACTGCAGCCCAGGATCCCAGAGATCACTTCTATGGCTTGTCTACACAAACCTGCCTTTTGGAGTTCAGGACTATATTTTTGCAGATACATGCTCAGTTCAGTGTTTCCCAAGCAGATGTTTTTCCTAACATTCCAACAAGGTAAATAGGCATATCAATTCTTATTAGGATTTTGGTGGGTGATTTTGAGTAAATAAGCTATCAGCACTATGGCACGTGCCTCCCAAGTTTTCTCACTCTTTGTCTTGTCTTTGGACTCATTTAATGTACTTGCTGAGACTGGCATAATCAGTTATCTCAGTCAATGAGATGCTTTCTGGATTCCTTCCAGTAGCATGGCTTGTTCCTTATTAGTATGGTCCTTCCCCAAATTACCGTGTGATAGCATGACCCGAAAACCTAGCACTTGAGAAGAGAGGACTGTACCACACAATCTACCATGTCATCGGTGTCACGTGTGGAAACTGCATTACTGGAGGCTAGCAAGTGGGAAAGAACTACACACACAAGATTCCTTGCAAGGTTAGATTTACTTCACCATTTAATTCCTCACAGGTAAAATATTTTAATGAAAGTGATATGACACACGGGGCTGAAATGAAAACACCACATTTTAGCAGAGCTTTCTCCAACTCCGGAGTCCCCACTGGGGGAACAAGGCTGCAGTGGCATTGCCCACACAAAGTAGGTTCTTACCAGATGTGAGACTATTCTTGATACACCAATTTGTTTTGTACTTGAGGCTTACATATCCATCTAGAAGAAATTACACTAAATTTATTCACTGCAACTTAAAGGATTTTTTTTTTTTTTGGTGGGGGGGATTGGCAGAGGAAGAGGGAGAGAGAGAATCTTATGCAGTTCCCCATTCAGAGCTCAATTTCATGACCATAAGCTCATGACTGAGATCATGATCTGAACTGAAATCAGGAGTCAGATGCTTAACTGACTGAGCCACCCAGGCACCCCACGGAATGTTTTTAAACATTGGACTCTTGAGTTCTTCAAATAAGCTCAAAGACAATGAGGCCATATCCACAGCTGATGTGAAAGTATAGTCAGGGTGCGAGTACTTCTGAATATATCTCTACCTCTAGTTTTTCAGCATTCCAAAAAACTCTACTTTCCCCAAGGGAGAAAAACTTTCCCATATCCAAATGGTGACCATGTTATTTTGTTCTACATTACCACTGTACTTGCCAAGTTCTTGGAGAATTATACATTCAGTTCTTTACTTCTCTGTACAAAACTGAAAAAGAAAATGGATATACCAATAATCACTCTAGAATCCTCTCAGTGATGCCGATGCTAAGGGACTCAGATTAGAACTTAATACTTAGGATCAGCAAGGTGGGCTGGATGAAAAATTCCACAGAAGTGAAATATAAAATAGAATGGATGATGAATTCTGTAGATAAATATAAATTTGAACTTCAGACCCACCACGATAAATGTCTCAGTTCCATTACTTCTCCATAGATACTCTTGCTTTATTATCCCTTTCTTCCTTCTCTTCCTGTTCCTATACATTGAAGAGACTATCTGGTCAACCCTTGCTAGTAAATCTCTACAAAACCTTAATAGCCTTTGTTTTAAGTAAACTTCTTTCAAAAATGACTCTCTACTTCCACAAGAGCTGTAGCAGATCTAGTGGGGGTTGTCCCCTCCAGAGCTATTCCCCCATTTTCCTTGAAAGAAACATCCAATCAGTTCAGAGAAGCAATATTTATAGTCCCAGGAAATGACTTCTGGGTCAATTTTCTTCTCCTCCTTTCTAGCCTCCATACAGTTAGGGATGGCCATGGATCCCATTCTATTCAGTGACATGTCTGCTGAGATGGAGATGGGGAAGTGTCCAGGAAAGTTTTCCTTATGCTTTCCTAACTAAAGGGGACAAAATTCCTGACATATTTTTTTTTCCATTTCCCTCCTCTCTGCTTGAACGCAGACATAAAGCTACAATAGCCATCATGTGGTCATGATGTGAAACCTTTAAGAGATAGCCAGATTAATCACAGAGTTGCCAGCTCTGATTTAATAAGCCACCAAAACAATGTAGTCAGCTGTATCCCTGGAAATATTTTGCATAGGCGGATAGCCTTCATTATTTAATGTTAGTAGCCAAAAGTTTCCTCAGTGATATAGGATGCCTTCTGTTTAAGGGCTAAATAGCTGGAATACAAGTCCAGATAATTCAATAATATATACCCATTAGTGAACACCCAGGCTAAGGATAAACTTGATCAGAAACTGACCGACTCAAGACTCTCTCAAAAGCTGGAATTTAAATAAATGAAAGGAATGATTATATTAGCTGTCTAGAGTTCTCTAGCTCATAAATAACTTGTCAGAATGGGCTCTTAAGGGCAATTATTGCCTAAAGTAGGCACTTAAATATTCCATTATTTTGGAATTAACCCACGAAGGTCCCATAGTTTTCTACTATTCAGGAGAAATAATGGGCAGTGTGCCCAGCTTGATATTGCAAAGATGTGTGTGATCCCTTGAATTTTGATGAACTGAATATGGAAAAAGAGAAGGGGTTGTTAGTGAGAAGTATATTCTTTTATTTCTCTCAGACTACAGGAGAGGAGCTGAGGCGCTCTTTTCACATTTCTTACCATGACTTCCTTGAATTATCATTCCTGCCCTTCCATAGTTATTTGCAAAAACTCATCAATTAGAGGTGAATGTGGCAATAAGGTGAACATTTACTGTCTGCCTCCTGGCCTTTTACTCTTTACCTAAGAACTGAATAGGGACAGAGTATGAAGACAAGGGTAAGACAGGTTAAGAACAGAAGATAAACTTTACTTCCCAGGAAGCTGAGAACGTCAGGAAGAATCCGTGTAAAACAGGAAAAATGCAAGAAGAAATGAAAGGAAGAAGCGAAAGTGAGTGATTATAAGTTCTTCTGGCATTTGGGGACGGGAGAGTCTCCAGAGAGTTTTATGAAGATAAAGAACTGAAGAAAAGACAGGGGACATTAAGAAATATTTCTGCAAACTATTTGGAGATGTTCTTAATCTTGAGAATTTCAAGAAAATATCTGAGTTATTCTCAAATTCATCTTGGAAGCCAGTCTATGTTTTTCCTAATGTTATACCATCTGAAATTGGATTACGTAGGCTTATGATGATCCATCCACATTTTTAAATTCAGTATGTAGATAGATAACACGAAATGATAATTAGTGGCTCAAGTCAGTAATGAAGTATACAATGTAAGGAACTTCTCTAAACAACTCACAAAACAATGCACCAACTAGCCGTTAATAGAAACATCAACAAGAGCTAGAGCCTTAGACTGTCACGGATGAAGAGGTGATGTAGGTTAACGTGTGCATTATACCAAGAAAGAAGCTCAGGCCAAAACAGGTTAATTGACTTGTCCAAGGTTATTCCCAAGTTTTGCCCCCAGTTCTATGTCACCGTCCCCTTGATCTGCTTGCAATAACCTCAGATCAGTCAGCAATTCAGGACTCACGCTTGCATTTTACACATGTTAGGCCAGTGGGAGCTACAAGAAACCATGAGTGACATGTACTTCCAGAAGAACAGGAGAAGTAAATTACAGGGAAAACACAGGTGAATGTGGTTAATGATACCTGCCAACCTCAAAGGAAACATGCGCTTATCTGCCATGACACCGGGAAATGAAACTAAAATGAAAGACGAAAGTGTTTTCCAGGTGCTATCATCCAACCTAATTCTCCAAGGCACATAAATACTGACTGTACAAGCCTATGAATGCAATAATGGTGCAGAATGGGCCTCCATCTCTAGCCGTTACAGACCCCCCAACCTTGCACCTGGTAAAAATGTCTAGGTGCAATAAAATGTTAGGATACACTAACGGGAAAACGTGGCATTTGCTGAAAAAGATATCGGTAAATGAGAAGGAAATCCTAGCTCCTTGTAATCTGGACATAGAACACCAAGCTCCATGTGCCTTAACCCTCAAACAAAGAGCGAATCCAGAAGGAGAACTGAAGACACACATGCACTAAAACCACATTCCTGTGATGCTAGGCAAGACGAATAAGACAAAGCCCCTCATTCATAATGATCATGTTATGAAACTGTAAACATTAAAGACAGGTGAGATCTCTCTAGCACTGATGACATTACAAATGATGCAGATAAATAAACTGACTGCAAATGTCTCAGTTGCAGTAAGTGCATAAAATAATAGGTGCAAAAGTACTGAATCAATCATTCAGGAGTAAAGGCAGAGTTATAGACTTCTGCTCCTAACCATGATGTTGTAACAGGGAATAGACTGACCTTGATTTGAACAACCAGAAAGCTAGACAAAATAGATAAAACAATGGTTTTCAGACATTGCACATGGGACAGCACAGAACTGTGATCTTTGAGAGAAGGGAAGCCACTAAGAGGAGCCCAGCAACTGCCTACTGTCTGCCTAGAGGCAGTCTCTACACCACACTGCAGGGAGGAAGAAGTGGCCTCAAACAGAGTCTGGTAGCGTATCTGACTTGAAGAGAGACAGATTGGAGTTTGGAGAGGCCAAACATACTCAGTTTTGAGAGGCAGGGTGCTGGAGAGGAGAGAGCTGCACAGAAAGCAGTAAACTCTGGAGGATCTACAGGGATGACCCTTTGAGTCTTTGAGTACAGGTATATGCACATTCACAGGAGGAAACTACGTGAGCCCAGGGAAGGAACCACCAAAAAGCAGCAGCTAAACAATACTCCCAAGTTCTCAGATGACGGCCGGCAGGAAAAGACTCCTCAGTACAAAGGGCATCAAATAGAATGTTCCTAAAGGCATCACGTTGGTAGTGGGACCGAATTAACCTGAAAAGAAAGGTTGCACTTGAGCTGCCCTAACAGAGCTTAAAGGCAAATCTAGGACTGACCCAAATGATTCCAAGCAATATGCCGTAACACCAATATTACTTAAAGGAACACAACAAAGTCTAGCACCTAACAATGTAAAATTCAAAATGTGGATTATCTAATGAAAAGTTCCAAGGTAAGCAAAAAAGCAGAAAAATGTCGAACAAAAACAGGAAAAAATAATCAATCAATGTAAAAGCCTCCCAAATGGTAGTGGCAATAGAATTATTGAATAAAACATCGAAGCAGAGACTCTAAATATGCTCAACAATGTAGAAGATAATATGACATTAATGAAGAAAGAAATATGAGATATTAAAAAAAAACTTCTACAGGTAAAAATACATATTTAATTTCTTGAAAAGATAATTGATTATTTACACTAAAGCAAAATTAATAACGATGTATTACGAGGTATATCCAAAAATGCTCTGGCAAAAATAGCAAATGTTGTATGTACAAAGGTATTCATTGCAACTGGACTGTATGATGAGAGGATATCTAAGAGTCAAAGCTTTAAAAAAAAAAAAAAAAAACTTTTTTTAGCTTAAGGCTCAAAATAGAAATTGACTCAATTGACCCAGTCCATGTTCCCTTTTTCATTAGATCCATCCAAGTTCTGCTCTTCCCTCTAGATTTTGCCTCTGCAGTGGTTAGAAAAGGAAGAGAGGGCCATTTTATCCAAATTTTAGCAGGTATTAAGATGTGATTTATTGGATTATACAGTGTGCCAGTCAAGAGCTTTACATGGTTTATCCCATTTAATACTCGCAGCATCCTATCCTCATTTAGAAAGCCAAAGCTAAGAGGTGTTAAGGCACTTACTCAAGATTTCACATAAGGTCAGTAAAATATAGTCCTCTCTGGTTCCAGAGCCATGCTTTCCTAACCACTGTGCCTTACTGACCTTTAAGAGCAGAGTGGGTCTAAGCCACTCAATGCATTCCCCCTTACCTCTTTACCTCAACTTTTACCTGACATTCTAGGAGTTAGGAAAAATCTGAGAAGCAAGATTGTGGTATCTGGGCATACTAGATCATCCACAGAGAATAAAAGGAAAGAATGAACCATAAAGAGAAAGAAAACTTTATGCTCTTCCCAGATCTCTCTTTAAAACTCAGTACCTATAAGAAAACCAAGTTGTGCATCGCTGGGGGCTCCATGTGGTCCTTAACCCAAACTGAAGTTGTTTAGATGTGATGTAAGAAGAGAGACCATGAATTCAGACTGTGAGACTAACATTTTTCTGTTTCAAGTTTGTTTTCCCATCTATGTTTTCAATTCCATGAAAGCAATCTGTATCTTGTATTATTTGGAATCATCCACTATGTGGATATAACATAGAACTAGGCATATAGCACAGTGAAGTCACATTCATTTTTTAAAATGTGAATACTCTTTGTAAGCTATTCAGACTATTGTGGAAGTAGGGCAAAAAATCACTATTAAGACTAGGCATGCAGGGGTGCCTGGGTGGCTCAGTTGGTTGAGTGTCTAACTTCAGCTCAGGTCATGATCTCACGGTTCGTGAGTTCGAGCCCTGCATCAGTCTCTGTGCTGATGGCTCAGAGCCTGGATCCTGTTTTGGATTCTGTGTCTCTCTCTCTCTCTGCCCCTCCCGTGCTCATGCTCTGTCTTTCTCTCAAAAATAAACATTAAAAAAAATTAAAGACAACAAAAAATACTAGGCATGCGGAAAATATACTGGCCAATTCAGGTAGATTGTAATTGGGGTAATAACAACCTGCCATCTTTTCATAGCACTTTTTAGTTTATGAAATCTGTAACTTATTTAATCTGACTCCACCCTTATAATATGCTAAGTATATACAAGATATTAAGCACACAAGATATTAATATCTCTATCGCATACATGAGGAAACAAAGACGCAAAAAGATCAAGTGACTTGACCAAAGCACAAAGGTAGTAAAGGGTTGTCTGACTAGTATTCAGATCCAAGTCTCTGACTCCACATCCAAGTTTCTCCCACAGTACAGCACTGCTCTCTTGATAGCTACGCTAACATTAGTTTCTGAGCTTGTTTAGATTTTCTGATGGTTTGATTACATTAACTTCAGCTAGACAACCTCTCACTTTCTACCCTGTTAAATGGATTTTCCTTTGCTAGAAGTGTGTTCATTTTCATAAACTTCTTTATGACCCTAAAAAATATTTCAAATTGCTCTCTGCAGGCAATTTCAAGGCAACCAAAATCTTTGAGAGATCATAACAGAAAAGAGGGAAAACTAATATATTCTAGATAGACTTTTATGTGTTGTAAAAGAAGTAATTAATGTACCCATCCCACCAACCATGGCAGATGGGTGCTGCCATCCCCACCTCACAGGTGACATCTTGGAAACCTTGAACCCTTCAGTAATTGCCCAGGACAATCCCCTTTATAGCCTATGTCTGGGATACAACATATTCCTGCCTGATTCCTAATCCCACGTTCTTTTCACTCTACTACCAGAGAGGGGTTAGGGTTTGATTCCTCATCGACAGATTTGATATTTTTTAGCCATTATGTTCATTTTTTTTAAGATACAGGGGCACCTGCCTGACTCAGTCAGTGGAGCATGTGACTCTTGATCTCAGGGCTTTTAAGTTCCAGGACCATGTTGGGTGTAGAGATTACTTAAAGATAAAATCTTATTTTTAAGAAAAGTAAATATTATACATAGTCTTTGAATCTTTTAATATTTTTGGACTTTAGGTCTATTTAAAATGAAACTAGTAAGGTTACATTAGTCTGCTTATGTGGGGGAGTCTCAAAATATTTTAATATGACAAGACTATACTTATTTAGCAACTTCAGTTATCTGAAATATTTTTGAGAATAAGTAAGTTAACAACAATGGTACTAAATGAATGATACAGAAATAGATTATTCATTAGACAATAAGTAAGTTTGTTATTCCGAACTCACCAACACTTACTTCATGCATACTTTTAGTAAGTACAGTGATTTTCAACTTCCCAACTCATGGCATGTTCAATCTCATATTGGGAAATAGAGAAAAGGCCTATAAAAGGTGGACTGAAAATCATATAAAGATAGGACTGCTGAGTGAGAAGGTAAGAAAACATCACGATAGATAGAAGTATTTTATGAAGGGTGCCATGCTGGTTCCATAGTATGGAGGGACTTGTGTTCATTTATTCCTTTAGTGAAAAGCTTTATTTATTCCATAAACTCTACCGAAATGTATCACTATAATAGTAACTGAAATAACAACAGATGTGGTGGCCACAGGGCCATGATAGGGCTAAAGGTGCATGTGATCCAGAGCTGCTGACCTTGAACAACCCAGGAGGGCATTGTCAGCCATCTGGTTCCCAACTCAGATATCCTCAAGATGATTTCTGTGTTCCTTTCCTGACATTGTGAACACCTCCAGAGGGGGGAAAAACTATCATACTAGTAACTGGGGTTCACAATAACAAAAAGGTCAAAGTTGAGTCACAGAATATCAGAGCTGGAAGAGCTCTCAGAGATGCATCAAGTTAGGGGCACCGGGGTGGCTCAGTGGCTCAGTCAGTTAAGCATCTGACTCTTGGTTTCAGCTCGGTCATGATCTCACGGTTTGTAAGAATTCTCTCTCTCCCTCTCTCTTTCTGCCTCTCCCCCACTCTCACTGTCTCTGTCTGTCTGTCTCTCTCTCTCTCAAAAAAAAAAAAAAAAAAGCATCATGTTAAAGCTCTTAAGCTCTCATTTTTTAGAAGAAACCAACTAGTCTCAGAGAACTTAAGTAAGCACAAACTCACAGTTTCACCTGAAGAGGCTGTCAGAGCTAAGAAAATAAGGCTGGGAGCCCGAGTGCTCATCACCACCGCCTCTTTTCCAACTGCATTATGCATTGAGGCTGCTATTTAGTAAGTGATGACACAATAATCAGTCTTCATAAATATTCCATTTAAAAAAGAAAAAGTTATTTCTTTTAAATATTGGAGCTTGAGGAGCAGTATCTTCCTGTTATCTTTAAAAATCACTTCTGTGAAATGTCTCATACCCTTAGGAAATGAGGTAAATGCGCTGTTGCTATATGCTAAATTTTTTTACTACTGCAGACAAACAGGTCACCCATTTCTTGCTCTCTTTGACTAATCTCAGGGAAGAAAATGAGCTAGAGAAATTTGTGGCTGAGCAACACACACTTTGCGCCTCTGAAATGGATGGAGGTGACTTAATTTTCTCATGGCAGTCTGGGGGTGTCAATTAGAAATGAAGGAAAGGTCAAAATGAGAAAGCAGAAATGATTAAAATACAGGGGAAATTAACCTGAGTGCCAGAGACTCATCACTGAAGCTGAAAAGGAAAGTAGGCAAAGTGGAGGAGAAGCAGAATGGGAATCATCTTGGTATTAAATCGGGAGAAAATACAGGCAGAGAAGGAACGCATTCATGAGCCAGCTCCTTTTTCACTTCTCAGGCCTTAACAACTGGGTTTCATCACCGCTGCTCAACTGCGATTGCTTTTGCTTCAGATCATGTAGCCTCTTGTCTGACCTGACCACCTGACCACCCCTGTCAACAGTGTGACATGGGAGAGGAGAAAATCCCAAGTAGTGCAAAAGAATTAGGAAAGCTTAGATTATCTTCTAAATATCTGTAAGTATTATAATGGCATTAGTAATTTGAAAAAGATTAATTTAAAAAAAAAGAGGGAGGGAAGTTGGGAGGTAGGAAGGAAGGAAAGGCAAAGTACTTACTGTTTTCTCTTCTGACAGTATACTTTCTAGACTTTTCTCTTGAGCATCCTCCTCAAGGAATTGCATGCTCTAATCTGCTTCTTTCCGAGCTCCAAACCACTTGCCTGCTGCAACATCTAGATTTCAGATATTAGTGAATTGAACCTTAGCCAGAAATGTCATCAGAAGTGGGAGCACCCAGGGGCACCTGGCTGACTTAATAGGTTAAGCATCTGACTTCAGCTCAGGTCATGATCTCAGGGTTTGTGAGTTCGAGCCCCGTATCAGGCTCTGTGTTGACAGCTCAGAGCTTAAGCCTGCTTCGGATTCTGTCTCCCTGTCTCTCTGTCCCTCCCCAGTGCTCTCTCTCTCTCTCTTTCTCTCTCTCTCTCTCAAAAACAAATTAACATTAAAAAGAAGGAGGGGGAGAAGGAGAAGAAGAAGAAGGAGCACCCAAATGCTCTGGCTCTGATCAGTATTTCTGCTTTTTGCCACAGGGCTTACTTTACTGGAGAGTCACTTAGCTACAACTCAAGCAGCAGCCAGGGCCACAAGCAGCCTTCAAAGTGATGAGGCTGAGTTACAGTGTAAAAGCCCTAAAGGGAAGTGACACTGTGCTCGTAATGGAGGTTTAGGAGATAGAGTGGAGATAGAGAATATATGCAGAAGTAGAAACTCAGATCCTGTACCACTTTGGGCCATAAGTACAATGTTCAAATACATGAGGTAGACTCAATTAAAATCAATCAATTTTTCAGAAATGGCCTAATTATTCAAACTGATGGAAGTTGTACGGTACCAATCATATATTCTTTTGCTTTAGATCGTACAGTCTCTTCTCAGACCTTACCTGACCGGTCCCTTCAACAGTGTAGTATTGGCCACTCCCTTTTTCTTGAAGCTCTTTCTTTTTAAAAAAAAAATTTAAGTTTATTTATTTATTTATTTTGAGAGAGAGAGAGAGAGAGAGAGTACGTGCACACACAAGTGGAGGAGGGGAGGAGGGAGAGGGAGAGAGAGAATCCCAAGCAGGCTCCGCACTATCAGCGCAGAGTCCTACATGGGGCTCGTACTCACAAAGTGTGAGATCGTGGCCTGAACGGAGGTCAAGAATGGGAGGCTTAACCGACTGAGCCACGGAAGTACCCTGAAGCTCTTTCTTTCTTAATTTCTATAATTTTTCTTTCTTCTGGTTCATCTCCTGTGCTTTGATACTTCTTTATCACTTCTCAGGCTCCTCCCTCACATTTTGACCTATCTGTCAAAGTTGCCTAGAGTCCGGCTCTTTACTTTCTTTCTTCTTCTCTCATTTCATTCATACAGTGTAGAACAGATTCTTTGGGGTAACTTCATCCACATGCTGATACTAAGAGATTCAGAAATTCCAAGTTCCACCTTCAGGTAAGGCAATGTCGAGAGGAAAAAGCGAACCATCTTTTCCCAGGCTTCTTTTTCATGAGTGGATAAACTTTTCCCTGGAAGCTAATTGGGATATTCTCTGTCATATTTAATTGGCAAAATGAGACTACATGTCAACAAATAACCGTTGGACCAATGACAGACAGAAAGGATGGAATTTCTGTGGTGCCTAATACTAATTGTCTTGAGAAGGGATGATATTTGTCAGAGTTCTAGTAGGAGAATTTAATAAAAGACATTTTGCTCAAGTGTGGCTAGAATGTAGGAAAACCACAGGAATAGTAGGGTTCCCTGGGTCTAGGTACAGGGTGCCCACAAAAGAGGCAGGGAGTTTTCCCATTCTTAGATGTGAAAGGGAAAAAATGGAGAGAGCTGTGTGAGGAGAAACTCTCAGTCAATATGTGGTCTTTGGCACAATTATTTTTGATGGAATTTGTCGATCTTTTGTTGATTTTTAACGCAATCCTGTACCCAGCATATAAATGGACTCTATTTTTATAGTTTGTGGATTTTCCTGTGTGTGTGTGTGTGTGTGTGTGTGTGTGTGTGTGTGTTTATGCATCTCATTATCTCATCTGTAAATAATCACACACTGTCTCTTCCCTTCCAATCTATATACATTTTAGTTCTTTTTCTAAAATTACTGAATTCACCAGGATCTCTGTGCTATATTGAAAAGTAGTAGTAATAGCAGGTACACAAGGCTTATTCCAACTTAAACAGAATGCGTCTAAATATTCTCCATTATGTTTGCTATTTTCTGAAGGTTTTTATTAAATAACCTCATCATCTCCTTTCTATTCCCAGTGGCTCTTCTTAGTTTAATCCATCATTATCTCTCCCCAAGAACATTGCAGTAGCCTCCTATAACTAATTCATCTACCTCCAGCTTCACCCCTACAAATTCATCTTCTGCATTGTGATCAAGGTAATATTTATGAAATGCAAATCTGATCAACACTCTACATGCTTAGAATTCTTCATTAGTCCTGCAAAATGTATAGAACACACATGTGCACATTCCTGAGGGGGAAAAAAAATCAACCCTCTTATATTAAACATCACTCGATCTTTTATAACTTGCTGTTCTTTAGAAGAGTATATAGGGTTTGGGCAAAATGAGAATACAGTAACAGTTACCAGACAAGTCCTGTACCCCTTTTTAAATTTTTTATGTTTATTTATTATTTTTGAGAGAGAGGGAGAGACAGAGCATGAGCAGGGGAGGGGCAGAGAGAAAGGGAGACACAAAATCCAAAGCAGGCTCCAGGCTCTCAGCTTTCAGCACAGAGCCCGACACGGGGCTCGAACTCACAAACCGTGAGATCATGACCTGAGCCAAAGTAGGACGCTCAGCCAACTGAGCCACCCAGGCACCCCTGTACCCCTTTTAATTCTAAGTTGTCACTGTCCTTCACAGATAAACTGCTGAGAGGTTAGGGCTTCACAGGATTTCTTTCCCATGTTTATCCCAAGAATCCTCCTGCCCTCACATTACAAGTTCTATCCCTATTGCCTGTGTGTCACAAAGTCTCCATTCCAGGGCTGACAAAATCCAAATCTTGAATGGATCTTAGGTTGTAGTCTCATAGAAAGAAAGTCTGTGATTTTTTTCCAGTTTTATTCAGATACACCTCTGTACACATTTAAGGAGTGGTTTGCACAATGGGTTGACTTTCATGCTTTATGAAGTGATTACCACAGTAAGTTTATTTTTTAAAATAATATTTATTATCTCGCCATCTCCATGGGTGAGGAGTCTGGCATGTCATAGCTGGGTTCTGTGTTTGGGGCCTGAAATGATTGAAATTGAAATGTCCTTTGGGCTTGTGTTTTACCTGAAACTCAAGATCCCCTTCCAAGCTCTCTTGGAACCTTGATATAATTTAATTCCTTACAGCTATACGACTGAGATCTGTATTTCCTTTTCTTTAATTTTTATTTATTTTTTAGCTTCATGTTTTTATTTAAATTCCAGTTAGTTAGCATACAGTGTAACATTCGTTTCAGGTGTAGAATTTATAAACATCCGTCATCCTATATCGATACAATAAAAAGAAAAGGCAGAAAAAAAGAACAAAACTTCTTTCCTCCTTATGACGAGAACTCTTAGGATTTACGTTTCTTAACATCTCTCATGTATCCCATATAGCAGGGTTAACTACAGTCATCATGTTGTACATTACTTACTTATTTTACAACTTTCTTTTGGCCAGAAAGCCTGTGATTTCATCATGTGAAGGAACTGAAATGTGATGAGCAGCCCAACCACCAGCCAACGAGATTTCCCTCCTTCCTTCCTCGGTAAGCAACATAGTTTTCGATTAAATTCTATGTCTTTGGTCTCATTTTTCATGACACCCTCTTTCTAGCCTAAGCTATTTCAGATTCTCCTTTTGCACGTCAAGCTTTTGTAATATCAATGTACAGATGTTTCTATACTATAACAAGCTATGCCAGGCTAGGCCTCCTGTGTTTTCATGTTTCCCAAGCCTAAAAGCCTGTTCACTTTCCAACCTCCAGTTTCTATGTCATTTCTTCCAGGATCTCCCAACCCTAGGGAGTAAAGATTCCTTTCACTGTATAATTTCTCTATGTTTTACACATTTTATTGTGGTTTTTACTATATTATAAATTCTTCTCTAAGACTGTCACACACAATTTGGCCTGGAGGTGGCTTGAGATAGCTTTTCATGAATAAATGAATGAATGCATGGATGAATGCGTGAATATCTCAATTAGTGCTTTTTAAGCTTATTTATTTATTGAGAGAGACAGAGAGAAAGCACTAGCAGGAGAGGGCCAGAGAGAAAGAGGGAGACAGAGAGAATCCCAAGCAGGCTCTGTGCTGACAGAGGAAAGGCAGATGGGGGACTCAATCCTATTAACTGTGAGATCATGACCTGAGCCAAAATCAAGAGTCATGCTTAATAGATTGAGCCACCCAGATGCCCCATCAATGAATGTTTTTGAGGCTCAGACTTGGCACACTTCTTGGCACATGATTGATATTCTGTACACATTTCCTTCCTCTGGTTCACTGGGCAATTTCATCAGGCTTCTGTCATCCAAAGCCATCCCAAGAAGACCACGAAGAGAGCTGTGAGGGGCAAAGCAGGGTCAGTTACTCAGGGACATACCAAACTGGATCATGGGAATATTTAATTCCTCAACAGCTTGTGAACTACTGGCACCGTTATTCTGAGGGATGAGAATAAGGCAGGTCATTTCATGTCTGTCGCCTCACCAATGCCAGGGAGCTCTCATTTTAGAATCATCCAGCTGGAGGAGGTAAGAGCTCAGAGCAAATGATGCCCCCCGGCCTGAATGTGGGGCTGAAGAGTTGTCTAGGCAGCCATACTATTTAGGAGGGTGCAGAGGCCTGGGGAAGCTATTGAGAGCTAAGAGATAAAGTTTCTAACTCTGCACTAGCTTTGAAATGGGAGAAGCAACAGCCAGGCATTTTACTAGATGAAGTGTGCTAAAGTGCCTCGTTTTAATTATCACAACAGGTCTGCAAAGTCAATATTATTCCCATTTTATAGATGAAGACCCTAGGGCTGAGTGAAATTAACTCATTTAATGAAGGTTATTAGATAGTAACTTTCTAGGCCACATTACAAAATTAGGTCTGGTCTTCCTCCAAAGAATTCACTGTTTATAGTTCTTGTTTTCTTAGCCCTGTATTACAACACACTTTAGAAAGCAAAAGTCGCTTCAGCTCACACCGTCCTCCCTCCACTCGCCAGTATACCTCAACTAGCAGCATATTACAGCAAAATATATCAAGCTATTTCTTAAAAGAGGGAACTCAGCAAGCATTTAATGCCAGATGTCATACAAACTGACCACCCACCTTGCACGCACTGAAAAGCAAAGAACGAGAGCAATTAGACTGGTTATTGATGTCAGTCAGACTAAAGAAAAGAGGCAAGAAGGTGGTATGATACTCTTAAAAGAGGGTAGCTTCAGTTTAAAAACGTGAATCAGAATTTAAGCTAAACTTTAATTTCTGTAATTTAGTGAATAAAAAGGAAATTAAATTTCTATTCATATATAGTTCAAAAAAGGTTTTGATTGTCATATTTTTATGTTGCATAGAAATACAAAATTGGGAATTCATTCAGATTTGCTTAATTCAAGGCTGTCCCATGAAAGAGATACTTGATGTGTTTTGCTTGACCGCAGTGGCAGGACCAACACCAGTGAATGGAAGCTTTGGGGAGGATAATAAAACACTCTGCAGTAGATAGTGTTGTCCAAAGAGGGAATTAGTTGCTTCCAGCCTCCTCAGAAATACTCAAGAGCAAGTCGTACAGCTAGGGTGTTTCAAGAAGTCACAAACTCAAGTGAGATTGAATGAAAGGATCTCTGTGTGTCTTTCTCAACTGGTGTTTCTTTGGTTCCAGACGAGTCAACAGGATTTCCACTTCCTCTAGTATTGGTGAACCATTATACATTTGTTAGGAAATGAGGTGCTATTATATTAGTGTTTATCATTGTAGTATCCAAGTATTTTGTTTGCATCTCCAGTCTCCATCTTGCCCTACATTAATATTCAATATTAGTGGAAGGTCTTTCCCAGTAATAACTAGATCCAGTTGAGTATTCTGTACTATGGTGCGCTTTAATGATCTTGAAGAACAAGTCTAGTGCTAGGCTTACCTAAATATTTCTAAAATACAAAGTCAAACTTGGAGAATACAGTCATAATTTTTTAAGAAGTCATAATACTTCTAATATTGCTTTTGACAGAAATTTGAAATCCATTTCCACTCCCATATTATTGGACATCACCCCAATTCCTATCTTATTTTTGAAAATCTATGTTTACATCTGGCAGTTGACAAGCCTTAGATTTATCTCTGTTGCTTATTTTTATACATCTACATAATCTTAAATCTGAAGAAACAAAACTTTTCTCATCCTCTTATTTGTACAGATGATAAAATTTATACCCAAAGTATTTGAATGTCATATATAAGGCCACACTCTGCTGTTCAAGGATAAAATTTCATATAGAATTCTATTTCCTAATTCTTAGTCTGTTACGTGTGTGTGTGTGCGTGTGTGTGTGTGTGTGTGTGTGTGTGTGTGTGTGTGCACACATACAGTAGTCCTCCCTTATCCACAATTTCACTTTCTGCAATTTCAGTTACCGGCTGGCAACCAGTCTGGAAGCAGGTGATCCTCTCTCTGAGGAATCCTCAGAAGTCTAATAGTAGTGTAGCACTACATCACAATACCTCCATCATTCACCTCACCTCATCTCATCACATAGGCCTTTTATCATCTCACATCGTCATAAGAAGAAGGGTGAGTGCAATACCATAAGGTATTTTGAGAGTCAGAAAGAGACCACATTCACAAAGCTTTTACTACAGTGTATTGTTATAATTGTTCCACTTTATTATTAGTTATTATTGTTCTTTTAATTTTTTTAAAGTTTATTTATTTACTTTGAGAGAGACAGAGAGACAGAGCATAAGTAGGGGGAGGAGCAGAGACAGAGGGAGAGAGAGAATTCCAAGCAGGCTTCACACTGTCAGCTCAGAGCCCGAAGGGGGGGCTCAAACCCACAAACCATGAGATCATGACCTCAGCCAAAATCAAGAGTCAGATGCATAACCCACTGAGCCACCCAGACTTCCCTATCAGTTATTATATATATA
>NW_024412415.1:12602968-12723979 GCF_014898765.1 Herpailurus yagouaroundi | reverse complement strand
CATATATATACTATATATATACTATATACATATATACATATACATATATATACTGTATATATATAGTATATATACTATATATAGTAAAAAAACAGTATATTTACTGTATATATACTCTATATACTACATTATACTAGTATACTATATATATAGTATATATAGTATACTATACTAGTATACTATATATAGTATACTATAGTAAACTATATATATATATACTAGTGTATATATATATATATATATATATATATATATATATAGTAAAAAAATAGTATAGGTAGGGTTTGGTACTACCCATGGTTTCAGGCATTGGCTGGGAGTCTTAGAACATATCCCCTGTGGATAAGGGGAGACAACTGCATATATGTATATAATAATATGAATAGATATATAAGAGATATAGTCTCCAAATATAATTATATTATATATATAATTATTATTATAAATTATAATTGAAACATACATTTATATAAATGAAGATATGTCATAATGAATACAAAGGCTGAGAATATGGGTTCCTTTGTATGTTTTTTGTTTTTTGTTTGATAGATCCTTTTTAAAATATTCAATTCTACTAATATGTATTTTACTTTTCTTGTGATTCTTTAGGCTCATTTATTGACAAGGAAAACATTGCTTCTGTCTGGCAGAACTTACAATAGAGAGGTGGAGACAGACAATTAAGGGTCCAGTTTCAATACTTTGATAAGCACTATGATGGAGGAAGTAGAAGTAGCTCAAAGCATTGCCTCCTGTAGGCGTGGGGAGGTTGGGAATGGCACAGAGAAGTCTTCCAAGGAAAACGATGGCCTAGGTGGGAAACTGAAGAGTGAGCCATGGGAAGAGGACTAGAAGGAGGGAGAAAAGCACTGAAGCAAGGAAGACATTTGCAAAGTGACAGATGTGAGGTAGGGCAAGGAACATTCAAGGAACTAAAAGAAGCTAAATATAAGTGTGTTAGTGGATGGAGGAAGTGAAGCAAGTGGGCCTGAAAGTGTACAGAAAGAAGGCTGGAGGGCATCACATAGAATATTAAATAAACAAACAAAAAACCATGGGGCCACAAGTATGCTGCACAGTTGAAGACTGCTGTTGGATTTCACACGTATCCCTTACCTGGCTCTACTTCCCTGTCACTCCCAACTCGGCTAGCATCTTTTTTCTGTTTTTCTAGCTACATGAAAATGTTGCTGTCTGTCAGTTGCTCAGGCAAGAATTATTTGCCTAATTCACACACCCAGTTGAATCACCAAGACCTTTCAGTTCTGCCTCCTGAATTGTTCTTGTATCTTCAACTTTTTCACAGCTCCATAATCACTATTGGTTGATCCCGGTTCACTGCAATGGCCAGGAGGTCTTCTTGCCTTGATACATCCTTTCCTTTGCCAATCCATTTTCCACAAAGCACTTGCCTCAGCTGGAGGTGGAATCAGTGGGAGGAACACTGGGATGCAAGAAGGGAAAGTGAAAGAGATTTCCCACCAAATTCTGACATAGGGCTGTCAGACTTACTAAATATGGTGAATGTACCTGGCTGAGTACTATAGAGAAAACAGGAACTCACTGCCTTCCGGTGTCCCCTTTTCTCCCTTCAACACCTCCCCGCCCCCTCCGCAACACAGAGATACACATACACACATTCTTATCTCTAAAATACCTGTTGCTAGGACACAGCTCTGAGAAGCAGCCTGAGAAGGGTGACCGTGGGCACTGAGTTTGGCAACAGGCACAACCCAGATCCTCTCTGTCAGATCTTGTGTGCGCTGCTGTCCAAATATCCTAATTGGCTGTAAACACTGTTAGGAAACTGCCAGCCGCTTGGAATTGCCAGCTTCCTGTAGATGAGGATATACGAAAAATCAAGAACACCCCTTTTCCCCCTTTGCATTCCATGACCTCTGGTACAGGAAAAAAAAAATGGCAGCTAGGAGCTTAAAAATACCACGAATATCACTCATCTCCTGAATTCTCAGGGATACTGTTTGAATTTTTCATCCTTAAAACAATTAAAAAGAAAAAAAAGAAACGAAAAGTATTGTGGGTACATTGATCCCATCACTAGTCAAATCATTGCCTTTTTAGCTTCATTTGTCTCTCAATATAGACAAGTTATTTCTGTGCCGCATTTTCATCCATTCAGATATCAACAACTGAGCTATTTCTCCTTCTCTGACTCAGAAGAGAGACAGAAAACTGTGAAATAGCACGAGGAAACAACTTCTTGCGGAAGCACTTTGATACCATAAGGTACTGTCAGCAAGTAGGAAGTCGGCCTTTACTTAGAACTGACTTGGGAACTGTGTATTTAAAGCCACGCCGTCCATTAGCAATTCCAGTGGGAGGAGGTTTTACTGTGACGGAGTCACCGAGGACTGAGTTTAAGCAGATCTTCGTGTTTCCTGAGACTTTTGGTGCCTGTGCCAAAGCATAAGCCCAGTTTCCATTCTATGTCATGTTTAATGGGTTTTATACTGCTGTCGTTTCTGCGATCACACTTGTCATTTTGTCAGAATCGGTACTAGGGAGAAAATTAAACTTCCCATGGAAGATAGATCCTGAGTATGTAAAAATACAGTCCCAATACTTTTTTTTAAACATGCAAAATCTGCCCTTTTAAAGTGTCTGATTTTATGAGTTTTGTCAAATGTATATAGTTACAGTATTGCTTCTACAATCACGAGACCAAGTATCTCCTTCATCCCAACAAGTTCTCATTTACTCCTTTGCAGCCAATTTCCTCCTCCCACCTACTGAACCCTGGCAATCGCTGATCTACTTTCCATCACTAGATTATTTTTTCCTTTCATAGAATTTCAAATGAACAGAATTATAGAATGTGTGATATTTTGTTTCTGGCTTCCTTTACTTAATACAACGCTATCGAGATTCAGCCATGATGTGAATATCACTAGTATCCTTGTTATTGCTGAAACACTTTCCAATGTATGGATATTCTAAAACTTGTTTACCCATTCTCCAGTTGATAAATATTGGATTTGTTTCCAGTTTTTTTTTTACGTTTTTAATGTTCATGTACTTTTGAGAGAGAGAGAGAGAGAGACAGACAGACAGACAGACAGAGCACGAGTGGGGGAGGGGGAGAGAGAGAGGGAGACACAGAATCCAAAGCAGGCTGCAGGCTCTGAGCTGTCAGCACAGAGCCCGATGTGGGGCTCAAACTCATGAACCATGAGATCATGACCTAAGTCAAAGTGGGACACTTAACTGACTGAGCCACCCAGGCGCCCCATCCAGTTTTTTAATTATTAGGAGTAAAACTGCTATGGACATCCTTTTACAAGTCCTTCTGTGGACATGTGTTTCTGTTTTCCTTGTGTCAATATCTAGGAATGAAATTGCTAAGGAGTTTGAAAAGTGTACGTTTAACTTTGCATTCCCATTAGTTGTTCAATACCTTTGTCAGCATTAGGTATTGCTGATGTTTTTTGCTATAGCTATTTTGATGGGTGTGTAGTGATTTATCATTGTGATTTTAATGTGCCTTTTCCCTAATGACTAATAATGTTGACCATATTTTCACATGCTTACTGGCCATCTGTGTATTTTAGGGAAGTTTCCGTTCAAATTTTCACCTCTGTTGAATTGAGCTGTTTGTCTTCTTATTTTTGATGTGTTCCAATTGTTTTTTTAAGTTTAAAAAAATCTTTTATTTTTATATATAATATGTAAGCAATTTGATTTTTTTTACATAAAATATAATAAGGATTACTGTTTGTATTGCCTATCAAATTATTATTAACTTTTTATTATAGGAAATTTAAAACTTATTAACAAGTAAATAAAATAGAATACTGACACCCCATGAACCAATTAATATTTGGCTTCTACAGTTATCAGTATTCCTCCATTCTGATTTTCTCTATATTTTCATCCATTTTGTACCTACCAGTTGATTATTATTATTAATTGTAGTAGTATTTTAATTACTTTTTTTAAAGTAAATTTTACATACCAAAATACAGTAATTTCCCCGTTTATTCCCAGGGAATACTTTGCAAGGCCTGCAGTGGATGCCTGAAACCGTGGATAGTACTGAACACGATACTATGTTTTATTCCTCTGCATACATCCCCATGATAAAGTTTAACTTATAAACTAGGCACAGTAACAGATTAATAATAACTAATAATAGAATAGAACAATTGTAGCAAAATACTGAGTTTGCAAATGTGTTCTTTCTGTCTCTCCTAAAATATCTTATTGTACTGTATTCACTTTTCCTCTTTTGATGATATGAGATGATTAAATGCCTACATGATGAGAGGAAGTGAGGTGAATGGTGTAGATGTTGTGATGAAGCGTTAGGCTACTACTGACCTTCTGACAATATGTCAGGAGGACATCTGCTCCTGACCACCATTGACTTCAGGTAACTGGAACCAAGAAGCGTGAAATGGCATATAACTTTATACAAATCATAGATGTACAATCCTAAAACATAGATACAACTGAGTAACCCACACTCCACACCTATATCATAATATGGGGCATTCTTATCTCCCCAGAAAGTTTTTCAGTGTCCCATTCCACTCATCCGCCCTTCACCCCAATCTAGGCAAATAGTATTATGAGTCTCTTCTCACTTTAGATAAATTTTGCCTATTCTAAAGCTTAGCATAAATGGAATCATTCCACATGTACTATTTGTATCTGGCTTCTTTCGTTCTGCACATTATTTGGGAGAATCGCCATGTTGTTGAGTGAATTAACAAGTCTTTCATCATTATTATTGAGTAGTATTCTGTTTTATGGCCATACAGTAGCATGTTTAATCCAGTTTTCTGCAGATGTACATTTGGAGTATTTCCAGGTTTGAACTATTGTGATTAAAGCTGCTATGAACATTTTTGTCCAAGTCTTTGTACGGACATATGTTTTCATTTTTCTTAGATAAATACCTAGAAGTAGAATGCTGGGTCCAAAAATAAGCAATTTAAAAGAAACTACCAAATTTTTTTCAAAGTGGTCATATCACTTTACATACCTATCAGCAATGCATAAGAGCTCTGGTTGTTCCAGGTCCTTACAATATCAATGTTGTTAGTCTTTTACTTTTTAGCCACTTTACTGGATATTTAGTAATTTGTCATTTTTGTTTGCATTTTGCTGATTTTAATCATGCTGAATACCGTTTTATATATTTATCGGCCATTTGTATTACTTAATTTGTGATGTGTCTGTTCACATTTTTTCCCATATTTTTATTAGATTTACTTTTATTTTGTTATTGAGTTATGGGAACTCTGAATATATTCTGGATACAAGTCCTTTGTCAAATATGTTTTATGAATGTATATTTTTGAAAACTTTTCTCTGATATTACAGCTTTCCTATCCATGTTCTTAATGTTTTTAATTATGATAAAAATATTCTTGCATATTGTCTTTTTTTTTAGTTTGTTTTTATGTATTCTGGGGAGGGGGGGAGAGAGAGAGAGAGCACAAGCAGGGGAGGGGCAGAGAGAGAGGGAGAGAGAATCCCAAGCAGGCTCCACTCAAACTCATGAACCGTGAGAGCATGACCTGAGCTGAAGTCAAGAGTTGGATGCTTAACTAACTGAGCCACATGTGCACTGTCTTCTAAAAGCCTTATCAATTTAATTTTTGTGTTTAGGTCTATCGTGCAGTACAAACTAATTTTTGTGTATGGTATGAATTATTTTTTGTTTCCATATGAATATTTATTTGTCCTGGGACTATTTGTTGAGAAGACTGTTCTTTCCTCATTGAAGTTATTTGTCACCTTTCTTGCAAGTCAATTTTCTATATTAATGTAGGCTCATTTGGATCCTCTCTCCTATTCTATTGATTTATTTGTCTATCTTTATGATAATGACATACTGTCTTGATCAATATAACTTATAAGTCTTGAAGTCTGGTACTGCAAGCCTTCCAACATTTATTCTTTTTATTTTTCAAGATTGTTTGTGAAAATTCTAGGCCCTTTGTATATTCATATAAATTTTAGTACAGGCTTATCTAACCGATAAGCTAGAATAGATAAGAATGTTGTGATAAGAATGATAAGAATGTTGTGATTCTTATTGAGATTAGATTCAGCCTATAGATTAATTTTGGGGAAATGGACTCTTAAACATATTAGGTTTCTCAAGCTATGGATATGTCTCCCCATTTCTCCCATTAATGTTCTGTGGTTTTAAAAATGGAAGTTTTGCATGACTTAAAAAATGTATTCCTATTTACTTTATGAGTATTTTTATATAATTATAAAATGAATTTTTAAAATTTTCTTTTCCAATTGTTGACTCATAGTATGTATAAATATAATTGTTTTTTGTACATTGATCTTGTATCATCAGGTATTATGAACCTCACTTATTGGTTTGAGAAGATTTTATTGCTGTTAATTCCTTAGTTCTTTTTTTTTTTTCCTACCAAAAGAAGTCATGTTGTCTTTGAATAGGGATGATTTAACTAATTCCATTCCAATCCATATGTGTTTTATTTTTTCTTCACTTATTACAATGGCCAAGTCCTGCAATAAAATGTTGACTAGAAGTGATAAGAGCAGACCATACATAAACCCCAATCTTAGTAATATTAGGTATGATGCAAGTTGTAGATTTTTCATAGATGTCTTTTTTCAAGCTTGCCAAGACAATTTCTTTTATTCCAAGCTTGCTAAGAGAATTTCTTTTTCTATGTCATGAATGGATTTTACAATTAGTCATATGTTTTGGCTTTATATATTAAAACAATGATGTTCAACACATCACAGTGCTTTTCTTCCTTCATTTGACACTATAGTAGCTTTCACCGATTGAACTTTAAATGTTAAAACACTCGTGAATTACGTGGATAAATACCACTTAGCCACGGTGCATTATCATTTTTAGAAATTACTGCATTTGCTTTGCTAATGTTTTGTTAGGGATATTTACACTATACTTACGAGAGTTATTGCTCTATAATTGGTAATGCCTTTGTCAGGTTTTCTTATCAGGATTATGATGGCCTCATCAGATTAGTTTGGAAATATTTTCTCCTCCTTTATTAACTAAGATAATTTAATTTTTTTCCTAAGTATTTCATAGAATTCGTTAGTGAGATCTTGGTACAGAGACAGTAGTTCTAGAGAGAGATTGTTTTATGGATGAGTTTTCTAAATTGGTTCTGGGGTTTCTGGAATTCGCTCTCTAGCCGGATTAAATTTGAAGATTATTTCCAGTAGTGACGAGAACATCGATAGTCCGTGGTGTGATCTGGCAATACAGACACACAAATACCACCACTGGATATTCCTAATTATCCACTTATAAGAAGCAAGGATCTGGATCTCTTTGCATACGATTCTTTTAAACATTTTGATCAAACTAACATATAATGAGATTATCTTACTGTTCCTAATGTTGTTGGACAATGCAGTGAAAGAAAAGGATGAGGTCAGGCATTCAAATTCCCAGCTCAAATGTACAAATGACCTGAAAGTCTCTGTGTTCCCTGAAGGAGATCCTTATCTCCTGTAGTTGAGGGCTGAAATTGCTGAGAATCAAAACCAGAATCTCATCCTACAACTGGCTGGATTATAATACAAGGGTGTCTTCTGTTAAAGTGAGGGTACCGATTGGGAAGGAATGGGATCCTAAGGGTTATCATGGGGATATGTGAGAAGACTCTGATAAAGCTGGAGACATTGAGCCCTACATTCTAAGGAGTTTTCTTTGCCAGTGGAAGTAGCCTTTCCACCCAATATGAGGAGATTAACTCTGCATTGCCTGAGGAAACAGTAATGGCCTCCCCTGTGGTAGTTTCCATGCAAAATAATGCTAATTTTCCTTGAGATGGGCCCCACCACCCTTCTTTGCTTCTAGACCTAACAACACTAAAGTCTCAACAGATCCCTAAAAGGTGAGGTACGAAGTGTGGCCTGTGAGGAGGTGCACTACGTTCCAAAAGAACTACTTGAGTTTTCTAACTTAGACAGAAATTGGAGAACATGTGTGGGCCTGGACAATAAGGGTGTCGGATAATGGTAGAAGGAACATAAAGTTGGATCCCTCAGAATTTACTGATATGGGCTCACTAAGCAGAGATTCTGCATCTGATACTGCATCTCAGGGAATTAGAAAGTGCTCTAACAGTTTGGTTGGTTGGTTGGCTGATACGTGGACTAAAAAGTTCCCACAGCAAACAAGTTTGAAATGTCAGACTTGCCTTGGTGTAATGTAGAGGTAGAGATGCAAAAGCTCATGGAGATTGGAATGTTAGAGAGAATTTATCATTTTAGACATATTCATCCACCCTGGGAGGGTCTAGAAGACCAATGTTTTACAAGACTGTGAGAAATAAATTTGGGAGGGAGTCCCAGCATCTTTGAAGAGCTTTGTGATTGATCTTCTCTGTAGGCCAGACCTTACGATGCCAAACTGCAGTTGCTGAATTGTGAAACTTAAATGCAATGGGACGAATTGGATCATGGGGTGGCAGGAGCCAAGTGGCAGCACTAAAGAAAAAGGTGAGTGTGCTTATCTTAATGGACAGCAGGGTCAAAGCAGCAATCAGAGTAGTCTGACTCATGCAGACTCATGGGGTTGACTAGTCCATCATGGTGTTAACAGAATAAAATAGATAAGAAGCCTAATAAGTTCTTATTTGATCTGTATAAGAAGAAAAGTTCTAGGTCAAGTGAAGAAAAGTCTAATCTGAATCATAAAAATACAGAATCATGGCTCCTCAGTCAATTCCCAGATTTGAACCTTGAATGAAGGGGAGGCCAGGCTCCCTTAAGGAAGAATTTATGTTCATTGCCAAAAATTTATGATGTTACTCTTTCTCCCAGTCTTCTCCAGAGGCCCTTACAGCCTCTCATGGGTGTAACTGTACATTGGAGAAAAAGACATAATCAGATCTTTTAGAGATGCCTGGAAACTGGCTCTGAACTGACATTAATTCCAGAAGAACCAAAAACACTACTGAGATCTACCAGTCAGAGTAAGAACTTACAGAGGTCAGGTGATCAATGGAATTTTAGCTCTGGTCCATTTCACAGTGGGGCCAGTGGGTCTGTGAACTCATTCATTCTGCAGTTTTTTCCCCAGTTACAGAATACATAATTAGAATAGATATGCTCATCAGATGGCAAAATCCCCACATTGGTTCCCTAACTCATCCAGTGAGGGCTATCTTGGGAAACATCAAGTGGAAACTACTAGAATGCCTCTACCTAGGAATATAGTAAACTGAAAGCAATAGTCTATTCCTAAAAGGATTACAGAGATTACTTCCGTCATTAGAATAGGGGTGGTAATTCCCACCACACCCTCATTCAGCCCACCTAGCTGGCCTGTTCAGAAGACAGATGCATTTTCGAGAATAACTGTAGATTGTCGTAAGCTTAATCAGATGGTGACTCCAATTACAGCTGCTGTACCAGATGTGGTTTTATTTCTTGAACAAATTAATACATCCCCGAATACCTGACATGTAGCTAATGATCTGGCAAATGCTTTTTTAACATTATACCAGTTAGTAAGGACCATCAGAAGCAGTTTGCTTTCAGCTGGCTAGGCCAGCAATATACACTTACTGTCCTACCTCAGGGGTATACCAGCTTCTCAGCTGTGGGTCATAATTTAGTTCACAAGAATCTTGATTGTTTTTCCCTTCCATGAGATATCACACTGGTCCATTATATTGATTTGACTGAGTGGGGAAGAAGTAGCCATGACTCTAGACTTATTGGTAAGATATTTGCATGTCAGAGGTTGCATAAACCCAACAAAAATTTAGGGGCCTTATATCTCAGTGGAATTTCTTGCTGTGGAGCATGTTGAGATATTCCTTTTAACGTGAAGGATAAGTTGTTGCATCTGGAAGCGCCTGAGTGGCTCAGTGGGTTGAGCATCTGACTCTTAATTTCCACTCAGGTCATGATCCCAGAGTCCTGGGATCAAGTACAGGGTCATGGGATTGAACCCTGTGTCAGGCTCTGCACTCAGCACAGAGCCTGCTTGAGATTCTCTTTCTTTCTGTCTCTCTCCCATACTCATACAATCTCTCTCTTCCTCTTAAAAAAAACAAAAACAAAAACAAAACAAAAACAGTTGTTGCATCTGGTCCCTCCAACAACAACAACAACAACAACAACAACAACAACAACAACAACAACAAGAAAGCGTAATACCTAGCAGACCCCTTTGGATTTTGGAGGCAACATATTCCTCCTTTAAGTGTTACTCCAGCCCATTTACTGAGTGGATCCATGCTCCAAACACTGATGTTACATGTTCCCCATCATCCTAAAGCAGCCTGGCTTTAAATAATGGTGGAATGGCCTGTTGAAGGCTCGTTTACAGCACCAGCTAGGTGGCAATACCCTGCAGGGATGGGGCAAGGTTCTCCAGAAGGCTGTATGTGCTTTGCACATACATAATCAATACAGGGTGCTGTTTCTCCCATAGTCAGGATTCATTGGTTCAGGAATCAAGTTGGTGATAATTACAAGGAACTGGTGCATGCTATTCTAGAGACAAGTAAATCCCAAGATCTGGAGTGTAAATTGTCAGGTGGAAGCTCAGGAGAGCTAATGGCTTAGTTCCAGTCCAAGTGAAAGGCCTGAGAACCAAGAGAGTTGAAGGTGTAGTTCCTCTCTGAAGAGCAGCAGGCTCAAGACTTGATCTTGAGATCTTGAGCTTGAGAGCTCAAGTTAAAGTCTGAAGGCAGGGAAATGGCTAAGGTGTGCAGGCAGTTAGCAGGAAGAATTCTATCTTATTCAGGGGATGGTCAGTCTTTTTGTTCTGTTCAAGCCTTCGCTTGATTGGATGAGGCCTACACACATTAGGGAGGACAATCTACTTCACTCATTCTACAGATTTCATTATTAATCTCAACCAAAAGCACCCTCAAGAAACATCCAGAATAGTGTTTGACCAATTTTAAGTGTGATAATTGTTACCAACTAGAGGGCTGGTCTAACTAAGCTCTCACAATCACAAGAATCATGAGGGTCACTAATGTTTAACTAAATGTGTTTAGCAAGTGTTTAACACATATTTAACAAAACATAAAACAGGAAGAGTCCAAGAGACTCGATCATCTCCTTTTCACAAGTTTTCTTTAATCACAGCAGACAAGATTTGATCAATGTGTTTTTCCCTAGACATTTTACTACAGCATTAGGACAAATCTGATGAGGACAAATTTTGGTTGAAAGAGATGATTATGGGCAATGTATGAAATCCTGCCAAACACCAGCTATTCCCCTCTTCTCTATTTCCCAGGTATAGGGAGCTAAACGAATCAAGGTTATATAAAATTCAAGTCGGCTATTGTAATCGACAGGCATGACCTATTTCACCACTTTAAGTCCCCCAGTATGTGAAAACCTGACATAAAAGGAATTGGGACCAGCTGTTCCTTCTTTGTACTGAGGACCTAAAAGGAAGAAATAGATAAACTGCTGCATTGGAGATTAAGATCAGCTATATAAGAAAATATTTCTCAATGTTGAAAGTGATTAAACTCCCCAATGGGTAACCAACCATGGTGTCTGAGGGAATGTGTATGTGTGAGTGTGTGTGTGTGTGTGTGCGAACATGAGATTGACTGTATCTCTTCTGTGCTTAAAAATGATAGCATATGCTTTTATCTCTTGTGAGTTTTTAATCAAGTCACTGTCATAAAGGGTTGTGTCAAATATTTAAAAGATACTATTTAAAAATAGGCCTCGGGGCGCCTGGGTGGCGCAGTCGGTTAAGCGTCCGACTTCAGCCAGGTCACGATCTCGCGGTCCGGGAGTTCGAGCCCCACGTCAGGCTCTGGGCTGATGGCTCAGAGCCTGGAGCCTGTTTCCGATTCTGTGTCTCCCACTCTCTCTGCCCCTCCCCCGTTCATGCTCTGTCTCTCTCTGTCCCAAAAATAAATAAACGTTGAAAAAAAAAATTAAAAAAATAAAAATAAAAATAGGCTTCATTTTCCAGGATGCATAAGGACTATCCAGCATAATAATGTGGCAAGATGACACATTTCAGTAATTTTGGGCTTTGGAGCCCTTTAGAAGAAAACAAATTAAGTTCAATTAAGTGTCAATACTATTTCAGATCCCCAGTGCACTAAATATTATATTTAGTAAATACCCAAATGCCAGAGTTTTCTAAAATTGTTTAAGCCTGTGCGTTGGAAAAAAAATTTTTTTTTCAGTGGGCATGGGCATCAGGAGAACTTGCCTCAAGATCCATCTCTGCCATAGAAAGGCAGGGCTATTGAAAGGTTATTCTTCATGCTGTCACTGCCCTGAGCTACACTATGGATGGACCCAAAGGTGTCCATGGCCATGGGATGCTACAATGTCCAGTTGTTCCTAGGATTAAACAACACTGCATGCCATGTAGACAGGTCTGTAAAAATCACCTTTCTTCTGCTAGACACTCCCCATGGGCTTTCAGCCTTGTTACTAAATAACCAGGGTAAAGTTATGTATGGAAATAGGGTTTAGGTCTGTAACTTTGAGTACTTTCAAGATACGTGTCATAAGGGCTTATTAAAACCTATTTTTATCCTCAGTGCAAATTTATTTGAGCCGAGTAAAGGGGAAATGGCTAAGTTGAAAATAGTTAACACCTGTATTTTTGTTCCCTGGCACTGTATTAGTCTGTTTGGGCTGCATAACGGTACCACAGACTGGGGAGCTTAAACAACTGAAACTTATTTTCCAACAGTACTAGAGGCTGGAAGTCTGAGATCAAAGTGCCAGCAGGCTTTGTTTCTTCCGCAGTAATGCTCTTTGGCTTGCAGATGGCCACTCACTGCGTCTTCCCATGGTTTTTCTTCCGTGTAGGTTCATGTGCCTTTGGGGTCTGCCTCCATGTTCAAATTTCTTCTTATAAGGATATCAGTCAGATTGGATTAGGGCCCACCCTCAGGGCCTCTTTAACTGAGTCACATCTTTGAAGACCCTGTCTCCATATATAGTCATATCCTGAGGTTGAGGGTTAACACTTCAACAGAGTAATTTTGGTGAGGGTAGGGGGCACAATACGCCCATAACAGGTGCGATTGTGGCGCCATCACAAACATAACTGAAGATCTATCGAAGAAAAAACACTGATACAATTGAAACCACTGAGAAACCATGCAACAAAATTTGTACTCATCACTTACCTATCCTCTGCTATATCTTCTAAATTTTCTCTGCTCTTTCTTTAAAAAGGAGAATTTCTAAGCCAAGTCTGCAATATTGGAATGAATTAACAGAGTCACAAATTACCAAAATGATAGCATGTCATTAGCTTTTAAAAATCAAATTAAAAAAAAAAAAGATGTAGGAAAATGCAAGCAAAACAACATCGAGTAAAATAATTATGAGAGAAAACTTTTTACATATTATAGTCCTATCAACTACCTTATAAGGTTTATTTCAGGAATTAAATTAGTTAATATATTAAAAGCACTTAGAAGATTTTGTGACTTTGGTAAATATTCAATACATGATAACTTTTATTATTTCCTGTATTATATCATGTAAAAGAACTTAAGATTTTTACTATTCACCTGGCTGTCTTCCTGTGCTACAATACATGACCTTTTGCTGTCATTCATACTCCAGATTCCCTTGTTTAAGCTTCCTCTTTGGTATTCAACATCTCTATTGAGGCAAGAGTGTCACAGGTGAGTCTGATGTTTTAAGTCTAGCCTACTTATCAGACTTGAGAACTTCCTTAGAGGTTACTTTGTGATTGAAATTGAGAGAAATACTTTTCTTCAGCAGGCAGTATTGACCAGTCTGTCAAAAACACACTAGATACAAAGAGCTTGAATTACACAATTGTTTGGGGAAGGCTTCTGCAGCCTGTACTGTCATTAGTCAGGAAGAAGTGGTTCTTCTATTAATCAGGCCCCCTAAGGATGTTGACAAGGATCATAATTCTTTCCCAATGCGCTGATATAACTCTCAATTGTTTCATATTAAAACAAGAGAGGAAAAGGCTCTGGGAAACAGTACACATTTTTAATGTGAGCTATAATTCTGTATGAAGGGTTAGCTGAATAGTTTGCACAAGAAATGAAATTATCGCACTTATTCCACAGATACAGCCATTGAGGGAATAAAGCCAAAATTCCATCATCTTCTGCAAGAGAAGTTTTTAAGGACTCACTTAACCCTGTGAAGCTTCTGTCCACAAGCTCATGGTCTTTTGCTTCACTCTGAAAAGAACAAACTGAGATTATTAACCTTTGCTTAATCTGACTACACAGCCTTATAGAAAATAAAAAGTATTCTAGCCACTGAATCCTTCCAGGTATTAATATATATTTAAAATAAACGACAAGTTGCCAACATAAAAAGTATATAGGCTCATGGCTAACTTCAGCTGTACTGAGTACAAATGGTTAATGATACATCTTAATAGTTAATACAGTTTACTTAGCATCATCTGGACTCAATGACGTATATGAAATTCTGCCCTAGTTTATTTAAACTTATCGGAAATGTCCAACTCACCTGGGTAATTTTTGGTCTCTCTATCCTCTAGAAAATTAGCAGAGGCTTGAGGAGGGCTGAGGCTTGTTCTAGTTAGAGCCCTCCAGGGAGCAGAACTATATCTTCTTGTTTAACTATAACTTCTTTTCAGTACCTAGCCATTGCTGTATCTCATAGGGAAAATGTAAAATCCCCAATCAATTTAGAAGCAGATTTAGACCCAGAAGATAGCCAATTAATGCATCTCAACTTTTTGGGAAGCCTGACTACAAGCAAGTAGCCCCCAAGGCCCCAGGTAATGATTGCTATTTCCATCTTTGTCCAGGAGAAAAAAAAAAAAAAACGAGCTGAAGACAGCCTTCATTCCAAGAGTATTTTGGGCCACTGATTTTTATCACCCAGGTAAGAATCATTTGCAATTAACATATAGAATCATGGTCTCCTAGAGCTATATAAGGATCCATAGAGAAAATCGAATCTAAAGCTCTCATTTTACAGATGAGCAGACTGAGGCCTATAGAGGTTTAGGGGTTTGTCTGAGGTCACATGCTTGTTAATAGCTCTGCTGGGATATTGATCAAATGTACTATTTCTAAAAGACTTGACGGTGCTTGAACAACAATTGATTCTCCTAAATGGCATAAACATGTCCCCCTTCAAAGTTACTTACACTACTGTTTGTAGGAAGCACAAAATTATATTTCCCGACTCCCACTTGAAATAAATGAAAATGAAAATTAAAACCCAAATATTTTTTGTTTAGAATTTAATTCTGCTTTAAGCAAAGCAGGGCTGAGTGTCTCATTGCTTTCTTCTAGGAGCAGGAAGAGTAGGAATAGGCAGAAAGATGCTTGCCAAGTTCATGGATGAAAGAGATTGCTGCGTCTTGAGTGTTTTTCCCTCAAAGGCAGAGAGAGCCCCTTTCTCATTTTGAAGAGCGTTACTGTTGCTTGGCTTCTGAGACTTGGGGGGACTCTCCCTACTCTTCTGACGGGCAGGTTTGAAAGACTGTCACTCAGCATCCCAGCCTCTTCTTGTTTGTACTTTTGTTTACCTGGAGAATAGGAAAGAAGCAGCTGGATAGGAAAAGAAAAAATGGTGACTTATCTGTTACCACTTAATAAATTACTATCGTATCTGAAGTCATACCAATAAAATATTCAGGCAAAATTAAACACGTGTAGATAGAGATTGTAAAAACCAGCATCTCTGATGCAGAGCAGAGTCATAAATTAGTTGAGCCATTTTGATTACTGGAGTCATGTTAATAATAAGACTTGCAGGATATTCTACAGATTTAGAGGGTGTCGATGAAGTGGGTACCTTGTAGAAAATCAATGTGCTGCAGAGTAATAGAGGTCTCGGCTTCTCTGTACCATCCTTAATTGAATTAGGAATTTCATTTGAGGAGGGAGGGTTAAAGTCACAGTCTCTCTCACATTTGGTCTCAAGTAAGCATGGAAGCTGCAATATTGGGCAGGATTTCGCCATCATTGTGGCCATTGTCCACTGTCCCTGGAGCACACACTGTCATAGGCCAGAGGGAGGGGAGCTTCTCTATGGTGAGAGGTCAGCAGCTTACAGGGCATGGGTCTGTGTACAGGAAGTGAGAAATTACTACAGCTGTTCCATTGCATTGCTTTCTCGGCTGTAAATGAGGGTTCTCACTAATGAATCATGCATACAGAATGCCAAGGTCTCAGCATTAATTGACACTAATGGGAACATCTTATGGTTGAAGGGAGAGCTATGGGAGCCATTTTCAGTCTGATTTGATTTGGAAGGGAGCTTGGACAATTTGCATTTTCTGTGAAATTCTAGGGAAACCTAACACACCACATTTGCCCCCCAAACCACAGATAGGTTGCTGAGTATCTACAGAAATGTATCAAATTCTTCATGAGGGAGAAGTAATATCAACAAGTGCTTCAATGAGATTTTCCTGTGAATATGCTTCTGACTGTAGTATGCATACCCAGGCCTAATGCAATGTATGTAATTTGTGTTAGTCCTTTGAGATCATTCAGCAGGGATTCAGTGCAAGTTAGCCCTGAGGAAATTTCTGTCAATAACTTTTGTTTAAAAAATGTGTGCCCTCATGATAATGTGCTGTATTGCAACAAAATAGGTGGATGCAAAAGTGTAATCTGAACTGCCTAGAATGTTTTGCCCCTAAAGTGGAACGGATATGTATCATTCCTTTTTGAGCCCCCTCTTTAGCCCCACAGAGAAAGTTCCTTGTAATTAGTTTTTTAATACATGTTGAGCATTGGGGTATGGATGTTCATAGTGTTGATGTTCATAGTGTTCATAGTTTCAGGCCTGATCAGGTTCAGATTGTGGAACCAATGGGTGAATCCCACCTCCCAGAACACCCAAAGCCCATACTGCACCTTAGAGTGAATTAGAAAAAGGTATGCTTGCTTTTGGGTAGATGCACACAGAGGCACACTGTTTGCAGCCCCCACTTGCTACTTTGAGTGGGTGCTCTTGTGCAGTGCATAACCTATACAAGGTATGCAATGGCTTTGGTATTATCTTAGTGAATGCTAACCCAACAATGAGTCTGTGGGAGGGTCCTGGAATAAGCAAGTTGATCTTATAAAGAGAAATACAGGGCTTAGAGAAGATGTTGAGTAGGCCTAGGGGGAAAACACAATAATGACATAATTTTTAGTAGAGGAAAATATAATAGCTTGAGATCCACATTCCTAAAAACTGTTCTTATTTTTAGTCAATATGACCTTAGGGTAATTTCTGGTCCACTGTCAGAAGTAAATATTTTCTTTAAGATTATGTAATTTGTTGCTGGAAATGAATTTGGAATCATTGAGTTCTACCCCTTCATTTTCTAAATGGGAAGTCACATGTACAGCTCAGTGCTACATAGCTAGCTAATAACGGAGCCTGGATTTAAATCCAGGTCTCATGGGGCACCTGGGTGGCTCAGTCACTTAAGCAGCCAAGTCTTGATTTGGGCTCAGGTCAAGATCTCATGGTTTATGAGTTTGAGCCGCATGTCAGGCACCACACTGACAGTGTGGAGCCTGTTTGGGATTCTCTCTCTCCCTCTCTCTCTCCCTCTCTCTGCCCCTCCCCTGCTCATTCATTCTCTCTCTCTCTCTCTCTCTCTCTCTCTCTCTCTCTCTCTCTCTTTCTCTCTCTCTCTCAATATAAATAAATAAATAAAACTTAAAACAAAGTTTAAATAAATAAATAACAAATAAGTCCAGGTCTCATGACAAGAAGTTTGATTCACATTCCATACCTGCCAATCTAAATGTCACAAGCACACACCTATCTCTTGGGTTCAAGAAGTCACTTTAAGTCAGATATTCTGCTATTAGGTGACTGAATCTGTGTTTACTCTATCCATACCATTCTCTTGTTAATAGTTTTTATGCCTTTCCCCTTGGTCTCCGTCTTTGCAAAATGAGAATAATCTTCTGATCTAGCCTTTTGAGGATAGTTGATACTTCCTGATGATGATGGAAATGGCATTCCATGTGGGTTAGAAAGTTGTAGTAGCTAACCCCTAAGTTTCTTTCCATCTCAGAATCTGGTTTTGTTAGTATGACAACCTGTTTCTCTTACTTTTATTTTGTTACTCTCCCCTTTATCTACTCTTATGTCTTTCTTAAAGGGCAGCACCAAGACCTTTCTCTGATGGTATGAAGGCAAGATTAAAATAATGTTTCCAGTCCACCGCTCTGATCCCACATCCCTTCCCCTACCCCACTATTCACATAAAACATACCAGACACACACACACACACACACACACACACACACACACACACATTTTTGTTTTCATGCAACATTGTGCTGATATTTTAGACGTAACACTACATTGGAATTAGTTCACTGTGACTCCTTAAATTAAGTCCAGTGGGTCCAGTTAGAATTTAGTAAAGCTATGATTAAAATTATTCTACTGATGAAGGTCTCATACTTATCTCTTGGAGTACCTTCTACATGTAACTGGACCACTCATGAAATTTTGAGCAATTGTGAGATCCATGGGTCCCTGCTGGGAAAAGCTGCAGGTCCTTGGGCAAAAGTAGCTAAGCATTCTAAAATGTAACTTTGTGTAACAATCTGATCACAATTGATGCACGAGGATTGTTAGTAAAAGGAATATATTTATAGACTTGCTACCAGGCTACACAATGTCCAGTAGTTTTCTCTATATTTGCTAGTGAGTAGTAAGGTCCTCTGTCTAGAAGGGAGTTAATGCAGGCTACACAGGGAGAAAGTGTTAGATACAGATATTAGAGGAAAAGCAAAGAGAGCGACCAAAGTCACACAAATAACCTATATTCACAATCACTTTGTATTGTAGTCATTATGGCAAGGTAGGAAATATTTAGGTTTGGGAATTAGATCCTGGATTGAAATCCTTCATATATTCTTTAAGCCTCAACTTCCTTATTTTATTTTATTTTTTTTTTTCAACTTTTTTTTTAATTTATTTTTGGGACAGAGAGAGACAGAGCATGAACGGGGGAGGGGCAGAGAGAGAGGGAGACACAGAATCGGAAACAGGCTCCAGGCTCCGAGCCATCAGCCCAGAGCCTGACGTGGGGCTCGAACTCACGGACCGCGAGATCGTGACCTGGCTGAAGTCGGACGCTTAACCGACTGCGCCACCCAGGCGCCCCATCAACTTCCTTATTTTAATAATGGTCATAGTAATACCTGCCTCATAGGATCATTAAAAATATTAAATGATATGTTTTAAAAGATAAAGCAGTGTATGTCACCTAGGTAAATAACTGACAAATGCTAGCAAATAAGAGAATAGCTCATGAATTTCTTGAAAGGATTAAATGAGGTAACATATGCTGTGCTCCAGACACAGCATAGGCATCTATTTATAATAAATGTTCCCTCTGTCCCATATGATTCCAGGAAGTATAAATGCTTCCTTTAAATATCTAAGTAGATTTGAATTTGCTGGTCTTCATTTGTTCGTGTTCTCAAGAAATATTTCGTAAGCATGTGCTGTATGCCAGATAAGAATAGAAAGATAAATCAGAAAGTTCCTGATAACCGGGTGTGTGCAGTATGGGTTTCAGAGAGATAGGAAAGTAGATAAATGGCATTTTAGTGTGGTAAGTACTACTGTAGGGTATTATGGTAGCATGTATAATTATCCAAATCCTTGAAGATTTTACTGGCTCAAAAAGCATAATTTCCCCTCCCAGAAATCAATCAGAAGGGCACACAATGCCTAGAAATCCCAAACCAGCTACTACATCTAAGAGGTTCATGAATGAAGGCCACGGTGTTTGTGAATACAAGAGAAGAGAGGAAATGTGTCTCGCTAGCAAAATTCAAAGGAGATGCCCATCAAGAAGAAAACAAAAGCTTTCCTCTGACACCATCTGGCATAAGAAAGGTCTGAGTTAATAGTAAAATAGGATCTTGTGCATTTTAGCTTCCATTCTGATGTTTCATATGTTTCCCCTCTTTTTAGATGAGACTGAAATGCGAATATTAGTTGCATTCATCTATCCATTCATCCAAATTCTCACTCCCTGTAAAGCATGCCATATGTGAAAGAAAAGCTTTAAATATATATAATGCTTCTATTTTCATCTACTTCCATAAATAAGCACTATAAATTATTCCCAGCCACCAAGTAATATTATTGAGCATCTGTTCGTGGCATTTAAATGTCTAAAGGGGCTAAGGTTGTTTAGCTGAGAAAGGACAAAACCAGAAGTAGCATTTGTGACAGTCTATTATTCAAAGGGCAGTAAACAACTATTTATCATACCCTTTTAGGATTGAATAAGAGAAAAGCTTGCCAGTACAGGAAACTCTTGAATATGAAGTTTCCAATAAAACAGGGAAATAGCTATTTCTACATCTCTAGATTTATATCTGTGTGTCTATATGTCTATAAAATTATAGAACCAGGATGCCCTAAATTTTATGACAAGGCAAAAATCTGGGGAGGACAATCAGAAAGTTGTCTGAGAACCATGTTATTTTATAAACATATATATTTAAAAGTTATCTGCAAACCCATTCTCCTCAATCAGAAAGTATTCATTGAATTAATAACATGTTATCAGGCCAGTGATTTGAAGAATTACAAAAAGTCTGAATAATAATTCCTGTACTGAAGTCTGTATTCTAGTTGGGAGGCAAAGTGAGCAGATAAAGCAGTGGCAACGTGGTGTTACTCATAATGATATCCCATATTGCATGTCATAATGCAGGTAGGAATATTGCAGGTGTTCTACAGATGACAGGCTTAGATTAGTTTGGAAGTCTTAAATTAGCCTGGAGGCAGAGAAACTTGAATTGATTCTTGAATGATCAGATTTTTTCGTAATAACGAAGGGGGAGAGAAAAGGGAAAAAAAAAAGAAAGAAAGAAACGTAGTGAGAAAAGGCAGTGAAGTAGACATGAATAAGGTTTTTCATGGAGTCAATAAAAATACAGACCTAACCAGAGAAGGAATGTGTTAGAATTCAGTGGGAAATAAGTTCCATCAGTTAAGAGTGGGACAATCACCAAATTGCTTTCCATTCGTGGCCGGGGCAAATGCCTAGGTACACTGCTTGTCATATGCATTCTAGTCATTTGCAGTCCAACTGAACACCGTAGCCTAAGCAGCCTTATTCCTTACTTTCATTTTTCCAGAACAGCAGACATTTCCAATCAGATGGTTCAGTAAGATGGCACTAGAACAAAATCAATGCAATTTTCTGATAAGATTATACTTTGTATTCTCAAAGGAAGTGAGATGAGCTGTTTCCAATAGTCCATTCCTTCTCACCATTATTGTTTCCCTCTCCTTTCCATTCCTTTTCATTGTTGTTGTTGTTCATTCATTCATTTTAATTCAACAAACACATTATTGAGCTTCTACTCAGCCTTATGCCCTGGGCTAGACACTGGGAATACAGAAATATGTAAGATATTTGTTTTTACCTGCAAGAAGCTTTTAGTCTAGAGAGAGGTATAGACAAGTCAAATACACAAGCCCAATAGAGTTGAATGCATGTTATGTTTTGTAACACGTCACCCAGTTCCCTAAAGAAGGTCACCTAAACTGAACACTCAACAGGACATGTAGGCGAGGGTAGGTAGAGAGAGAGGTCTGCTGCAGCCAGAAGGAACAGCGAGCAAAATGTGAAGTAAGAAACCACAGCACACAGGGAGGACCACAAGTATGAGGAAATAGGTTCTACTTACATAAATGGGCTAGAAAAAACCTTAGGGTGGAAAGCCACCACCATGGGGCAAAAGCACCTGAGGTTAGCTGACTAGATGTTGTAATGGGATCACGAGAAACTTGTTACATCACCTACAGGAAATCACTTTCCGTCTGGCGCCAATGTACCTTGATCACAACTTCCACTAGACCCCTCTCCCCCAGACCCTTTGCTTCTTACACATGTTAATGATTACTGTCTGATTGTTTACTCCACATCCATGTGTGTAAGATCTTGTTTTTTTCATGTTCACCACGTGAGTAATATCTTGTGAGCTCAATAAATACAGAGACAAAACCCCTGTTCAGGGTTCTTGTCTCCTCCTGGACATTAGCCTCTCTCATATTCAATTCTGCATCCGCTCTCCTGCTGGACAAGAGAGAACTCCAGACTCAGGCTATGGCACACAGGAAATATAACATGGGCTACAGCTCCATAGAGGAGAGCAGATCAGTGATGACAAGACAACCCTGCAATCTGAGCCCCATTATCCTAAGTACTTGATAATTTCATTCAGCCACTGACTCATTGGGAACACACTTAATGAGGATTCACATGTCAGGAATTGTGCTGGAGACTAAACACAGAACATACAAGGCACAGAGCTTCCTCAAAGGAGCTTTCAGTCTAGCTAAGGTGTCATAGTGGTAAACTAACAGCTTATGAGGGTTGTGATAGATGTGGAGGGGCACGTGATTCATCCCAAATTCATTCTGTAACATTCTCTCTGCCTCTGGTCTCCTTTACTTCCCTTCCAGACTAATTTATTTTTAAGTATGTGGGAGGTTTGTTCAGTTCTCCTGCTTTACTATTTATTTCATTCTTATTCCTTTCGTTGCTTGAACAACTGAAATGGACATCTTTCCACTAATATTCAAAAATATGTTCTTCCAAATTACAGAGACTTATGTGCTGAGATTCATTTTATTCTTAAATTTTCTGAGAAATCTATATTTTAGCCTAGTTTTTATTTAAATCTTTTACAGTTCTGAATAAAATAGAAAGCAAGAATTGGAAATAAATGTGAAATTAGTATAGCTATTGTTTCCCTTCCATCTATATCCCTCCATTTAGCCAATGTAAAATGTAGGAATATAAAAATAAATATGGAATTAAGAAAAAAATAAAAAACAAAACAACACCAATGAGCTTATCTCTATAATTTAATTTAGCATTTCTTCAAGGAGGCAAGACTTTGTCAATAAGCAAAGTGTCGCTACCATTAAGTTCCTAGAGAAGGGTGAAGAGCTGACTGAAACAAACAAAACAGTAATAACATGACTGAGAAGAGGTAAATAGGTTGCTGGAACATATAGTAAAAAGGAGTAAGATAGGGAAGGGTAAATAATAGAAATGCTGACAAAGCACTGTTTGGGGATTGAGTATAACAAGAAAATTAAACTCAGAGAGAGATAGGACATAAGAAAGAGAATAAGTAAGCACAGTTCTCTATCTCTTGCTTTTCCATCCAAGAGAAATAACTGTCAGATGCAGGTCATAAAGCTTTATAGACTAATGACCTCTGGCCCCTGACCCTGTGATTTATTTCTTCTGAGCAGATGTGCAATCCCTCCTCCTTCTGAGAAAAATTAGACAACATGGCTGGGTCACTTCTCCCATCCATCAAGCAATGAAATGTGTCTCTGAGTCTCAATTTTCCATCAGCACTCTTGCTCCATTCCATCTAACGATGGGTTTACAGGCCAATACAAGGAGTAAACAGACACATTTTATAAAAGGAGAAATACACACACACACACACACACACACACACACACACACACACATGCACACACACACACACACACACACACACATACACACACACTCAATTTATAAATCCTTTCTACTGAACTACAGAAAGCAAGCAGTTCCCAATTTAATTAACAAATTACTGAGAGTCAGCAGAGCCAGTTCATTATTGGCCAGAGCAGATCTGCCCAATTAAAAAAAAAAAGTTTATTCAATGTAAAAGAAGAAGAATTCTATCATTTGCACTGGCCTCTTCTACTTGGCAAGTAGAGGTGCCCGTTTGTAAATGAGCACATTTCCACACAAACAGCATCAACAAGGTATTTCCAGAAGGGCAGTGGTAATTAAACACAGTCCACACACCCTCTTTGATGCCATTCGAAGCAACAAGGAGACTGATTGGAGTCAGGGAGGGGACCTGGGGTAAGTTGTTCTTTTGTGAAGCCATGACTGCTGGTAGCCAGAGTTGACTCTGGTTTTGAGGGCAAAGGAGACTGAGTCATCTCCCTTCATAGAAGAGATTTACTGAAAGGGCACAAGAAGTTGCCAGGGATCTCATGCTGCTTTGAAGCAACCTGCATTTCAAGTGGATGTGAAAGGGGGTGGGGGAAGTGGTTTTTGTTGCTAGGTCTCCCAAAGCCTTGCCAAAATTTTGCCTGTTTCTTTGTGAGCCTGGTAACCACCCCAGCTGGGCTCCCCATCACTCTAAACAGGAAATAGATTAATACGCCCATCCTTTTCAGCTTGTAAAAGTGCTCTAGTAAGGGCAAACATGGCCTTGTTTGTTCTCCCTGGGGAACAAGTCAGGCATGAAGTCCCTTTTGTTCAGGCTAAGAACAACCTCCCTTTCCCAAGTCCAGAGAGACATGCAAGTTAATCTGGAAATGTGAACATAAACTTTACCTGGAGAAGGTTGGGCTCTCTGAAGTTGCCCAGGAATTGGGATCTGTCTGAAGCCCCAGGAGACATAGAGAGACAGATGATTCCTGGGAAAGGCTCCCTTTAGTTGGTGTACAGTTCCATAAAGGGAGTCTGCCTCCATATACAGGAGAGCATGGAGCTGATCCCACAGCATCTCTAGTCTTAGTTTACAAAAGTGTTATGAGCTGAAGAGGTGAGATGTGTCTTAGATGCCATAGGAATATAAAACTGTAGCCATGATTAGTGCATTAGTGTATGTTTGCTGATAAATATATGCAAAGAAGAGAACAGAGGAATGGGCATTGCTCCATTCTTCATGGAGTTAGGAAGTGCAAAAGACCTTATGAATGAATGATAGATAGATAGATAGATAGATAGATAGATAGATATAGATAGTTCTATATAGATATAGATGTATAGATAGATATAGATAGATATTGCCATGTACAAAGGGAGCTATAGTTGGTGTTGAGATTGGTTGATAGCAAAAATAAATAAGTGATCATCCTTATCTTTAATGACTTTATAGGAAAAGAAAAGAGTATCAGAGGCATGATTATATTAAAGGTCAAGTGCTGATATGGTACCAATGCATACCATATGAGAGAAACAAGTAATTCTGGGGATTTAAAAGTGGGAGAGATCATATTTCATCCAGTGAAATTAGGAAAAGCTTTATGGTGGAGGCAGCCTCTATGATGAATCCTGATGCATGAGAAGGGCTCCAATATATGAAGAAAAAGAATGGAAAGGAATCCATTCACTAATGGGGGAAAGGGTTATTAAGAGCCTAGAAAGAAAAATATAGGACTTGCTGGTAGAATAGGGTGATTTGAATGAAGCATCACATTCTTATAGGAAAATTATAACAAATAAGGATGAACAGCCAGATTAGGGCCATAGTGATGGAAGGCCTTAAATGTTAGGCTATTTGGTTTTTAACTAAATAGAGAATAGGGACTCTTTGAAGATTTTGAACAAGGAAGTGATATAATTGGAACTATACTTTACAAAAATTAATCTAATAATGGGATATGTTGGAAGGTGATTGGAGACAAACCCATGAGACTATCTATTTTAATCATCTAGTCAAAATGTAACAGATCTTTTATATTAGGATTGTGGAAGTGGGAATAGTAAAAGAGAGGGATTGGAGAAACTTTGCAAAAGTAGAATCTACAGGCTTGACAACTCACTGATGTGGCTGGCAAGGGAAAGAGAAGAGTCAGAGATGATGCCATGGTTTGGAGCCCAAGGGATTGGAATAATAGTGTTGCCACAGAAAGAAAAGAAAGTCCAGAGTTCTGAAGAAAGTGGAGTTCAGTTTGGGATATATTAAAGTGAAGGTACTAGCTAGAAACTGAGTTAGAAATTCTCAGCAGGCAGCTAAATTATAAAAAATAGGCCAGGTCTAAGACAGAATTGGCAGTCATTGATTTAGCAAATTGTTATGGCAACAGTACTATATGCCAGGCATCAGGGTTATGGAGATAAACAAGGTCAATGGCTTCTGCTATAGCAGAGTCTACAGTCCAGTGAGGAATATAGACAGGCAAACACACAAGTCCCCTGCAAAATGAGAGGCTGCCATGGGGAAGAAAGGGAAGCAAAGGATGTTATTATGGCATTCAGAAAAGTTCCAAAACTTTAGGGGTCAGGGAAAGATCATAGCAGAATGTGCCCTCAAAGTTGCAGGAGATCACGAGCAGGGAATCAGGATCACCATTTCCATGCAACAGGAATATCCATCTTAGAATGAGAACAAGGTACACTAGAGCAGAAAAAACAAGATGGCGAACAGCAAGAGAGGAGGCTGGAAAAGTAAGGTTGAGTATTTTCAGTTTGAGGGTCACATTAAGGAGTTTGGACTATCCCTGGGGCGCCTGCATGGGTCAGTCGGTTAAGTGTCCGACTTCAGCTCAGGTCATGATCTCGCAGTTCGTGAGTTTGAGCCCCACATCGGGCTCTGTGCTGACAGCTTAGAGCCTGGAGCCTGCTTCAAATTCTGTGTCCCCCTCTCTCTGCTCCTCCCCCACTCATGCTCTGTCTGTCTCTCTCTCCTTCAAAAATAAATAAAAACATTAAAAAAAAATTTTTTTTAAAGGAGTTTGGACTATCCCGAGAGTCATAGGAAGTAGCTGATAGGTTTTAAGCTGAGGAAATATCAGATTTTAATCTTATAAAAATCACTCTGTTATTAGGAATAGAGAAGAAAGGGGAAAATAGGGCAATGAGATTCAGGAGACCTGTTCCTAAATAGTAGGCATGTGTATTGAGAAATGTAAATGGACTCCAAAGGTAGAGGTAGAAGGCTTGTTGAATGTTTCGATGAGAAGAGGAGTGGGAGAGAAGAGTCAAGAAAAATACCATTTTTTTTTCTTGGCCGTGAGGCATTTGGTATTACCATTCACTAAGTGAAAAACACACAAGGGCCCAAAATAGGTCCCTGGATAATATCAATAATTAAGGGGTAGGTGGTAGAAGATGAGACAACAATGAATGCTGGGAAACATTTGCCAAAGAAGTAGGAAGAAAAACTAGAAAAGATCTGTATTTTAGAATATAAGAGGATAGTGTATCAACTACGAGAAGAAGTCTATTATACGGAAGACTAAACCAAACACTGCCAAGAGATCAACTAACAAAGCATTATTGGAGAGCATAGAAAGGAATGATCGTTGTCTCAGGAAAGAGCAGTTTCAGCAGAAGGGGGAAGACAGGTAAAAATGCAGTCAGTGCAACTGGTCTATTGGCCATCTTGGAGAGTTGAGTGGTGGGGGACAGAGGCCAGACAGCAAGGCTGAAGAATGAGCAAGAGGGTGGAGTGGACGAAGGAGTAAAGGCCGCTCACCCTAGAAATTCGTTGAGGAATACAAGGACAAAACCAAAGCTAGAAGGTCAACTGGACGTGTTTGCAGGTGAAGAAGGAAGATTCAGTGAGACCTCTACTCCCTTCTCGTTTATCCTTACAAAACTACTGGGACAAAAGAGTAAGGACCAAAGTGTGGTGATGCCCTAGGAGATATGTCTTACTTTTCTCTTCTAGATAGATAGATTTTAAGAGAAAAACAAGCAGCAGTGTTCTGTGGAGTAGACAGGAAGTAGCAGAATGTTGAGCCTAAAATATGCTAGCATAATATACCAGCTGGAAAAGCATTAGCAAACACTTCTTTGAGAATGCAAATGTTTCTTTGAAGGGTTAAGATCTTTGGAGTCTAAATAATTTTTCATGTAAATAACATCAGCTCTGTCCAAAGAAATTCTCTGGGCGTCTTAGTCTGTTGGAGCTACTATAACAAATACTATAGTTAGGTGGTTTATAAACACCAGAAGTATATTTCTCACAGTTCAGAAGATCGGAAATAGGAGATCAGCTTTGTAGCATAGTCAAGGTCAAGTTCTGTTGAAGACCCTTTTTCTGATTGCCAACTGCCAACTTTTCCTTGTAACCTCACAACAGTGCGTGACTCTTATAAAAGCACTAGTCCCAATTGGGAAGGCTCCACCCTCGTGACTTCCTCTAATCCTGATCACTTCCCAAAAGCGCTACCTCCTAATACCATCACATTGTGGGACATGGTTTCAAGGTATGAATGTGGGGAGAGACCCAAACATTCAGTTCCTAATACTGGGTCATGGTTGTAGGAATGAGGGTCATGGGAGACAGAAGAAGTTGGGGAAGGGTAAGAATGGAAGCAATAGATCAGTGCAATTCAGAACTGCCTTTCATCTGAGTAAGCCTCCTCTTCTCAAACTTCTCATGCCTTCTGATAATAGGCTTTCTCCTGATTTTCATTGTTGTCTACTGATAAGCACTTAGGTCATTAGAGACAATAACTATTCACAACATGTTTTAAACTACTTAGTAGCAGAAGGCAGCTCAGCAGCCAGGACCATAAATAGGATCTGAGAATCAGATAAGCTCCCTGCAAGCAGATAGAACAATAGACATACTATATGTAGATCATGGTAGAGCAACCAGAAAGATGCATAGCTCCAAGCTAGGCTCACAGTTAGCAACTGCAAAAATTCCTATGGAGATTATGGTGAATAAGGAGGTTAAATGCCTGGATATATTTTTTTGTGGGGAAACAAAAGGACACACAGTTGTCCTTCCTTTAAATACAAATAAATATCTAATTAGTTCTAATGGTTTCTTTTACTTCGTGATCAGTTCCAGGGACAAAAATAAAGTATCTTAGCTGTCAGAACCTTTCACAGTGTGAATACTCAGTAAATACTAAGAAAGCAATCCAATACGTGAAAATAAAAAGCCAGAATAAATCTGCCTCCTTTCTTGAATGCTGAACCTTTAAGCACTCAACAGGGAGGAAGCATTTTTCCTAATTCAGAGATAGAGAGTGGTTTGTTACAGAAAGGGGGAAAAAATCCAATTAGAAAGTGGGATTTGTGAGGCTTCTGCTTTGGCATGAACCACATAACAGAGTCGATTCATCAGCTGTAATGCCAAAGGCGGAGATGCCTAATATTGGAGATCATAAGCCAATTTCCAGTCTGTTGGCTGTCTCATCCTAGGAGGTATTTTAATGTTCTGATTTTAGTAATAAATATTACTGAATAAGCATAAATAATAGGTATAAACTTCTTTTGCCTTAAATGCTTACACAAAAATGTCTAAAACTTCCCAAAGTGTTCAACCAAAGAGTGAAAAATGAAGTCATACTGGTTGTTTTATATTTTGCAGAACAAAAATGATCATTTGACTAAATGATCTACCATTTATGCCCAAAACCTGATTATTGGGTCTAGTAAGAACATTTCCAACGACATCCATGTTGTTCTGTAAGGAAAACGAAATGCTGAAATGAATGCTTTGGGAGCAGTTGTCACCAGCGCTCTGCCCATATCCCCTCCGATCCCTTTGCTATTTATTCTCATGTATACCTACCCCTGCAGCTCTCAGGCTCCCAACAGCCAGCAACTGTCTCTCTTTGTTTGCGAGCTGCCCTGGAGCTGCTGGATCTTGCTTTGCCTGAAGAAATGGAGACACCTAAGTGTCCTACTAATAACATATGATGTTTATTGAGTACTTACTATATGCTGATCCCTGTATTAAGCAGTTTATCTGAATTGCCCCATTATATCTCACAGTAACTGTGAATAGTATAAACGAAGAAATTATTGACTCAATAATTTCCCTTCTATGAAGTTGTTACATTACTATTACTATACTTATATACTATGATGTATGTACAAAGATATTCACTATAGTCATGTTTCAAAAAAAAAAAAACACTGTAAAATGGGGCACCTGGGTGACTCAGTCAGTTAAGCATCCGACTCTTGATCTCAGCTCAGGTCATGATCTCAGGGTTTGTGAGTTTGAGCCCTATGTTGTGGACTATGTGCTGACAATGAAGCCTACCTAGGATTCTGTCTTTCCCTCTCTCTCTGCCCCTCCCCAGCTTGCACACATGCTCTCTCTCTCTCTCTCTCAAAATAAATAAATAGACTTAAAAACACCATAAACCTAAATTGTGTCAACAAAGGATTGGTCAAATAAATGTTGGCACATCCCTGAAGTAGAGTCCTGTACAGCCACGCAAAACAAAGAGGCAGCTCTATATGCACTTTAATGGGACAATTGCTAAGAGATATTGTTATGTAAAAAAACAAGATGTTCGATAGTCACATATACATAGTTGTATATGAGTGTGCATTGATTATTTCCATAAAGAGAACCGGAAATTGGAAGAATTTAGTAGAAAGATGTACCTTTTGAGAGGAGGACTGGGGGTTTGGGAAAGGAGGTAGACTTATTTTTGTTTTATACTCTTGTTTAACCATGTGCTCATAATACCTTTTTCTCATTTTGAAAGTAAATAAATGCAAAATTCAGTGCAGAATTTCAGAGAGAGAGGGAAAGGCTGATAAGCTCTCTCTAGCATTTGTTCAGAGTTCACATGTTTCAAAGGCATATATATCAATCTTATCTACACAATCTCAAAGCAGGTGTTATTGTTCTCATGTGAAAGAAAAGGAACTTAGAGAATGAACTACATTGTTCAAGTGCACCCAGCTGGTGAATAGCAGATCTAGGATTTGAATCCAAGACAATTTGATTTCTAAGCCCTTATTTTTTACTCTTTGTCATTTTTCCTTTCAAAATCCAAAATGGAATGATTAAGCCATTTAAGTAACTTTATAAAAATGAAGTAAATTTGACCAATGAAGGATTACAATTTTAATTTTTCTTTTTAATTATGATAAAATCTGCTTGCTTCAAGGAAAGATTTAATATGAATATAAATTCAGCGACAGGAAAAAATTTCTTTCTAAGTAGTAGTAAAATTATAATTAATTGATTTACTTTTTTTAACGTTTATTTTTGAGAGAGAGAGAGACAGAACATGAGCAGGGGAGGGGCAGAGAGACAGGGAGACACAGAATCTGAAGCAGCTTCAGTCTTTGAGCTGTCAGCACAGAGCCCGACACGGGACTCGAACCCATAGACTGTGAGATCAAGACCTGAGCCGAAGTTGGACACTCAACCGACTGAACCACCCAGGTGCCCCTATAATTAATTAATTTCTAATGAAAATATATCACAAGTTTACCAGAAAGTATGGAAAATTAATAGAATGAAAGCAAAAAAAATAATAATAATAATCTATTTTCCCAAAAGAAATAGGAAACGTATTTACCAGGTAAAGAAATAATTCCCTGAGGGGCGCCTGGGTGGCGCAGTCGGTTAAGCGTCCCACTTCAGCCAGGTCACGATCTCGCGGTCCGTGGGTTCGAGCCCCGCGTCGGGCTCTGGGCTGATGGCTCAGAGCCTGGAGCCTGTTTCCGATTCTGTGTCTCCCTCTCTCTCTGCCCCTCGCCCGTTCATGCTCTGTCTCTCTCTGTCCCAAAAATAAATAAAAAACGTTGAAAAAAAAATTAAAAAAAAAAAAAGAAATAATTCCCTGAAAACCCCAACTCTCATGTTTCAGTTAGAAACTGTTTATAAAGTCAGGTAATAAAGCCAAAGAGATACAGAAATACCCAACTGCAGACACTCATACTGGCTCATGAGAGCCAATCACTAAGTTGTCAGGAATTTTAAGAATTGATTGTTCAAGACAGCCATTAATTAACAAGTAGTTATATAAACCTACAAGTAACTAAATCATATTAAAAACAAAGGTAATATACACCTAAAACTCATCGCTTCCTAATCCATTTACTATTACCTATGTCCTTGAGGTTATTTACATCTAAGGAATCTGTATGGTAGAAATATATGTAATAGTGCACTGATGTGACTCTCTTCCCAACTCCTTCCTTAATGACATCACACTGGTAGTTTGAAATCAGCCTTGGAGGGAGTGCTTACACTTCAGAATCAGCAAATGCTAAAAATGGGACTTTTTTTTCCTTCCATAAAGCCAGTTTTTAAATAATTATGAGCACAACACTGGACTCAATCTTCATTAATAGCATACATGTATAAAATTTGCAATTTATACCTTTTAGGGAAAAAAATCCTTATGACTTTTGCAGTAAAAGTTGACCATTAAAACACTCAGTGATGAAAATTGGCCAGTTGTTCCCGTGGTTGATCCTAGAAGCCATATTTCCAACTATCATTTATGAAATGTACACATCTAGGTTCTTAAAAAAAAAAAAGAAATGAAAGACAGTAAACAATGAAATATTTCCTTCTTTCAGTAGAGACTTTGGTTCTAGATTCATAATCCCTTCTTTAGAAATTATATATGGAGTCCACAGAATGGATGGATTTATTCTCTGTGTTATCCATGTTTGTAGATTTAAAACAAAGTTAGTGGTTTTCTACTCATAATAGAGGCATTTTTTTCACATTTTCTGGTACACGATGACAGACAAAGATGCCAAAGATTAAAATGATTTGAAACCCATGAAACTGTAATAATGGAAACCAATCTAAATGGAATAACAAAATGAATAAACCTGCAAAGACTGTGCTGTATAAGATATGTGGGGAAGATTTCTCATGGTCTCTTGGGTAAACGTTTGGGATCTTAAAATATCTTTTTTTAAATAAAGAATGCCATTTTAACCATTTTTTAATGTTTATTTTCAGAGTGAGAGAGAGAATGCACAGGGGAGCAGCAGCAGCAGAGAGAGAGAGAGAGAGACTAAGAATCCCAAGCAAGCTCTACACTGTCAGCTTAGAGCCCAACACAGGCCTTGATCCCATGAACCATGAGATCATGGCCTGAGCTGAAACCAAGAGTTAGATGCTTAACCAACTAAACCACCCAGGGGCCCCTTAAAATATTTTTAAAAGACAAAAACAAAATAAAACAATGCCTGAAACTTGCTAGATAAGTCAGTACATTGTAAATACATAAGGTAAATGTTTTTATGGGTGCCCATCAGGTTTCAACATTATTTGTAGTTAGAATAAAAACTAAGCTTGGTCAGTGGAAGGGCCTGGTTTCTTCCCGTAGGACTAGCTTGCAGCTCCCTGTCACTAAGTCATTTGTTTCAGGAGGGAAATGTTACATGTCCATACTTATATGTTTTAAACCATTCTGACCTTTCACACACACAAAAAGGAAGTTTCACAAAAAAAGACAACCTAAAGGGAGTGGAACTGAAACTTCTTAATTGGAAAAAAGCACTTGTTCACTCTGACGGGGCATGCCAACTTAAGCACAATTAACTTTATACTATGTATGCAAAACCTGCCTCCACCATCTCGGCAGCCTAGGTAGCCACCCATATTATATACCTGCACTGAACCCAAAAGAGTCTCCTTGTTTTAAAAAACTGTTCCATACTTTAGCCTGTTATTCCTAAAACTCCTCCTGTTTCAATTGGCATTGTATGAATCATGGTCTCCAGGGGAGAGTTTTGAGGACCAACCAAAGCAAAGCCTTAAATGTATACTTAAAGAGGGGCTGCTGGGTGGCTCAGTCGGTGAGCGTCCGACTTCAGCTCAGGTCATGATCTCATGGTCTGTGAGTTCGAGCCCCATGTCAGGCTCTGTGCTGTCAGTTCACAGCCTGGAGCCTGCTTCCGATTCTGTGTCTCCCTCTCTCTCTGCCCCTCCCCTGCTCATGCTATAACTCTCTTTATCTCAAAAAAATGTATATTTAAAAAAATTAAAAAGTAAAGGAAGACTGGGAAAAAATGAGTTAAGAATCCACTGTAAGTAGCTGGAGAAAATGGACAAAAGGGTAAACACAAAACAGAAAGCCTAAATTACAAATAGAACAGCAAAAATTACTGGGGGAAAAAAAACTGGAAAGACACCATCACCAAAGCATAAAAAGACAAATGATAAGCTGGAAGAATATTTGGAACTCATATCATAATGAGCTTACTGGCAATCAGCAAACTGCAAATTAAAACAAAAAATTAAGTTAGCATCTCACATCTCTCATATTGACAAAACTAAAAAGCCTGATAATAACAAGTTTTGCCAAGGATGTGGGATAATATAAAATTTCATATACTACAATTTAAGTTGTATGAACAGTGGAAAGCAATTTGATGATCTCATAAAGTCAAAGATGCCCTTCCCAGAAGCTTAACACTCCTATCTCTAGTCAGGTTCCAGAGCATATTTCGTGCATGTGTACTCAAGGAACATGTACAAGAATAATTAATGTCATTGATTAAAAGAGGAACAGATTTGGAATTAACCGAAATGTGATCAATTTTAAAATGGAAAAAATAATATTTTATACTTGTACAGTGAATCCTAATAGCTCCTGGTTGTTAAAATGAATTAACCAGAGCTATCAATATAAATACGTATCAATGTAAGTAAATCTCGAAAACATAATCTTAAGGGGCTCCTGGGTGGCTTAGGTAGTTAAGCTTCCAATTCTTGATTTCATCTCAGGTCATGATCTCACAGTTTATTGGATCCAGCCCTGCATCAAGGCTTCTAGCTCTGACAGCAAAGAGCCTACTTGGGATTCTCTCTCTCTCTCTCTCTCTCTCTCTCTCTCTCTCTCTTTCTCTCAATGCCTCTCCTCTTTGCATGCACACACATACACACACACTCTCTCTCTCTCAAATTAAATTAAAAAAATTTTTATTTATTTATTTATTTTTGTTAAATTCTTTTTTTATTTTTTTAATATGAAATTTATTGTCAAATTGGTCTCCATACAACACCCAGTTCTCATCCCAACAGGTGCCCTCCACAATACCCATCACCCACCCTCCGCCCACCCCCCACATCCCATCAACCCTAAGTTTGTTATCAGTTTTTAAGAGTCTCTTATGTTTTGGCTCCCTCACTCTCTACCTCTTTTTTTTTTCCTTCCCCGCCTCCATGGTCTTCTGTTAAGTTTCTCAGGATCCATATAATAGTGAAAATATATGGCATCTGCCTTTCTCTGCCTGACTTATTTCACTTAGCATAACAGTGATATAACGTTCTATCCACGTTGCTACAAAAGGCCATATTTCATTCTTTCTTATTGCCGTGTAGTATTCCATTGTGTATATAAACCACAATTTCTTTATCCATTCATCAGTTGATGGACATTTAGGCTCTTTCCATAACTTAGCTATTGTTGAAAGTGCTGCTATAAACATTGGGGTACAAGTGCCCCTATGCATCAGTACTCCTGTACCCCTTGGGTAAATTCCTAGCAGTGCTATTGCTGGCTCATAGGGTAGATCTATTTTTAATTTTCTGAGGAACCTCCACACTGTTTTCCAGAGCGGCTGCACCAGTTTGCATTCCCACCAACAGTGCAAGAGGGTTCCCGTTTCCCCGCATCCTCGCCAGCATCTATAGTCTCCTGATTTGTTCATTTTAGCCACTCTGACTGGCGTGAAGTGGTATCTGAGTGTGGTTTTGATTTGTATTTCCCTGATGAGGAGTGACGTTGAGCATCTTTTCATGTGCCTGTTGGCCATCTGGATGTCTTCTTTAGGAAAGTGTCTATTCATGTTTTCTGCCCATTTCTTCACTGGATTATTTGTTTTTTTTGGGTGTGGAGTTTGGCAAGCTCTTTATAGATTTTGGATGCTAGCCCTTTGTCCAATATGTCATTTGCAAATATCTTTTCCCATTCCGTTGGTTGCCTTTTAGATTTGCTGTTTCCTTTTCTGTGCAGAAGCTTTTTATCTTCATGAGGTCCCAATAGATCATTTTTGCTTTTAATTCCCTTGCCTTTGGGGATTTGTCGAAATTGCTGCAGCTGAGGTCAGAGAGGTTTTTCCCTACTTTCTCCTCTAGGGTTTTGATGGTTTCCTGTCTCACATTCAGGTCCTTTATCCATTTTGAGTTTATTTTTGTGAATGGTGTGAGAAAGTGGTCTAGTTTCAACCTTTTGAATGTTGCTGTCCAGTTCTCCCAACACCAATTGTTAAAGAGACTGATTCTTTTTTCCATTGGATGTTCTTTCCTGCTTTGTCAAAGATTAGTTGGCCATACTTTTGTGGGTCTAATTCTGCGGTTTCTATTCTATTCCATTGATCTATGTGTCTGTTTTTGGGCCAATACCATGCTGTCTTGATGATTACAGCTTTGTAGTAGAGGCTAAAGTCTGGGATTGTGATGCCTCCTGCTTTGGTCGTCTTCTTCAAAATTACTTTGGCTATTCAGGGCCTTTTATGGTTCCATACAAATTTTAGGACTGCTTGTTCTAGCTTCTAGAAGAATGCTGGTGCAATTTGGATTGGGATTGCATTGAATGTGGAGAGAGATAGCTTTGGGTAGTATTAACATTTTAACAATATTTATTCTTTCAATCCATGGGCACGGAATGTTTTTCCATTTCTTTATATCTTCTTCAAGTTCCTTCATAACCTTTCTATAGTTTTCAGCATACAGATCTTTTACATCTTTGGTTAGGTTTATTCCTAGGTATTTTATGCTTCTTGGTGCAATTGTGAATGGGATCAGTTTCTTTATTTGTCTTTCTGTTGCTTCATTATTAGTGTATAAGAATGCAACTTATTTCTGTACATTGTTTTGTATCCTGCGACTTTCCTGAATTCATGTATCAGTTCTAGCAGACTTTTGGTGGACTCTATCTGGTTTTCCATGTATAATATCATGTCATCTGCAAAAAGTGAAAGCTTAACTTCATCTTTGCCAATTTTGATGCCTTTGATTTCCTTTTATTGTTTGATAGCTGATGCTACAACATATCCAACACTATGTTAAACAACAGCGGTGAGAGTGGACATCCCTGTCGTGTTCCTGATCTCAGGGGGAAAGCTCTAGTTTTTCCCCATTGAAGATGATATTAGCTGTGGGCTTTTCATAAATGGCTTTTATGATGTTTAAGTATGTTCCTTCTATCCCGACTTTCTCGAGGGTTTTTATTAAGAAAGGATACTGGATTTTGTCAAATGCTTTTTCTGCATCGATTGACAGGATCATATGGTTCTTATCTTTTCTTTTATTAATGTGATGTATCACATTGATTGATTTGTGAATGTTGAACCAGCCCTGCATCCCAGGAATGAATCCCATTTGATCATGGTGTATAATTCTTTTTATATGCTGTTGAATTTGATTTACTAGTATCTTGTTGAGAATTTTGGCATCCATATTCATCAGGGATATTGGCCTATAGTTCTCTTTTTTTGTTGGGTCTCTGTCTGGTTTAGGAATCAAAGTAATGCTGGCTTCATAGAATGAGTCTGGAAGTTTTCCTTCCCTTCCTATTTTTTGTAACAGCTTGAGAAGGATAGGTATTATCTCTGCTTTAAATGTCTGGTAGAATTCCCCTGGGAAGCCATCTGGTCCTGGACTCTTATTTGCTGGGAGATTTTTGATAACTGATTCAATTTCTTTGCTGGTTATGGGTCTGTTCAAGTTTTCTATTTCTTCCCATTTCAGTTTTGGAAGCACATGGCCGCTTAGGAATTTGTTCATTTCTTCCAGGTTGTCCAGTTTGTTGGCATATAATTTTTCATAGTATTCCCTGATAATTGCTTGTATCTCTGAGGGATTGGTTGCAATAAATCCATTTTCATTCATGATTTTATCTATTTGGGTCATCTCCCTTTTCTTTTTGAGAAGCCTGGCTAGAGGTTTATCCATTTTGTTTATTTCTTCAAAAAACCAACTCTTGATTTCATTGATCTGCTCTACAGTTATTTTTAGGTTCTATATTGTTTATTTCTGCTCTGATCTTTATTATTTCTCTTCTTCTGCTGGGTTTGGGATGTCTTTGCTGTTCTGCTTCTAGTTCCCTTAGGTGTTCTGTTAGGTTTTGTATTTGGGATTTTTCTTGTTTCTTGAGATAGGCCTGGATTGCAATGTATTTTCCTCTCAGGACTGCCTTCACTGCATCCCAAAGCGTTTGGATTGTTGTATTTTCATTTTCATTTGTTTCCATATATTTTTAAATCTTTTCTAATTGTCTGGTTGACCCATTCATTCTTTAGTAGGGTGTTCTTTAACCTCCATGGTTTTGGAGGTTGTCCAGACTTTTTCCTGTGGTTGATTTCAAGCTTCATAACATTGTGGTCTGAAAGTATGCATGGTATGGTCTTAATTCTTGTATACTTATGAAGGGCTGTTTTATGACCCAGTATGTGATCTATCTTGGAGAAGGTTCCATGTGCACTCGAGAAGAAAGTATATTCTGTTGCTTTGGGATGCAGAATTCTAAATAGATCTGTCAAGTCCATCTGATCCAATGTATCATTCAGGGCCCTTGTTTCTTTATTGACCATGTGTCTAGATGATCTATCCATTTCTGTAAGTGGAGTGTTAAAGTCCCCTGCAATTACCACGTTCTTATCAATAAGGTTGCTTATGTTTGTGATTGTTTTATACATTTGTGGGCTCCCATATTAAGCGTATAGACATTTATAATTGTTAGCTCTTCCTGATGGATAGACCCTGTAATTATTATATAATGCCCTTCTTCATCTCTTGTTACAGCCTTTAATTTAAAGTCTAGTTTGTCTGATATAAGTATGGCTACTCCAGCTTTCTTATGACTTCCAGTAGCATGATAGATAGTTCTCGATCCCCTCACTTTCAATCTGAAGGTGTCCTCAGGTCTAAAATGAGTCTCTTGTAGACAGCAAATAGATGGATCTTTTTTTTTTTTTATCCATTCTGATACCCTATGTCTTTTGGTTGGAGCATTTAGTCTATTTACATTCAGTGTTATTATAGAAAGATATGGGTTTAGAGTCATTATGATATCTGTAGGTTTCATGCTTGTAGTGATGTCTCTGGTACTTTGTGGTCCTTGCAACATTTCACTTACAGAATCCCCCTTAGGGTCTCTTGTAGGGCTGGTTTAGTGGTGATGAATTCCTTCAGTTTTTGTTTGTTTGGGAAGACCTTTATCCCTGTTTATATTCTGAATGACAGACTTGCTGGATAAAGGAGTCTCGGCTGCATTTTTTTCTCTTCATCACATTGAAGATCTCCTGCCATTCCTTTCTGGCCTGCCGAGTTTCAGTAGATAGGTCTGCCACTAGTCTTATCGGTCTCCCTTTATATGTTAGAGCATGTTTACCCCTAGCTGCTTTCAGAATTTTCTCTTTATCCTTGTATTTTGCCAGTTTCACTATGATATGTTGTGCCGAAGATCGATTCAAGTTACGTCTGAAGGGAGTTCTCTGTGCCTCTTGGATTTCAATGCCTTTTTCCTTCCCCAGATCAGGGAACTTCTCAGCTATGATTTCTTCAAGTACCCCTCAGTCCCTTTCTCTCTCTCTTCCTCTTCTGAAATTCCTATTATACGTATATTGTTCCGTTTCATTGCATCACTTACTTCTCTAATTCTCCCCTTATACTTCCAGATTTTTTTATCTCTCTTTTTCTTGCTTCCTCTTTTTCCACAGTTTTATCTTCTAATTCACCTATTCTCTCCTCTGCCCCTTCAGTCCGAGCTGTGGTCTCCTCCATTTTATTTTGCACCTCATTAGCATTTTTTAGTTCCTCCTGACTGTTTCTTAGTCCCTTGATCTCTGTAGCAATAGATTCTCCTCTGTCCTCTATACTTTTTTCAAGCCCAGAAATTCATTTTATGACTATTATTTTAAATTCATTTTCTGTTATATTGTTTAAATCATTTTTGATCAGTTTGTTAGCACTTGCTACTTCCTGGAGTGTCTTTTGAGGAGAATTTTTCCGTTTCATCATTTTGGATAGTCCCTGGAGTGGCGCAGAGCTGCAGGGCTCTTCCTCTGTGCTGTCTGGAGTAACTTGCTTTGGTGGGCGGGGCTGCAGTCAGACCTGATGTCTGCCCCCAGCCCACCACTGGGGCCACAGTCAGACTGGTGTGTACCTTATCTTCCCCTCTCCCAGGGGCAGGACTCACTGTGGAGTGGTGTGGCCCCTGTCTGGGCTACTTGCACCCTGCTAGTCCTGTAGTGCTGCTTCTATGGGATCTGGGGTATTAGGCCCAGTGGATCTGCAAAGTGCACAGAGGCGAGAGGGGCAGGCTTAGCTTGGCCTGCCATCCGCGGTCCCCTGCAGGAAGAGCCCTGCAGCACTGGGAGGGAAACAGGCAGACCCTTTGGAGGGATGGATCCACAGAAGCACAGCCTTGGGTGTTTGTGCAGTGCAAGCAACTTCCCTGATGGGAACTGGTTCCCTTTGGGATTTTGGCTGGGGGATGGGCGAGGGAGATGGTGCTTCCCAGCGCCTTTGTTTCCCGCCAAGCTGAGCTCTGTCCTCTGGGGCTCAACAACTTTCCCTCCCATTGTCCTCTAGCCCTCCTGCTCTTGGAGCAGAGCTGTTGACTTATAACATTCAGATGTTAAGTCCCGCTGGCTGTCAGAACACACTCTGACTGGCCCCTCCACTTTTACAAGCCAGACTCAGGGCTCTGTCTTGCTGCGCGGGCTGCCCCTCCACCCGCCCCGGCTCCCTCCCGCCAGTCCGTGTAGCGGGCACCACCTCTCCTCCCTTCCTACCCTCTTCCGTGGGCCTCTTGTCTACACTTGGCTCCAGAGAATCTGTTCTGCTAGTCTTCTGGTGGTTTTCTGGGTGATTTAGGCAGATGTGGGTGGAATCTAAGTGATCAGCAGGACGTGGTAAGCCCAGCAACCTCCTACACCGCCATCTTCTCTCAAGGTCAAAAATAAAAAAAAAAAAACTTTTTAAAAAAAACATAATCTAGGGGCGCCTGGGTGGCGCAGTCGGTTGGGCATCCGACTTCAGCCAGGTCACAATCTCGCGGTCCGTGAGTTCGAGCCCCGCGTCGGGCTCTGGGCTGATGGCTTGGAGCCTGGAGCCTGTTTCCGATTCTGTGTCTCCCTCTCTCTCTGCCCCTCCCCTGTTCATGCCCTGTCTCTCTCTGTCCCAAAAATAAATAAACGTTGAAAAAAAAAATTAAAAAAAAAAAACATAATCTTAAGCAAAAAAGGCTAAAATATGGAATGACATTTACAATAGTATGCCATCTCCATAAAGTATAAAGGCATACAGATAATGTGTTTTATGTTTAACATGATTAGAGTAGAAGTATAAAATAATGAATAGAAAGGATACAAAGCTTCAGAATAGTAATTATTTGTGGAAGGCAAGGTAGGAAATGAGTTTGTAAGAGTTCACAGGGCCTTATGCTCAAAAGATAACATTTTTAAAAAGTTTTTATAGCCAGAGAGATTTAACTAAATTTGGTGGTAGTGCACAACATTTGTTTTATTTTTCTGTAGACATTTTGTGAGCTTTAAATAGATCATAATAAAAAAATTAACAAAATAATAAAATACATTCCGTAGAGCCTCTTCTAAAGTTATTCTAATTAGAAATCTCTTGCACTTTTTTAAAAAAGGGGAATTTTACCTGATTTGTCATGAGTTTCTACATATTGTTAAGTTCCTATTTTTAAAACAAAATATTTGATGTTTTAACAGATCCTACTTTTGTCCTTAAAAAAGCTTTAAATGTCGCCTTTTTCCTCCGAGAAATATATTCATATATTTTACTTATAGAGAACAAGGGAACACTTGAAAACACACATACATACACATATAGCCTCACATCTAAATAAACAAAACAGACATGCATACTCACGTAGGCACACACACATGCTTACATGTTCATTCACATACATGTACATACTTCTAATTTCCCATATTGATGTCTCGTTATTGTACAAGATTTTAATAAGATTTAATAACTATCATTCTTTTATTTTTATACTTATCTGAGTTTGCTCATATTTATGCTGAAAATCACACTGTAAAGCAATGTACCATGACGTATATCTCTGGCATTGCTGGATTCCGTACTCAGGATTAAAACATTGGCTTCTTTCACAATGCTCCATTTGTTTGTGTACTTCATATTGAATCTAGAGTCTCTTGGATCTGAAAGTTTTGGAGGTCATCTGAGCTACCACTTTTTCTGATAAGTGTTCCCTCTTCTAATCAATTTATCTCCTTTTAGCCATCTGTACAATCTTCTATCACTCATTCTTAGCACTGACATATAGTTCCTTTCTAGAGTAGAAGTAAATAAACTACCCCCAATGATTTATGACTTCGAAATTTGCATATGCTTCATTGGGAATCAGTTTTAATAACAATCTTCGTGACACTGTTCCATTTATGGTTTGTATAAAATATGGCAACAATTCAGTTCCTGTATGTAAACACAATTTGAAACTTAGCAGAAAATTAAAGTATTGGAAAATGAGCTTTACTCCTTTTTTAAAATGGCCATCTAATAAGATCCATTTGTTGAACTTATATTGTTTCTAGTGATTAAGTTAAGTTTTAGTGTTGCCTGAAGTGTTTCTCTTGTGGCAAATGATTGAGAAAATAATTATAATGATCTATGTCTTTGACAGAGTCTATAAACACTGGGATGGCAGCACATGATTAAATTTATGTTTAGATTGTAGAAATCGTTGCTGCTTAAGAAGAGAACAAGCATATTGATCTTAAAGAGTGAAATAAGGCAAGATGAAAGGAATAATTAAATCTGGCAGTATTGGTGTTCCCATCCATAGCACTACAATTATACAAATTACATCTTTCCTCACCTTGCCCCTCCTTCCTCTCCTCTTTAGGTTTAAATTCAAGACCCCCTGAGCAGATGTCATGAAAAGGATTTTGTTTTCTTTTGCTTTGCTAAATAGCCTATTTTCAATAGAGAAAGGCTCTGGGCTGGTTCTTGAATAAGGCTATCTTGTATTCCCTGTTTAGGATGGAAATGTGCACAGTACTTAAACCTATTTTAGTCTTTGAGCATAGATCCTCTTTGGCCCCAAAACCCTATGAATAATGTAGGTGTTTGGGGAGGTAATGATGAACTCATTTGGGACAGAAGGGAGTAATTTTATGCCATGGCAGTCATTGGGCCACTGTGGGTCATGGGGAAACAACTGGGACTATGATGCTTCAAGATGGAGAAACTAAATCCTTATGGGTTCAAGCCAAGCCTTATCTGAGATGAAAAAGTCAGCATCTCTTTCCAGCAACCCCCATCTATTGGATTTCACCTAAATTGCCTAGGAGTGACTTACAATAAATATATAAGGAGTTCTGAGAACTCAATACTTTTCTTTCACAGAATTCCTTTTAGTTGGAATGATAACTACATTTAGAGAGAATTCTTCCTAGAGCCTGTGTATTTGAGTCTTTTTGTTTGAATACCAGGATCTCCCCTGCAAGACTGTAATTGGTGTGCTCTTCAGTCTCTTGCTCTGAGCACCACATCACTTACCCCCCTTATATTTGCTGATATGTTGCATTCGCATTTTCCTTCTGCCTCTTTGTCACGGTAATCCAGCTGAATGTCTGTCTACTCCTGCATGTAGCTCAATACACCAAGGTCTGATACCTGTGTTGTGCTAAATTAATATTAACAACAAGCCACACAGGCCTCATGTTTGCTCAGATCTCATAGCCTGATGACACTTTCCTTCTCCTCACTCTCCTCTTGCATCTGATGATGTCTCCATTAGCCTCCTTCATAAATGAGTGTTTCTCAAAATGCATTTCATAAACTATAATCCCTCAACATGTTCCATGAAAAGTAAGCCATAGAAGAACACGTTTGAGAAGTACTGCATAGTCTAGCCCAGTATTGTCAATGTGGTAGCCACTCACTATACATGTCTCTTGAGCTCCTGAAATGCAACTAATCTAAATTGTGATGTGCTACAAGTTGAAAATTCACACTGGATTTCAAACACATATTATAGGAAAAAGAATGTAAAATGCTTTATCAATAATTTTATGTTGGTTGTATGTTAAAATGATATCATTTTGGATATATTACATAAGAAAATATGTGATTAAAATTAATTTTACCTCTTTCATTTTATTTATTTTTTTTTTAATTTTTTTTTTCAACGTTTATTTATTTTTGGGACAGAGAGAGACAGAGCATGAATGGGGGAGGGGCAGAGAGAGAGGGAGACACAGAATCGGAAACAGGCTCCAGGCTCTGAGCCATCAGCCCAGAGCCCGACGCGGGGCTCGAACTCCCGGACCGCGAGATCGTGACCTGGCTGAAGTCGGACGCTTAACCGACTGCGCCACCCAGGCGCCCCACCTCTTTCATTTTAATGTACCTTCTGGAAAATTAAAGAACATATATGTGGCTCATATTATATTTCTATTGGATACCACTATTTAACCCCTCTTAGAAATCTACAATTTGTAAGTACATAGTAAAATTTCTAAGAGGCCTTATAGTAGGGAATCCTGTTTAACTTTGTTAAAACCAACCCAACGGGTACATGAAGAAATGCTCAACATCACTAATCATCAAAATCAAATCAAAACCACAATGAGGTAGCATCTCATACCTGTCAGAATGGCTATTATCAAAAATACAAGAGGTATATGTTGGCAAATTGGTGGAGAAAAGGAAGCCCTTGTACATGTTGGTGGGCATGTAAATTGTTACAGTCATTATGGAAAATATTATGGAAGTTCCTCAAAAAATTAAAAAATAGAACTACCATTGGATCTAGAAACCCTACTTCTGGGTATGTATCTGAAAGAAATGAAATCACTATCTTAAAGAGAAATATGAAGGCTCCATATTCATTGCAGCATTATTCACAATAGCCAAAACATGGAAATATCCTAAGTGTTCGCTGACACATGAATGGATAAAAGAGTTGTATGTCACACACACACACACACACACACACACAAGGAATTACGTGAGGTGCTGGATGTGTCAACTAATCTTATTGTGGTAATCATTTCACAATCTATACACATATAAAAGTATCACATTATACACATTAAGTTTATACAATGTTATATGTCAATTATATCTCAACAAAGCAGAATAAAACCTATATTTCTTGAACTTCTTTGATTGTGGAACCCATTTTCACTTAAGAACTATTTGTGGTCTCTAGCAACTAGTAGTTTTAAAACCCACTTTGGAAAATATGGCACGAGGTACAAGGTCTGAGAAACTTTGATCCTTTTTTTACGCATAGCATCCTTCCTGATTCTTAGTAAGAAATAGAAGGGATAGATTAGATAGAACAAATGTCTATTTTGTCCAGATATCACAAATATCCCTTGTATCCCTGACATTAATATAAGTTAATTACTTGCATTTACAGTGATTATTTTTGTCAATAAAGCTAAGTGGAATTCAAATTCCTTATTTTCAAAGGTTCTCTGACATGAACATTAACCTTCATTCAGGATTTGGCAATGTTAAATATATACATTAATGTAATGATATGATGGCATTAGAGAATATATTTCCTATTATCTCCATAATCATGAACATCTTGGATCATGGGATGATATCTCCAACACCCTGAATCATGAGCAAATAGTCAAAGAGTCAAGATCACAGTACAGAGGACTACAGAGAGAACCAAAATAAGCCCACCATCCTTTTATGCTCATCTAACGTCTCTGATATTTGGAGGATATAATACAAATAGTTCAAGTAATAATAATACAAAATGGCTACTTTTGGAGTATTTTTCATACCCCAGCACTTCGCTGAGCACTTTATTGCTCTCACTTCACTTAATCCTCCTCACAGTAACTTCATTAGTTAGAGACACGTTCTCTCCATTTTATGCACAAGGAAATTGAGGTTCAGAAAAGTTAAGTAACTAGCTCAAGGTTTCCTAGCCAATAACTTATGGAGCTCTGAACCCAGAGCCTACATTATTAACCACTATGACATATTGTAAGGTGGTATGTACATGTATAATAAACCTCCTTCCAGGGCATATCCCCAAGAACTTAAAGACGACAAGAAGGAAAGAGTCCTTCCAATTTATTTTTCTCCTTTGTGAAATTTGTGCAATATTTCCACAAACCTCCCCATGAAGTGAGTAGGAGAGGATAAAAAATATTTATTTGTGGGGCACCAGGGTGGCTCAGTCAGTTGAGCAGTCAACTCTTGATTTCAACTCAGGTCGTGATCTCGAGGTTTGTGGGATCAAGCCCGGTGTCCGGCTCCATGCTGACAGTGCATAGCCCACGTAGGACTCTCTATCTTCCTGTCTCTCTTCCTCCCCCCGACTTGCTCTCTCCCTCTCTCACAAAATAAATAAATAAACATTTAAAAAATATTTATTTGTAACCCTTGGACATTTTCCTGGAGTCTCTCCCACTAATGTTAAACCATACTGATCTTCACAGTTTGCATTTTCCCCAGATAGAGTTTCTGAAAATTAGATGAGATACCAGATTGATTTCAAAACTTGCAGTACTGCTAATATGCCTTGTACTCTTTCACCTTACTGCTTTGCTAAATTCTGATCCCTTGACTGGGGATGCCCTTGCTTTTTTTTTTTTTTTTTTTTTTTTTTTTTTTGTCCCTTTATTCAGGATCATTCCTTCCTCAGATCCCATTCAAGATGTCACTGCTTTCAGGCATCCTTACCTGAATCATCCTCTATCTCAAGATGGCTTAGATAAGGTACCATCACCACCATAGGCATCCTTAACCCAATATGTTTTGCTCTATTCCAAAGCCTATCATACAGTTCTGAAATGCAATAGTTAGAAGGTCTAGTAGTGGTCATTTGTCACCTGTATCTATGTTCTCTCCATATTTAGGAAATGTTTCACCTTATAAGACTTGGTGGAAATTAGAGCTGATTTCTTTCTTATATAGTAGATCAGCTGTGCTCACACTGTCTTTGGAATATTTGGATATACCTGGAGCAAGTTTTCCTGAAAATAAAATTTCAGGGAAGTTCCTCAGGATTTGGGAACGAAGTCACACCTATTTGGGAAAGGTAGTAGACTCTTTTTTAGAGCTACCTATTACTCTTGTAACTAAATGCCTGATCATGGATTAATTGCTGACCATATGAGATGAACAGTTCACTGTTAACTGGGTTTTATCTAATACACTAGCCATAAAATCAGGCAGGCCTTTAATCACTCCATCATCAGGTGGAAGTGGTACGTAGAATATCTGGCTTAAGAAGTCCGAAAGCACAATTATTTTACATGGATATGAAGCTTTCGTTTCAGTGCAGCTAACCCTTGCCACATAGTCAAACCGCCTTTAACCCCTACCTGTGGATCACTTCCTAGACTAGTTGGCTGAGGAGGAAAACATCCCATCCTATTTTGTACATGGTGTCACAGGTTAGGTTCTCCAGAAATCGATACTGAGATGGAGTTTGAAATGGCGAATATTTATTGGGAATCAATACCTGGAAAAAGAAGGGGATAGAGGCACATTGAGCAGAAGAGGAAGCTGAATGGTGTTGGAGGACCAATAAAACTTGTTCAACCCCAGAGAGAACTCTAGAACACAGTCTTCAGCACTGTCCTGCTCTGAGCCCAAATGCCCAGGCCTTTATACTTTCACCTCAATCTGTCGTTTGGTATATGCCACCCTTTGGCAAGGTGGCTTTTGCAAAGGAAGCAAACCCTGTAGGAGCTCACAGATGGAGCCTGTCTGATGACAGATGACACAACTAATCCTTCCTTAAAAGATTAAAAAATCCTCCTGGCGATGCAGAACTTTAAGCTGTGTATCTGACTGTTCGCTTTACCTTGAAGGAAATATGACCTGAGTTAAAGCTCTTCATTCTAAGATAATAAATTGGAATATTGGTGTAAAGGAGTTTCCGTGAAGCATTGATAGACCTCTTGGAATGGTCTCAAAATAGGAGCACCTTGTTTTTAGTGTCAACATTTATCAAAAGTCCTCCTTGGTAAGGAAGATTTTCAGCAATGAAGTGGACAAAGTGGATCTCTTTGTGAATGAATGTTGGTAAGCCTCATTCCATAGTCATTCCAACCTTTGTTCAATAGGCTCAAAAACAAAGTAACCTTGGTATCAAGGATGAAGTTTTGTAGGAACTCAACATTATGAAGCACACCTTTCCAAGGCTGACCTATTTACATCATTGGTAACTGATCAGTCGATAAGCAGCAGGAACCAACATTGAGTGACATTCTCTCCCAATATAGGATAATATCTCAGGGGAACCAGCCATCCAGTTGAACTTCAGTTACACTGGATCCTTATCATCAAGGAATAAATGACAATTGGATATTTTTATCTGGCGATGGTTTTGCATTCTCTGCTTACCATGTTTATAGCAGCATCAGCAACTGAGGAATCACAGAATGCCTTATTAAACACTGCAGTGAACTACAAACATACTTCTAACTAAGGAATACTCACTTTAAAAAAAGAGGCAAAGACAATGGGCTTATAACCACATTCTTTAAAAGCATTTGGACATGTAAAATGATGGGATGGTCCATTAAAGACCCAGGCACTGTACCAGCAGCAAATTCTCTGAACTATATTCCAAACTATAATGCTAATTTTCCCATCACCAAAACAAACATATGGGTCTTGGAACCAAAGGTTGGAAGTGGAAGAATCTCCTGTTAGTATTAGACCTAGTGTTGAATGACCCACTTGAGAATGTTTGCTTCCTTTGCCCTGTAACATTGGTGTTTAGTTCTCAATCTCTAGTGATGGGATGTTTCCAGCAGCACATGGAGCTCTTACCTTGGTTTGCTGCTGCAAAATGGGAAAGGAAAGGGAATGGATAGGGCCTGTAGATTGCCCCATAATTCTCTTTCCAAGTGGTAAAATTTAATGGAAGATAATAGCAAATCTGTACAGGAGTGCCATAAAGCACCCAGATCCTTCCATGACAAGAGCTTGGTCAGAGAACCCTAACCAAGAGATGTGATGGCTGAAAGCAAAGGGCACACAGAACTGTTCATAAAAGAGGGAAATTGTGACCAATTATTGCCTCTAAACCACCTTCAGAGATAAAAATCATGGCTCTTATCCATGCTTCTTTTTTTCTTCTGTATTTTATGCAATTAAAAATGTTAACTTATTTTTGTCTTTTTTTAAATCTCCCTTCCCCCACTATCTTGTATAGCTATGGTAGGTGGTGGTGAAACTTCCAATCTAGTCCATACATTACAGCTGCACCTGTGACAGAACTAAAGGAACTTTTGGCAACACCAAAAATTGTGAGTTTTACTCCTCTTGGGAAGGAAGGAAGAGTGCTTGTGGTAGTATAAGAGATTTTTGTATCATGCTAATAAAACACCTTTTTTTTTTAAGTTTAAGTGTTTCTACTATAACTGGTCGACGTGTTCCTAGAAACCCCACATCCTGGAAAATTGCTTATAAATGACTATAGAGCTTACCAGAAAAAGTAGATCAAGGCAAACATTTGAGGGTTGAGTTTGCTGATCTATGCAGACACAGGCAAAATATACAAAGAGGAGGCAGAATCACACAGTGAGCCCCTGTTGGGCAGAGCACATGCCCAGAATAAAACAGGAAGGAGAATGTGAATGGGCACCACGTATAATACTGTGCTCCTCCACAGCTTTCTGTGTTCACCTGTGTTCACTAGTTGTTACTTGAGGGCACAAAATATTTGTGTACTGAGAAAAATCATAAATGGACCAACACAACGTCAGTGTTATATTGACATCATTCCCTTGTCAACAAATCTTGTAAGCTCATTTCTTTATAGACACACACATTTTTAGAGTGGGCTGTATAAGTAAGGAAAGAAGAGTACACATTCATTTGAGGTAACCAAAAGGAGGGACTATAGTGAACATTTGTCACTGTGGTTGTCCTGTATACCAAAGCCATTCTTAAATTTGGGGAATTCCATCATAGAAGCTGAAAATGTCAGAAATTCACTTCCTGGCTTCTCTTTTACCTTGACTTGGGCACCTAACCGAGGCTCACCAGTTTACAGACCCATAGGAGTTTTTAAACCAAAATGATTGATGCAAAGAAGCAGAGGCCAGGAGAAAGTCTTCCAGGTGATGATGACAGCAATTGCAATAAGATCAGGTCACCTGGAGTGGGCATCAGGGACAGAGGTGAAAGTGGCAGCTTCCAGTGCCTGTTCCCAGATGTGTTTCCAGGGCAAGCTGCAAACAGGGTCCAATGCTTGTGCCTGCAGCATAGACACCTTCACTGCTTCTATTATGGTGTCATTTTGGACCTTGTTTCTGACTGTCTAGACTTAACTCTGATTCTTTTGCTTTCTGGGTGATTTTTTTAGCTACTGCATGTTCTTTAATGAAATTCTTTACCTGCTTAACTCAGAGAGCGTAACTTCTGTAGCTTGTAACCAAGAGCCCTGACAGTCACAGTCAACTAGACTGTGAACAACTTAAGAAGAAGGACTCTGCCTCTTATCACAGAATCCAGAATACATAACCCTGGACCTGGAAGGCAGGAAGTGCTCAATAAATGCTGCTTGTTGTGTGAATAAATGAAGAGATGTGGTTGTGAGAAATATATTTGCCTGAAAAATGAGATCCAAGTAATTAAAATAATAACAAATATATTAAAACTAGAACAGCATTAAGATGCTAATATGATCTTAATAGTAAATATTATAATTATTACAATGTAAAAATTATAAATGGGAGCAATAAATATTATAAATGGGACCACTGCCATTTTATTTTAGATAATCAGTTCATGTTAGTCTTGTATTAAGAAAAGAACACTTGATATCTATTCAGTTGTGTTTTTTTCCCCTGCCTGGTGCTAAGATAGTTGCCCTCATTATGCTCTCAGCTGCCTACTGTTTCCTGCTGCCAACATTGGAAATTTTTACTAATTATTCAGCCTATAACCCCCATCAACTGAAGAACAGTGACTCACTCCAAATTGTATAGCAGTTAGTGCAAAATATGGCTGGCATCGAAAGCCGTTAGTACTTCAACTCTGCCTCTGAGATTTCCAGAAAGGTTAAACAACTTTAAAAAAAAGTACAGGAATTCATGATAATAACAGAATGAAAAGAAAGTGAAGGAATTATGTATAAATTATTGAGAGTTGATATTTACATGGAGGATATCCTTGTCTTTTAAGTGTAATGATTGATAATTAAGCAAATTTCATCCAATATATCTAATGGCTCCTGCAGCCCTTCTCAGTATTCCAATCAGAAAAACTTGGATGCATGTTAAGAGGCCAGCTTCTCAGATATGTAGCCCAGAAGAGATCAAGGTAAAAAGACAAGGTTAATAGGGAATGTGAATGGAGTTGGGCTACAGGATATATGCTGACCTGCTCTTTTGCTCTGCAGTCAAAGCAGATGCCTAGATAGCCATTGATTAGCTTTTTGTTTCACAAAAAGGAAGTTGTTATTATTGTTACTGCTTTAATCTTGACAGCAGACAAATGGGAAATTATACATATTAGCAACACACTTTTCTCTAAACCTATTTCTTTCCTTTCAAAAAAAAGGGGGTAAAAGTGATGTAAAGGAGGAAATACATATATAAATACAATATTCATTTTAGGTCTGGATTCAAAATTTGAGCATCATTTTGTTCCCATCAGCCTAGGCTGAAAGGTGCTTTCGGTAAGCAATTTCCCAGGACTCGTTCCACATGTAAATGTCTTAGACTGCTATCTATCTATGAAAAATAAAGAAACAAATGCAGGAAAAGGCCTACTGTCTCTGCAAATGGCTGACGATTTTCTACTACTCTTTTCCTTTTAAAATGTTCTCATAGAGCCAATTTCCATGCATTAACCTGGGAGAGCTATTACATTTGAACAGGTTCCATGCTGGCAAACTGCATTTTGGAATCACCAAGGGTCTCCTGATGCTTTATTATCAGCTGACTAAATTAGTCTCCTTGCCTATGGTTTTACACTTGGATGGGTAGATGCATTACCTCACACTCTTGAACTCTAGGAGTGTAATAGCCTCTGAGGAATAGCCCAGGGCTCACACTAGCAGTGAAATAGGCCTCAGGGTCCACTTATGCAGATTCTTGTACTGTGAGGATCTTCCCTGGATTTTGTTTGGTTCTTCAGATATGAAGGAATCTCAAGGAGGTGAATTAGTTTGAAATTCTTACTAGAAATCCAAGATCCCAACTCTAGCCTCTCTGTGCTTTGCTTCTAATGGTTTCCACATGCAATTGTCTTTGGAGGAACAGCTTTGGGCTACTGGAGCAGATTTGCCTGCAGGTACAGAGAATCAGAAGTCTCCAGTACTTTGTATGGCCAACACCTCCCTTTTAGAAGAAGCCAACAACCAATTATTGACTTATGTGAGAGTATGAAAGTCTAGCCTCCTGGAGACAGAACAAACCTGAAGTATAATTTGTACTTCAGAGCTCCCCATAGCATCGAACTGAGGCTTGAACCCTTATTTGGCTTTTTCCTCTTCCTTGTCCTGCTTCCCCTACTCTCCACATTCTTTTCTGAGAACACTTTTTAATACTTGTTCAGGAATCCTTGTCACAGGGCTTGCTTCTGAGGAATCTGACCCAATACACCTTATTGAGAAGTCAATACTTGCTTCTGCCTGAAGGAGAGGATAGTATTGGATTTGGAAGTGCAGAGGGAGAAGTAACTCCATGTCAAGAGGGACTTGTTCTGTATCGGAATGAACAACATGAGGAAAGGACCAGACTGGAGTCAGGGACTGGCATGATGATGTGTTGGAGTCCAATGAAGGAGAATGTTACGGCTGGATTAAAATACTGTATAAGGAAAGGGAGGAGGCGTCCCTTCACTTCATCTTTACGCTCCCTATAAGAGCGAGCTTCTTAAAAACAAAATTCCCCTACCCAGAAGTCATGATTTAATTTGTTTATTTCCCTCCCAGAAAACCTGAGAGATAAAATCATAAGTATGCATGTCAAGTTTAAAGATGTGCAAAATAAATCATTTTAGGAGATAGAGAGGAGAGAATTTCTTTCTGGCCCTTAATGCAATGTGGATTGCTCTCTACAGATGCACAGAGTGGACGGGTAAAAGCGATTCTAAAGGATCTGGGTGGAGCAAAGACCGGCTCTGGTACAGTAAGACATTCCTTCCCTGCTCCAGCCAAACCAGTTTGTTCTCTAAGATTCTTTGAGAGTTACTTTTTCTGCCTCTGAGACAGTGAATCTGTGCTTCTTTCCTTTGGATGTTCCTTGGTGCCTAGACTACTACTTTGCACATAGAATGAAAACATTTTTTTCCCAAATGGAAAAAATGGAAAAAAAAATGTTTTTTTTAAGAAAAAAAGTGAGTAAAATAACAAATAAACACAGTTATTGTTTAATCCTTAGCACGACATGGAAAGACCTTCATAATATGGCCCCAAGCTGCATTTCAAGCCTTCTGCTATTCTCCTCCACATACATAATTGGTTAGTCCTTTTGCTGATGTCTTTGCCACATTTCCAACACACTATACTCTTTCACACTCTCATGCTTTGTTCTGCTGCTCCTTGAAATGCCCTTGTACTTTTTCTCTGCTCAATAAACTTTGCTTATATTTCAACACCTAACTCAAATTTCACATTCTTTATAAACTTATCCTACATTTTCAGGAAGTTTATCATTTTTGCTTCTGTTTTGATCATATTTGGAATATACCTTTAATATAGTGTTTAGACTGTTACCTTTAAATGCAAAAAACAAGACCATGGGATTGTGGAGAGATGTGTTTTTCATCTTTGTTTCTTCTCCCCACTGTAGTGCTTGGCATACTCCTAGCTCTCCATAAATAATCTATGGATTTTGAAATGAATTGAATAAATTTGGATTAATAAGGAAAAACCAAATTCCAAAAACTCTTGGATGATAAACCGACTTGAATTGTAGCTTAAATATAGGGTGGAACATTTTGAATTATTTGAGTGAGGGAATGAAAAACTGTTAAATGTCTGGTGAGATAATAAAACCATCACTATTTATTTGCTCTTGCCTCCAGCCTCTCCTAACACCCAACCAGACTGTGCATTGGTTTCCAGTAGCATGAGCCAAGTGAGAGAATGCACATACTGGTCACTATAATTGCGATTAGTTTAAACATTTCTTATTTTATATATTCACCAACATATTTGAGAAGAGAAGTGGTTTCCAAAGAGCCTAATGGTCAAGAACAAGGAACTTAAAATGGAGATATTTAGATTAAAATACTGACATTACCAATTACAGCCATATAACTTTGGCAAGTTTTTTTTCATTAGTGAAATAAGGCACTGTTTCATAAGCTGTTGTAAAGACTAGTGTTCTGACTCAAAAATTGGGTATTATAAATAGTAATATTATTGAGATTTTCTCTGACTCCCTTTCATTATGGAGTTTCCCCCCAGGATGCCCCATTCAAAATGTGCCAGCATTAAGTTACTCCATAGGTGGTTAAGAGGAGAATGGAAATTCCAGATTGAGGGACCCACCATGTGGAGGCATAAGAGCATGTGACATGTTTAGGCAATGAGTATCATGGCTTCTCTCTGATCCCGTCCTCACCCATCTTCTCACAGACTGAAGCACTGGCTAACCTAGGTTGGTACTCCTCAATCTCAATGTCTCTTTCAGATATTATGGGTTTCTGGGCCTTGTTTAGCTATAAGGACAGTCTCAAGACACTGATTAGTTTTCAACTCCCCTTCTACTTTCTGCTGCATAGACCTGGCCATAGGTCCTCAGGTTCCCTGAGGCAGCAACATCCCTGCTGAATCTCTTTGTGACTTAGGTAATATCTAGGCACTTGTGACCACCATAGGATCATATGTATTTCTTTTAAAGACTATACTCTCAGTACAGAGTCTCATCTCTTCTATTTTGAATGTTGAGTATCTACAGAAATACTGCAATACATAGAATACTACAAAACATAGAATACATAATAGTACAAAACATAGCCAGGAATTTTCAAATGTGAGAGAATCTCTTGATTCAAACCACACTCTGGTAAAGTGAGTGATAGGGGCCCCAGATTTTTCCTGGAGGTTTATGTTTCTCAGACTTTTTTGCATTTGGAAAGAAGATTTAGCATTTCTTAAACTTTTACGTTCCTCTCTCCTTTTCATATATTTTCCATTAATATAAGGCTAAAGCTCTTGGTTGATGAGAAAACAGTCTTTCTCTCATTCCCGAGGCTCTCCTTTGTTTTATGCAAAGTTTGTTTTTTACAAAAGCACAGCAACATGGTAGGGTGGTTTCACCTACTTCTGATCATAGAATTCACTTGTGATCATGGAGGTCCGTGTCATTAATTGTTTCAACTCTTCTTCAGCATGCCCATCCTACACCACAGGGCTTGCACTTATCATTCCTAAAGAGGCCAACTTTACCTCCTACACTCCCCATCTGGGATCTCCAACTTCTCCTTGAGCAACATTGACAGTAACCCATCCTCCTCAGTTAATCACCCCTCTGGACACTCATTTCCTAATTTATCCTCTCTCTCTCTCTCTCTCTCTCTCTCTCTCTCTCTCTCACACACACACACACACACACACACCTGCACCTTCAAACAAAGACAAATATCAACCACAAGGACTGACCCCCTGTATCGAATATGTTTCCCATTCTATCATAAGCATAGAGCAAGACTCACAATACTTTTTTTACATACAAAAAAATCTCTATACCGCTTGAAGTAATAATAAACGCATATTCAAAATCCATAGGGGTTATGGGGGTACATATGGAATAGTTGTATTATAACACATATGCAGCATTTCACTAAAAATTTAATCATTAGATATTTCTTTTTTGTTTGTTTATTTTTGAGAGAGAGAAAGAGAGCATGAGTGGGGGAGGGGCAGAGAGACAGAGGGAGACACAGAATCCAAAGCAGGCTCCAGGCTCTGACCTGTCAGTGCAGAGCCCAATGTGGGGCTTGAACTCATGAACTGTGAGATTCAGGGAGTAACAAGAGATTCAGGGAGTTTATGTCAACAAATCCCTGAGGTGGCGTGTTGTTGTTGTTGTTGTTGTTGTTGTTGTTGTTGTTTTCCTTTCCTCTCAAATTCTACAACTTGTCCAAATTTCCCCAATTGATTTGGTTGTTTACACCTAGAAGTACTTCATAACATTCAATGGAAATATTCCTAAAACTGAATTTACCTTCTTCACTCAGTCAGCTCTATTTATAACACTTCCATTTTCCTCAGTCATTCAGGCTTGAAAGCTGACAATAATCTTTGGCTCACATCTATTCTTTATCATATCTGATCTATCACTGGTTAGTTATTCTTCCTAAATTTCTTTCAATATGAAATCCTTTCCATATTCCCAGTTCTGGGCTGTTCAAAATCCTCAACACCTTCTGCCTGAGAATTATAAACTCTATTAATGAGCCTACCATCCTCCATTGCTAATTCTTGCTACCCATCATTGACAAATAAAGCTTCCTGAAAGATCAGTTTCTTGGATGCCATTTCTCTGTTCAAAAATCTCCAGTGGTTCCCCAGTGCCTACTTGTTGAACAAGTAAGAATAACTAGTATCATTAAGTTATTCTCCTATGACTCTGATTCAAACAAGCAAGAAATGGGAGCGCATGTAGTTTGGGTTTATCACAGGCACCTTGAGGTATCAATATGTTGCTAACCTATTTAACTGTCTTCTAGAAGTAATTGGCCAAACAAGAAGAAAAAGAAAAAAGAGTATGGGAGGGAGAGGAAAAGGCAGAGAAAAGAGAAGAAAAGAAAAGAGAAGGAAGGAAGGTGGAAGAAGAAAGAAGGGATACAAACAATAGATGAAAAGAAACTCACCTAAGAATAATACATAATTGCTTCTTTCCAGATTGCTTCTTCCTTTCAACATCTGGATTTCTCTTTTCATGTAAGGCTATTTTCTAATTTAAAAAAAAAAAGTTTGTTCTAAGTCCAGAAAAAAAGTAAAACTCATGAAACTAAAAAAAAACCTAAAAAACAAAAAACAAACACATGATTTGCTTTGATTTTTATGCTTTCTTAGAAGATATTAAACCAAGATAGCTCTCTCTTCCACTTTTCCAATTTAGAAAAGGGAAACAGGAAAATATCTTTGTGACTTTCTCTCATAAAAGTCAGAACATCCTGTATATTTGAACCTTACATTGCTCAGATGTGGTACTTAAAATTTTTCTTCTTTTAAGATTTTTTTTCTTCCACCTTTGCTTATGTGTTGATCAGTATGCCAAAGAGAATATTGAGACTGAGAAACAGTAGTCTATGTTTATGGTGCTTTACTGGCACAAGATATAGAAAATAAACATCTTTAAAACTGTCAAGCAAGTTTCCCAATTAATGTATGCTTTTAAGAGTGAATACTGAGACAAAACTGAGAAAATGAAATTAAGGATCAAAGTATCCTTCATCCAAAAATACTTCTGTTTTAAAGAGGAAGAAATAACAAGTAATAGCTGCTTCTAATTTTAATATTGAGCTTGGTTCTTTAAGCCACCCTGTAGAAAATCCATTGGGAAGTAGACCCTAATGTGAAGGAGTTGAGTTAAGGTCTTTTAATTAAATTTAAAGATTTTTCTACCCATGGGAAAGGGCATAATTAGCTGTTTTCTAATGCATTTGACCTGAAGATGCTTGAATCAGCAGATAATTGAATGTATTAAAAGAAGTCGCAAATTCTAATTATGAGACTTAGTTGTTGAAGTAGGAGGGAAAAAAAGTGATTCATTATTTATTCAAGAGAGTTTATACAAATGTAGAAGGGGTAGAGAAACAGGCAATTACCAACTGTCTCAGGCCAAAGACTGTGTATCTTCACAGGGTGACTCTTAGGAGGAGAATTGAGAATCAGGCAGTTCAGGACTTGAGTCTATTTTGTTATTTCCACACAAGATCTCAATCTGAATGCCAAATAAATCACCACTTATAGAGTGAAGTGCTCACAGTAGTAGAATGTACCAGCTGGACTGATGCCTGCATCACAGATTAACTCTGATATATTGGGCTTTGGTATGTTGCTGTGATGTTTCTGAGGGCACATGAATCCAAATCTATAGGCTAACAAGCTGTGCTCAGATGGAGTCCTACTGAATAAGTACTTGGGTCGTATGGTGCTTACAAAATTCGAGTAAGGTGTGGTCTCCTTTTAAAGGAAAACAAGTTTTATAAACTCCAAGTGGGAAATTATTTAATTATTATATTACCTAAGTATTGATTCATGTTACAGCTATGAATTTAAATATATATTTTTACACTTACTAATTTGGGTACAATTTAAACAACAGTCTATAAAATAAATACAAGCAATGAACCAATAACAGTCAAATTAACAGAAATTAATGTGATGGATAATACTGTTTTGCTAAAAATGAATCTCCGCTCAAGACACAGGTATGGCATTGACTGCAAGGACACAGATTCTATTGAGTTTGTTATGCCTAAACTGTTGTGTGTCTTGTGGTGATTCAATTCTCCATCACTCTTCTTTATTTGAACTAATGCGAAACTGATCTTCTTTCATGCCATGAAGGTATTTGGTTTCCACTGGCATCAATAAATCATTTAAGTCAACCATTTATCTCTCTTATTAGGTCATGTATAAATACTGGAGTAATACCAATCTGAATAAAACTAAAACAAACATAAATTCAGATGCTAAATATCCTGTGTAGTATGTTGCATTATTTTACTCTCTTAGCAGATCAAGAAAGTATCATTTCATTCCTCATGCATTCATGCATTCATTTATTCAACAAATAGTGCTTGCTATGTATTAGCTACTACAAATGGTGATGAGTCTGCTGCTGACAAGGATGGCAATGGTGATGATGTTGATTGGTATTGCACAATCCTTGATCAAGAAAATAAAAAAACTTAAAATTAGATGTTCAGCGATAAACCATGTATTCAAAGCCCTATAATTTCAGGCTAGGTTAAAGTCATTAGAGAAGTGCATGAATATGGTTAAGAAGTTTGAAAATAGCAAAACACATCTCACTGGAATGAGAAATATGGCTCAAAATTAAAAATAATTATAACAACAATAACATTGATGATAATGATGCTTTACACATACTATTGTCTATCAGGTGCCAGTTACTGGTTCATCTTTACCTTATTTAATCTTCACAGCAACCTAATGAGATAGTTATTATTTTCATCATTTTATAGATAGGGTAATTGACACCCAAAAGCACACAGTGAATAGTGATAAAAGTAGGATTTTAACACAGGCAAAATAATTCTAAAATGTGTTTATATTTCTGCATAAAACTTTGTATATGAATTGGACATTTTTCATTATTAACAAATATGAACTGAGCACATACAATATATTGGATACCCTGGGATGCCAAGTTAAGTAGTTCACACAATAATGGTGTTTAATAAATTATACACACACACACACACACACACACACACACACATATCATAATAGTATGATGGTTAATTCTATGTGTCACATTGACTAGGTCACAGGGTGACCGGATATTTGGTCAAACTATATTCTGAATGTTTCTGTGAGTTGAAGAACAGACCAAAAACTTGAAAAGCTTCCAGTTTACCCATAAGAATATTTGCTGAGTTCGACTGCTGAGGGGGAGTCTGGTTAGCTGTGCCAAGTTTTCTAGAGGAGTGAGTGAAATATTCTGCTATTGCATGGGGCTTGGCTTTCTTGAGAAATCCCACTGGTCCATCCCTAAAGACTTTCACCATATCGGAAGGCCCATTATGCAGAAAGCCAAAGAACTTGGATGAGAATCTCTGAAAGGCAGACCTACATTCCTGAAAGTCTTCAGGACTGATGGACATATTGGAAAGACTCCTAATACATATCCCATGAGGCACATGCCTAAAGAAGAAGATGAACAAGAATTAGACTGAGTCTTTCTAACCCTGAATCCAAGTTTTGACCCAGCTCAATTTCTTGTTGAGTTGAGATGATCTACCCCTCATCCTATCTGTGGAATACAGGAAGGGAGAAACTATCACTGGTGCAATATTACATCCCCAGATTCTCTAGGCTCTTTATAATACATAATGTCCAGCACACAATTTTTTTTAAAATTACAAATGAGAAGACACTAGGAGATATCATAGAAACAGAAGAGAAATAACATCAAAACCATCATAAATAGACCCACATATGCTCTAGATATTGCAATTAACACAAAACACCTTGAAAATAGCTTTGATTCATATGTTCAAAAAAATAGGACAAAGTGCACCTAATAAATGAAAGGGTCAAGAATCTCAACAAAAATTGGCACCCATAAAACTAATTGAGAGGATATTATGGAACTTAAAAATTTTTAAATATATATACTTAAATATAACTATGTTAGAGGGGTTTTTTTTTATTTTTTTTCAACGTTTATTTATTTTGGGGGCAGAGAGAGACAGAGCATGAACGGGGGAGGGGCAGAGAGAGAGGGAGACACAGAATCGGAAACAGGCTCCAGGCTCTGAGCCATCAGCCCAGAGCCTGACGCGGGGCTCGAACTCACGGACCGCGAGATCGTGACCTGGCTGAAGTCTAACGACTGCGCCACCCAGGCGCCCCAATTAGAGGAGTTTAACAGCAGATAGCAGCCAGCAGGATTAGTAAAATGGAAAACATTGGGCAAATAAAATAGACACATGGGAACATGGCAAAGGCACTTATAGTTGGAATCCCAGAAGGAAAAAAAAAGTGAAAGAATGAGGCAGAAACAATATTTGAAGAGACAGTCAGTGGCTATTTTCTAAACCTGATAAAAGGCATCAACCCAAGGAATTCCGGTGAGGAAAGACACAATTCAAAGGAGGAAAAACACAAAGGAAATCTCATCGAGGCATATCATAGTAACAATGCAGAATATCAAGGACAAAAAGGAAGTCCTAAGAAGTGACAGGAATTAAAACAAAAATTACTTTAAAAGTAGTAACTATAAAAATGGCAACTAAATTCTCAACAGCACTGACGCGCACCAGAAACAATAGAATAACATTTCTAAGTGCTAAAAAAAAAAAAAAAAATAGCTGCCAACTTAAAATTCTATATGCAATAAAAATTTGTTTCAAAAAATAAAGGTAAAAGAAAGCCATTTTCAGATGAAAAGCCAAGATTTTATTTATATATATATATACATATATATATATATATATACATATATATATATATATATATATTTTTTTTTAATTAAGGAAAAAACTAAAGAGAGTTCTTCAAATAGAAAATCATTCCAGTTAAAATCTTGACAAGGTAAAAGACAAAGAAAAATATTATCAGCTCATTCTAAAGGAATGTTAGCTATATAAAATTACAATGTCTTTTTCAGTTAAAACACAGGTAAAACTAAAATGCTAAATAAAAATTACTTAAAAGGCAAGAGGGAATAAATTGAGCTTAAAGGTCTTAAGGTTCAAGCAGTATCAGGATTGAAATAAAAGTAATAATTTGTTTTAGACTTTAGTAAATCAAGAATGAATTATTACGTCTTGAATATCTACCAATATGATATAAAACTAGTTTGTGAATAGCAGTTAAAATGCTGATACCAACTATTTCATAATTTTAATATGACTGACAAAATATGAATGGTAATAGGTATAACAGGGCCCAGTCAGATGTCTGTTGGGCCTTAGATTATCAATTATATATTCAATTGTAGCTGAAAAGAATAAAATTTAAAGAGTTAAGGAAATTGCAGTATATATCATTGGAAATTATCTCTAAACCATAAGTTGTAATGAGATATTATGATGTTTTTAGCAATCTGGGAACAAAAGTACATCTCCTTTCAACATAAAGTCAACTTTCAATACTCAACTTGCATATGCACATTGAAGGATTCATAAAGAAAGCAGAGTACTTCTGGTAGCCAGGATCCCAAATACATAATGAAAATAATAAATATAAAATTTCATGAAAGGCAGTATGCCATGATACAATTATCAGGGAAATCTGCAAGAACAGGTGGAATCTAAAGTAGGCCCTCGAATATGAAAAATATATTTCATTTCTTGACAAATATGTGCTATGGAGAAGAGAACAAATGCATCTCCTAAATCTCTGGCTAGAAATGGAAAATGACATCTAATACTAATAATAAAGATCTAAATTTGAATATTTAACTACCTTGCTCACAGCAATATTAGTTTTTGAGAATGGAGAACTGGAAAGGATGAATGACGTGACTGAAGCTAATCTTGTTTGAAAAAGACACCTTCTTAAAGTTTCCTCTCACTTTATATTTTGCCACAAGTAGGGGATACAAGTTGGGCAATCTACATGGATCCTTTCTCCTGAGAAGCAAGAACATGAGAGAATTGAATACCAATTTGCCCAGTTAAATGATTAAAAGAGTGAAAAAAGAAACCATGAAGAAGTCTTCAGGTATCAGAGCTGTCTTCATAAAATGGCTTTTTATTCTAATAAAATGTTGAGGGTTAATTGTCGTACCTGACCTCCAAGATAAAACTAGAATTATTTTAAACAGTGATTATTAATGTTGATGATGAGTAAGAAGGCATACAATTGTACTTAGGTGTCTTTATTTCATCCAGTCTTGTCCTTAAAGCACCATCACTATTCATTATAGATTGGTTCATGGTTCTAATATGTTGCTTTAACATGCAATTTTTTGTTGTGCAGTATAACCTTGGATTGCGAGTAACTTGTTCTGCAAGTGTTCCACAAGGCGAACAAACATTTCTAATAAATTTTAACTTGATAAATGAGCAATGTCTTGCAATACAAGTAGTACATGACAATGAATGTCACATGATCACAACTGAGCCAATGGTTCTTGAAATTTGCTTTGGTATACAAGTGTTTTGGATTACAAGCATGTTTCCATAAGGAATTAGGCTCACAAACCATGGTTTTACTGTATTTATAAAAATGGTAAATTAGAGGAAGCACGTGTTCTTACACCAGTCTCAGTTAACCATGGCTGTAACCAGAGTCATTCATTTGAACCATGAATTTATTGTAGAAGTATCACTGTGCAATTGTTGACGGTTTCTCTAGATTGCATAAATAGTTTGTGGAGAGAAAAATGATTATATCTGTTTGCTTGGAAAACCCCAAACTATGAGGAAATATCCATTGTCCTTAATAATACAGTGCCAATGCTATGGCTGGATGTACAGCATGATAATATAAGTAATAGGTGACTATCCAAGGCTGCCGTGCCTTATAGGACCGGGGAAATAAATCTAGAGGTAAGATGTATGTTGCTCAGTCATATCCTCTAGGGAACATACAACAACTCCAGCATAATTATGCAGCGAGACTTGGAGTGGCAGTTATGGAATAACTAGCACTTCCATTTTCAACATTTGGCTATCTTTAAACTCAACTTTCTCTTGCACCAAATGTCTGAGAGTCTCTACAAAAAATGTTTAGCATATTTTCAACACAGTAACTTTACAAATACTTGATAATTTTAACTAAATTATAAACTTCAGATATACTTTGTAATTCCATGAAAACAGTGTTGCTCCTGAAACAAATCCTCCGTGGCTCTGAATCCCTAATTATATCTGGTTTTGTTTTAGATCTCAACTACATTTTTAAAAAACACTTTCATCATGTTTGAAGTGAAATAATTAATGAAATTTACACAAACAGTATTCTCTGAGGCATTGCTAACCAATCACCAAGGACAGCATACGAAATGTTTCTTAGAAGTGGCATGACAGCACATCATTCTAAATTTGGTTTCTCCCAGAGAGTCTAAAGGAACATTATCAAAAGATATGGCTCAATGATTATGTAGCCTCAAGTAACTGAATAATTAAGTTATGATTTAACCCAATAATATCATTGTCCTAATTTGCTATATATTGTGCAACTTTCCTTCCTACATGGAAGATATAAGGTGCATGAAACAAATCTGAAACAGTCTTCTCTAGAGCATACCATCCCAGACCACACACCCGGAAGTCCAATTCCACCCAAATTCAGCACTTATTCTAATAAGGTGAATCCTATATGCTGACATCCCTCATTAAAAATAGTCCTATAGCTAAAGATCAATAAGCACATATGACAAATTACAAGATAGCCAAATAGTAATGCAGAGGTCAAATTATTAGAGTAAGTTATGGATATTTTAATATCAATACTCTTAGTTTTTTGCTAGCCCTTGCACATTATTAAATGATTATTTTATGGCCATCATGCTAACCCTAAATGTCCTGAGAAGTCTTTAAGAATTGGCACTTAGAACTCAATCAGTGCTACCTGGAGTATCAGACAAACATAATGTTACCAGAGAAACGGGGTTCAAATATCAGGGGAAGCAACAGAAAAACTAAGTTTATATTGAGCCAATGGGCAGCTTCAATAGGGCTTAGATGTTGCTCCTACCCAAGCCCAAGATTGTCCCTAAAGTCTACCTGGGAGAGAATTAAGGAGACCCCATTGCCAAAGCTACAGAAATACACCCGAGGGGAGTTAGGCAGTTGCAAGAACCAAGTCAATCAATTCTTCCCACTTTCAACTGATCCTATCCTCACCCCTTAGCCAGATGCCCTTCATAGTGCTCAATCTTTAGGTGAGGGTAGCAAGAAGTTATAACTGCATGACAGAAATAAAATTATTAATTATGAATTAAAATTCACAGCCTCACCTTCCTCCTTTCCTCCAATTAGGAAAAATCCTGGCATTGCCTATTTGGCATTTCCGTCTTCTCTGATTTTAATCACAGAGGGGAAGAAATATATTAAGAAGAATGTTAAGAATGTGAGTAATGGAGGGGAGCCTGGGTGGCTCACTCAATTAAGCACCTAACTTCAGCTCAGGTCATGATCTCACAGTTTGTGGGTTCGAGGCCCACACTGGGCTGTGTGCTGACACCTCAGAGCCCAGAGCCTGCTTCAGATTCTGTGTCTCCCTCTCTCTCTGTCCCTCCCCCATTCACAGTCTGACTCTTTCTTTCTCAAAAATAAATAAACAGTAAAAAAAAATTTTTTTTAAGAATATAAGTAATGGAAAAAGAGGTTTTGGAGAGGTTGGGCATGTTTGAGAGGTAGAGAAGAAAATAAGGAATAGGGTATGGAAACAAGCAGCACTAGGGGTAAAGGATTGGATGTTCTTTCAAGTTCTGCAAGAAAGGAAGCAAGAAGTGACCACTGGAACTGTATGAAATTACTTTTGGTCACTTGACTGTGCTTTCTTGATTGTGACACCTCACCAGGACTGGAATTTTCAGGCATAGCCCAAAGCATTAGTGAAACAGTGGGTGAGAAAGATAGGAGCAGGGCCTGATCAACAATCACAGGATTGGGTGGAGCCTATGAGACCTACTGAGGAGGAATAGATTAGATGGGGAATAGAACAAATATAATCAAAGACAAATCCAAGATTATGACCAGTATTCAGAAATTGTTCAGTTTTACATTTGGAGTGGGACAATAATTATACAAAAGTTTTCTACATTGTCCCCTTTTATACATCACTGAGATCATGGTATACCTTAAAATGAATACATAGCTTAATGTAGCTTTTTCTTTGTAAAGCTATTATTGAGCCAATGGTGAATCATAATCTATTGTCAGTTCCATGAATATAAGAGAACTGTCTATTTTTATCATTATCATTATATTATTATTAGCTATCCAGCACAAACTATTGTACACTATTGTGTACAAAGCTGTAACATAATAAGTGCTCAATAAGTATTTATTGAATAATCAGTAGTGTCTCAGAGTTGAAGAAAAAGATCAATGGAAAAAACACAGCTTATTTTTTTCCTAGAAATTTTTACTTTTAATGTGTGCCACATGGGGTAAATCTATTATAAAGGTTACTGAATTTAATTGTGCATTATATACATTATTATGTTAATTTCACAGGTAAGGAGACTGAGTCTCAGAGAGGTTAAAAAATTTGGTGAAAGTTCCAAATTAGGAAAGAGATGGAGCTGCTTTCGAACCCAGGTCTAAGGACTCAAGAGCACAAAGTCTTAGCATTATACTATGTTGTTTCAAAACAAGAATTCAGTAGACCAAATTGAATGAAAATTTGGAGGAAAGAAACAGAAGCAGAATCCAAGAACAGGGTCTGAGTGGAAGGGTTATAGACGGAGTCCTAGAGCAATGAGAAAACATGAGATCATATCAGGGGCTGTCCCTGCCCTGAGTTAAAGACCAAATGAAATGGGCCTATGACTACTAAGAAAATCTTCATTGTCATCACCATTCTTTTATCCATGTAATACTCGATCCTAGATTCCTCACAAAGAATGCACAATACCCCTGCCCCAATTTTCAGATCTGTGTAACCCAGCAACTTGAACATATCACATAGTATAATTTAAGGCATTAATTTTCCAAATAGTGCTTTATTGATTCAATGACCAAAATAAGTTTCCAAAAGTGCTTAACACACTCCATGGGAATAATTTGTTATACTGGAATAAAGTAGACCTTTCTAAATCAGCGTGACTTACAGACATACATACTTTGCATTTAGATTACATGAGTCAAAAATGTCACATTACAGTTCACAGATGTTATTTACATAAACAAAGGGAATTGATGCCAATCAATTCCTGCTAATGTACAATAAGCGCAGAATAGCAAGAGGACAATGGCCTATATTCAGTAGCCCCCAAGCCAGTTGTAAAGAGGCACCAACTAAAGTGATAGGAAGTGATATCACTTCCCGTCTGCACACGGTTCTGTTGTGCAGTTTCATCCATTTCCTGGGACCTCTCCTTGTAAGCTATGAGCCTTCTTTCTCCTGGCTACAATGCATCCTACACTTGATAACAAATTGCAGCTGTCCACTAGTTTATTACATCTTCTCAAAGACCAAAGCAAATCCATACTTGTGTAAATGTGCCTTTTTCTTGGTAGAAGTTGAAATTGGTTACACATAGTTAATCATACCATAGTGTCACCTCTACAGTCAGAAACTGTCATTAAGTATCTCCTTAGTCTGCTCCAAACTCAATAATCCCAATGAGTTCAGTGTTTCTCAATCAACCGTCTAATCATTTTCATTTTTATTCTCATTTCCTCTGGACCCTATCCAAATTCTCTGTATCTCAGATAAATAATAGGAGTGAAATTAATCTCACCACAATAGCAGTTAAGACTAAAACCACATGAACTATATTGGGAGAACCACTTCTTTTTTCAATGCTTGCCTTTTAGAGCTTGATTTGAAATAGTGAGCACATGTTATTAACTTTGTCACCTCATAATCTAAGGCCTTATCAAACTATGTTTATAGAATCTGACTTAATAACACCAGCTCATATTCAAGTTCTACTAACTGCCCCAAAACAGTGTTCCAGATTTTTTTCCTGAGTGAATTATACTGAACATTATCAATTAAAATATTAGGCTTAATAATCTATCCAATTGCTAATGAAATTTTAAGTTTAATTACTATCTATAGGATCCTAGTCTAAGTTGTACTGTCCACATGGAAGTATGTGTGTGTGTATAAGAAAAAATTTCTAAGACTAGCCAATCATAAAGTCATGAAATCTTAGAGGCAGAAGAACATTATGTTAGATTCTGTTCCTCCAGAGGCACCAGACTAGTTAAACCTTGATTTCCAGAAAAGGACAAGTAGATTCTGTGGTCTTATAGTATACATTCCATCTCATCTTCAAGAATGTGGATTCTAATGAGCTTGACATCGATACTATAATGAGGAAATAATAAAAAATACAGTCAAAGATTATTCCAAAGATGCATCAAAGATATTCATCATGGAATTGAAGACAGAGGAAATAATTATGAATTATAAATTATAATTATGTAATTATAAATTATAAATTCCCTAAATAAAATTGCCAAAATTAAGTGTATGATTAAATGCTTCTACTGGAACCAGCCATTTTTAACTTAATTAACAGAGGGAAATAAATCCTCCATATATAATTTTAGTGTAGTTTTTTCTGCCATGAGTTTGCTGCTAGAACACAGGGGCCATGAAAACTACTGCTAAATCTAAGCCAAATAGGGAAAGGAAAAACTCATATTAACATCAGCATCATTAGACATGTGATCCAGGCAAGTCCATGCCTACTGGCCATCTGATCTACAAATGTGGGGAGACTGACAAAAAGAACATTGAAGAATTTGAGAAGGAGGCTGCTGACATGGGAGAGGGCTCCTTCAAGCATGCCTGGGTCTTGGATAAACTGAAAGCTGAATGTGAGCAAGGGATCACCATTGATATCTCCATGTGGAAATTTGAGACAGTATTATGTTTCCATCATTGATGCCTCAGGATATAGGGACTTTATCAAAAACATGATTAGAGGCACATCTCAGGCTGTGCCTAAAATTTTCAGGCCCGATTGCTGCTGCTGGTATTGGTGAACTTGAAGCAAGTATATACAAAAATGGGCTGGCCTGTAAGCATGCCCTTCTGACTTACACACTAGCTATGAAACAACTAATTGTTGGTGTTAACAAAATGGATTCCACTGAACCACCCTTCGGCCAGAGAGGTATGGAGGAGATCATTAAGGAAGTCATTATGTACATTAAGAAAACTGGTTGCAACCCGGACCCGGCAGCATTTGTGTCAATTTCTGGTTGGTATGGTGACAACATGCTGAAACCAAGTACAAACATGCCTTGGTTCAAGGGATGAAAAGTCATCAGTAAGATGGCATTGCCTGTGGGACAATAGTGCTTGAAGCTCTGGATTGCATTCTGCCACCAAGTTATCCAGCTGACAAGCCTTGGGTTTGTTCTAGGATGTCCACCAAATTGGTGGTGTTGATACTATCCCTGTGAGACTGTGTTTTCAAACATGGCATTGTGGTCATTTTTGTTACCATCAGTGTTACAACTGAAGAAAAGTCTGTTGAAATGTTCCATGAAGGTGGAGTGAAGCTCTTCTTCAGGACTGTGTGGACTTCGATGTCAAGAATGTGTCTGTCAAAGGTGCTCATCATTGCAATTTGGATGATGATAGCAAAAATGACCCACCAATGAACTAGCCGGTTTCACTGCTCAGGTGATTACCTTGAACCACCCACACCAAATCAGTGCTAGCAATGAACCTGTGCTGGAGTGTTGGTCACGCAGCTCACATTGCTTGCAAAGTTTACTGAGCTGAAGAAGATTGATCACCATTCTGGTAAGAAGCTGGAAGATGGCCTCAGATTTTTGAAATCTGGTGACGCTGTCATGATTGATGCACTTCTTGGAAAGCTTGTATGTTGAGAGCTTCTCTATCTCCTCTGGGTCATTTGGCTGATTTTTTTAAGTGTTTATGTAATTTTGAGAGACAGAGACAGAGCACAAGCCAGGGAGGGATAGAGAGAGAGAAGGATATGTAGAATCCAAAGCAGGCTCCAGGCTTTGAGCTGTCAGCACAGAGCCTGACACGGGGCTCAAACCCATGAACCACGAGATCATAACCCAAGCCGAAGTCAGACACTTAACCAACTGAGCTACCCAGGTGCTCCTAGGTAATTGTTTTTTCCAACAGACCATTGCTGTGGGTGTGTCATCAAATCAGTGGACAAGAAGGTTGTTGGGGCAGGTAAGATACCCAAGTCTTCTGATAAAAAACTCAGTAGGCTAAATGAATATTATCCCCAATACTTGCCACCCAGTCTTAATCAGTGGTGGAAGGTCTAGAACTGCTTGTCTCCATTGGCCAATTAAGTTTAATGGTAAAGTCTGGTTAATGATTATAATGCAATGTAAAACTTTCAGGGAGAAAAGAGGATGTTTTGTGGATCATTTGTTGTTGTTGCTGTTGTTGTTGTTGTTGTTCTTGTTCTTGTTTTCCTGTGGCAAATTTACATTACTAGTTTTTAAAATCAGTACTTTTTAATGGAAACAATTTGACCAAAAAAATCTGTCACAGAATTTTAAGACCTATTAAAATAAAGCTGACTGAGAAAAAATTCTGGGTAAAAAGTAAAATACAAACTATAGATATAAGATCAGTCCCCCAAATCAAAAGAAAATGAAGATAAGTAGATACTGTATAAATATATACACATATAGAAATGTAGAAAAATGATTGAAGGTAATTGATAGCAGTAATTATCTCTTGATAGTTAAAGGTGATTTTTGTTTCTTTTTCCTAAATTTCCCTGTTTTCATACGTGTGTGTGTGTGTGTGTGTGTGTGTGTGGTCTTTTTACTTTTTATTTTATTTGTTTGTTTTTTAATTTATTTTTTGAGTATAGTTGACACACAATGTTACATAAATTTCAGGTGTATAATTTAGTGATTTGACAAATTTATGTATTATGCTATGTTCAGCACAAGTGTGGCTACTGGCTGTCCTGTTACATCACTATTACAAAATTATTGACTTTATTATTTGTGCTGTGCCTTTTATTCCCATGACATTCATTCCATAACTGGAAGCCTGTATCTTCCATGCCCCTTCACCGATTTGGCCCAACCCTAACCCTTTTCCTTCTGGCAATCATCGGTTTGTTCTCTGTGTTTATAGGTCTGATTCTGCTTTTTGTTTGTTTATTCATTTGTTGTTGTTTTTTAAATTCCACTGCCTCTGAATTACTTCTCTAATTTGAAATTAAACTACTTTTATTCTAAAATTTTGTAAATACACAAAATTAATCATTAGTCTTCTTTTTGCATTCCTTAGCCTGATTGCTCAAAAACCAAGGCATTTAATTTCATAGCTAATCTGAATCACTAACTAAAAACACATAACAAAAGCACCCTCCACTCCCACAATTGTCATTTCTCCATGGGTGACATCAAGCTAATATCTGAACCACAAAAAGGACAAAAAGATCTATAGAAATCTTGGAAATATGTGGAAGGTGAGTTGGTTCAGGGATGGAAGAGTCTAGACCTAAGACAGAAAGTCCAAGGAAACTTCTGCACAATTCTAATTTGGTTAAAATAAAGGGTACATAAAAATCACGGGGATTACAGTGGAGAAACCTTAAAAACACTATCCAAGCCAGTTGATAAAGATTAACATAATAGTAATAAGTCATGTTGAGGGATGCCTGGGTGGCTCAGTCAGTTAAGCATCTGGACTCTTAGTTTCAGCTCAGGTCATGATCTCATGGTTCATGAGTTCGAGCCCCACATCAGACTCTGCTGACAGCACAGAGTCTGCTTGGGATTCTCTCTCTTTTTTTCTGCCCCTTCCCCACTCACTCTCAATCTCTCTCAAAATAAATAAATAAATGACTTTTTAAAATAGTAATAAGTGATGTTGATAGAATATAATCTTGATATAATGTGATGAAAGTGGTACCATACGTCTTGGTCTTCTTCCCCCAAACCCGTAACCTCAGTCTAAGTATGAGGAAAATGTCATACAAATCCCAGCTGAGGGACATTCTTCAAAATACCTGACTAGTACTCCTCAAAACCTTCAAACCCATCAAAAACAAGACAAGGCAACATGATAGCTACATGTAATGTTGTATTCTGTATGGGATCCTAGAACGCTAAAAAAGGATAGTAAGTAAGTAAATAAGTAAATAAAAATAAATGAATAAGAAATTTGAATATACATGGAATTTAGTCAATAATGTATCGATGTTGGTTCATTAGCTATTTCATAGGTACCATAATGTAAGATGTTTATAGTAGAGAAAACTGGGAGGGGGATATATCTGAAATCTCTATACTATATTTATGACTTTTATGTAAATCTAAATCTATTCTAAAATGGGAAGTTGATTTAAAAACTATACACACAGGGGCGCCTGGGTGGCGCAGTCGGTTAAGCGTCCGACTTCAGCCAGGTCACGATCTCGCGGTCCGTGAGTTCGAGCCCCGCGTCGGGCTCTGGGCTGATGGCTCGGAGCCTGGAGCCTGTTTCCGATTCTGTGTCTCCCTCTCTCTCTGCCCCTTCCCTGTTCATGCTCTGTCTCTCTCTGTCCCAAAAAAAAATAAAAAACGTTGGAAAAAAAAAAAAAACTATACACACATACAAAGGAAACTTGTATGTATAATGTATCCCCACAGTGCCAACATCATTGACACCCTTTCCCAAATATGAGCTCTTGAAACAAGGATATTGGTTACAACTACTTAAACCATGTTTTTTATCCAATGTCCATGAAATTGAAAGAGGAGACCCAAGGTCCGGGGCCCAGCTGACTGAACAGTAAGAAAACAAAAGTTTATGTTAAGATGCCCTTTCCCACTCCCAGCAATCATTGAAGAATTTAATCTTATTTTGAGAGAAAGACTCATGGTAGTGGGATGAAACTGAAAAAGAGAAAGAAAAATGAACACAGGATAGCAGCCAAAGCACTAACGACAGCATACAGAAATCTCATAGAACCTATAGGCATCTTCAATTATGAAATTACCTAAAAACATCTTTGCTTGAAGCTTGAAAGTCAAAACTGGGAGGACATATCAAAGAAGATGATACAGAAGACCTATATTTTGAAGGTTGTTCCGAGAATTAGATGAGAAAAATACGTGTGAACACCCTTTGAAAATCACCACACAAATAGCAGTTCTTAAATTTCCTCAGGTGTGGAGCACCTGAAAGTCATAGTGCTCCTTGGCGATCACGATGAATACTAATGTGTTGAATTGCATTAAAGGAACCATTTTAACGGCAGAAACTATAACAATGTAATGCAGAATGAGGTCACAGCTATAAGTACATGCGACACACGCAAACACACACACACACACACGCGCGCGCGCACACACACACAAACTGTTAGACTCAGCTTCATTGTTCCTTAACGATTTCTTGCACTAATATTCATTTGGTATGTTGTTGTTTCTTTTTCCTCCATCTACTGGTTAATTGTATGTCTTCCATGCTGAACTATAAGCCAGCACATATGTCTTGTGAATTATTGTATGTCATAGAGTTGGCACATAATAGACACTCATTTATTCAAATATTTCTGGAGCACTTGCTGGAAGTTGTGAAATACAGTTAAAGACCAAGATTGCTGTTCTTGTGGTACTGAATGCTAATGCTAACAGGTTAAATGCTAGGAGGTGAGAAATGTGATGGGGAAAAGTAGAGCAGGGTAAGAGGGAATGGGAGTTGGAAAGGGAAACAGCAGTATTAAGCAGGTTGGTTGCACGGAGTAGATGAGCTGTGAGCAAAAACTTGAATGAAGTAATGGTTGCAGCCAAGCAGATAGTTGGTGGCAAAGCATCCAAGGCAGAAAAACGGGCATGGCTTCCAGGCCCGTCTACCTGGCATATTCAAAAAGCAGCGAGAAGGCCAGAGGGCGTGGAGCAGTGTGAATTAGAGGAAGAGGGGTAGGCAAAGTCAGGAGGGGCCCAGCCACGTGGGGCCTCATAGGACATTATAGAGACTTGGGCTTTACCCTGCAGTGAAATGGGGAACCACTGCCGAGTTTTTAACAAGAGCCGCATCATCTGACCTACATTTTCAAAGGCTCACTCTGACTGCTGTGTGGTGAATAGACTACATAGCAGCAAAGAGAGAAGCAAACAGACCTATTAGGAGGTGATTACCATGATCTTTGGTGGCTCAGACCACAGTAGTAGGTGTGGCCATGAGGAAAATCAGTTGAATGCTGGATATATCAAAGTAGAATCAATAGGATTTCATAATGGAGTCAACAAATAATTGAAATAGAAAAATACTGCCTGATATTCATTAAGGCAAATATCATCAAGTGCCAAAGCCTTAATGAACATTTATGGACAAAAAAGCTTAAAATAAAATAAAACCATATCTGCTATATTAACATTATGAGCATTACATTTCTATTATTTTGACAGTGACTAATTATTATAAGTCTTTAGCCTTAGAATATTAGCACCCAGCTTGCAGACTCCAAGAGCTTTTTAGGCACAGAACTAGAGAGCCACTAAGCTGCACACAAGTGAGGACTGGTGATGTTGATAGTGCACTTCCTTTTCCCGGGTGCGGTGAGAGGTATCTGATCTGTTAAAAAGAATGTCGTCATCTGATTTCAACCTGATGTTGGGGAGTGCATCTGGAGCCAGGCAGGTGGAAAGGCTCAGTGCTGAATCCTGGATCTGGCTCTCCTTACCAATCGATACCACTTTCTGGTGCTCATTATTTTCATAAAGATATTAGCAAAGCAACAGTAAAAATTAAAGTGCTCCATAATCCTCAGCACCCACCATTAATTTCTGAAATATTATAGCACGTTAGCCTTTACTGTTACTTTACAAAAGCACTTACTGAAAGGCAGGGGAAGCCAAAAAAAAAAAAAAAAAATCTGCTGCTGGTAGTCAAGGGGCAGGTGATTGCCTCTTTGCAGATTGTGTCAATCCCTTTCCCAAAGCAATAGGGGGCACAGAGATCTCTCGGGTCTCCCTTTTTCTGAACGTGGCAAAAAACTGGTGGGTATCTTCTAGAGTATGCGAGGGACAGAAGGACAGAACATGTCCCTCCAAAGATCAAGAAATGGGTAAGATGTGCCTCTTGTGATGTCTTTCTTCTCTCTGCCTTCACTAGCCTCCCAGGGATCCAAGCCTACTCGCAGAAAATTAACTGAGATTCGTTGTACACATTTCTTGTGCCCTCTGTTGAGGGAGTGCCCATTATAGGCTTCTGTTGTAGAATGGTACTTTGCCCACCTCTCAGCTATCAGGTGGGGGGCATTATTTTACTTATTATTCAGGAGATACAGGAAGATACAGGAGATACAGGAAGCATACTTCCTCAGGAGAGAGGGGGAGCCTTTTGGCATCTGGAGGTCTGTCCGTTTTCCCCCCAAGTCAGCTACCTAACGGCAGCAGCCGCCTCCTCTAATTCCGTGCCTGATTCCAGGTCATGCTGAGAATGTAAGGCCCCGATTTTTCTCCTCACAAAATTGTATCGCTCTATGTAAACTCTTCCTCACAGGGCCTTTCTGGAGACAAACGAAATAATGTCATCTGTTCAATACAAGCCTGTCCCCCCGCACAACTCAATGAAAGATGCTGTGTGTTATGGACCAAGCCTTCTCTTCAGCTGAATTCGGAAACCGCAGCTCACAGCGCTTCCTATGTTTATTCACGGTGCTATCACATGGGAAAGTAGAGGCCTGGGCATTTGCATTTCTCCTGTGGCTCCCCTCTCCTGGCCAAGAAACGCATGAAGAAGGGTCTTCACTGGCCCCGAGCCCCTGATAGGATTCCATTCATGCCCACCCCTCACTGACAGAGAAAGCCCCGCGCAAGAAGGCTCGGCTCTCATAAAGAGTTCTGCCAGATTCAGGAAGACGCGGCTTTTTGTTCGGCACCATAGGACCCTGTGTGACACTCCACGGCCTGGGCTAGGGACTGTCACAGCAGCCTTTCACAATTCAAAGAGGAATGGAAAATAGCCTGCCTTTGAGCGTCAGAGATGTGGGAGAGGCAGGAATCAAATCATGAATAAATAAATAAAAACACCAACAGCTGTGATATTTAAAACAGACAATCACTGTAACAGCAAATGACAGCCCTGCAGCCTGCAGAATCTGCTAATAAACTGTCTGCTGCGACTGTTATTAAAGATAAACTTATGAGCCATGATTATTCAACCATTAAACCTAAGTGGAAATCAAAGAAAGAACTGTGTCAGATGATATATTTGGTGCTGCGTGGCCCAGGAAAATTACTCATCAAATTTGAAGCCTGACGTCTCTGTCCTCTAAGGATTGGTCCCTTGAAATTTTGGCACGATTTATGCAGAAGCTTCCCCCCCCCCCTTTTTCCTTTAATTATAATTTTAGCTTGCTAATGTGTGACTTTTTTGTTTTCAATAAATTGCTGCGATAAACACATCTCATCTAATTATCCGTAAAATAATGGGAATGCCGTTCGATTCAGCAGGGGCACAGCTACTAGAAGGCAAGAATAGAAGACCTTCCTCAGAGCCACCTGCCGACCTGAGCACCTTCAGTGCCCGCCGTGATGTTGAAAAAGCTACCAAGAAGTCTGGATGGTGGGTAGCTTTGTCGATGTATTAGCTAATTTAACCTAACAAGAATCCAGCGGAAGTCAGCCAATTCCCATTTCATTTGGATCTCAATCACTGCTGGGGCTATTACAGTCCATGACACGGTTAATAGGAAGAGTGGCTTATTATGGCAGAAACAACATTACAGAATAAGATTATTATATGAGTGTGCCATTTTGAAGACATAAAAGGATGGCCCAGATTGAAAATAATCTTCGGTTAATGTCCTATATTATTATTATATGCAGGATGCAGCAGAGCATAACAGTAGAATCAGAGCTATCCAGTCTGGTAGGATTTTCAAGGGTTGCCTTTCAAATCTCTGTTTGATATTAATATTTCCAAAGAGCTTTGAAGGAGGAATTTGAAATAATCTTCAATAATCAGAGTAATAGTAATTTTTCTTTTTAAATAAGAAACACAACACTAGCTGCTAAATTTGTACAACCTAGAGAGGAACAAAATTTTGTGACGGGTTAAGGGGATAAAAAGACAAAAAAAAGTTTCACCTTTTTTATATCCTGCAGTTTTTGTTTTGTTCTGCTTTTGACCTTTCCACCTCAACCACCTGAGTGTCTCCATTTGATGCCCCCCTTCCTCAGAGAGACTTGCTGTGCTTGGGGGTCCCCCTCCTTTGTGCTCTTACATCTGAAATAAATGTGTCTGCTGGGCACATATTACATACCCAACAGACGTTGAAAAAATAAATGAATAAATGCCCTAACCACTTAGATACAGGCCTTATTCTCAAATTATTCCAGATTAAGGCATCAACTTGGAAAATAAATAAACATGGTGTTTAGAGCACAAATGAAATAGAAGTCAAGGGGCCAAATACCAGCTGCATCCAAGGACCATGAGGATGAAATAAGCCCACATAAAGCATGGACTGGGGATTCAACATGGTGGTGATGGAACTACAGGGGGACAATCACATGAGTGACATTTACCCTGAATTCCCAGACGCCTTCAGGAAACTGTAAGACAGTGATTCTCATACACAGCTGGACTTTAGAATCACCTGGAAGGTTTTTTTTTCTCCCTTTCAATTCATATTCCCAGATCATCTCCCCAACCAGATCAATAAAAATATCCAAGAGATGGCACCCATGAATCTCTTTTTGATAATGACCAAACGGGTGACTGAACCTCCACCTGAACTTCACCTACTCTGTGAGCCACCTCGTGATAGCAGTGAGGTCCCTTGAAGTAACTTTGCCGGCATGATTTCAGCAAAACCACACTTAATCTAAACATCTACCCAGTAACATAGCTGAAATAATATGCAGAACTATAGAACTCCATGATATGCTCAGTCCCTGAATATCTCAAAATAAAAGTAAGGCTGAAATAAACCTCTTTAGATTCAATAGGTAAATGCTACATTATAAGCTAGGAAATAACTAAAAGTTTGTCTTTTATATACTAGCCATCTTTATAATGAAACTTTGCTTAGGATAAGTAGAGCCACATGCAGCATCTAAAGAGCCCCTCCTGGGGCACCCGGGTGGCTCAGTTGGTTAAGCGCCCGACTTCAGCTCAGGTCATAATCTCACAGTTTGAGTTCTAACCTCGCATCAGGCTCTGTGCTGACAGCTCAGGGCCTGGAGACTGCTTCGAATTCTGTGTCTTCCTTTCTCTCTCCTCCACTCATGCTGACTCTCTCTCTCTCTCTTTCTCAAAAATAAATCAACATTAAAAAAATATCTTTTAAATAAATAAAGAGCCCCTCCTGCTCCCGAGGACCCGGCAGCAATCTGAAATGCTGTTTTCATTTTGTGATGTGAGAGCAGAATGTGCCCGGTTCTCATGACAGATGGGTTTTTCTTAAAAGTTGTGTAAAAAAAGTTGGAATTTTTTAAGTAGTTGAACTGATGAGCTCACTATTTAAAGAAAACATGAATTTTGTTTGCATTGAAAAATTTACTTTTTAAAGTTTTTATTTAAATTCCAGTTAGTTAACATACCATGTACATTAAAAAATATTTAGAGTTTCTAAAACTACCTCTGAATGTGTCTGTTTTATAGGGTTTTTAATACTGTAGAGCTGTGTAATAACTAACTTGTTACTAGGCAGGCTTGGGCATTATACTGTCCTCTGAGACACAAAACTACATGTTACAAAACTCTGCTGTAACCTAGAAATTATTAGAAAACTAGTGGTACTGAAATTTTGGAGAAAAGGACACATCTGTTTTATGAGAAAACTATGTTTCTGAAAACATAATTTAATGGTTGTTATTACATGCTAAAGTCAACAGTTTTTAATGTGGCTACATCATTATTTTAAAAATGGGAAAGAATACTATGTGTTATATTTTATACCAAATTTTCAGAAATGTCTTAAGTTCCTTAACGTGAGTCATGCCATTGACTTGCGTTCATAACGAAATTTTTGTTTTCCAGTTTTTATTCACATGAGCTATTTAATTATGTGAAAAAATTATGCGTGGGAAATTAAGCAATGAAGCGTATATCCTCTATTATTGTTATCCCCATTTTGTAGATGGAGAAAATAGGTTCAAGGAAATGAAGAGTCCTGTCCAAGGTCACACATGGAGTCAATGACAGAAATGGAAATTTGGTTCACATTTTCTGGCTCCCAAGTCATTTTCATCAGACCATGAGTACAAAGAAACAGCTTGCAAATGTTAATGAACCTTTGGCTCCATATAAAGTAGAGCCAAAAATGTCATTTTATAGGGACCAGAAATGAATTCTTGGCCCAAAGTAGAATTGCCATAAATTTCTATCCAAAATTTAGAGTATATTTAGACCAAAGCTAGCAATAATGGTCTTTTTGCCTATAGTGGTTATAAATAAATAAATAAATAAATAGGAAGGAAGGAAGGAAGGAAGGAAGGAAGGAAGGAAAATGTTCCCAACAAATTTATCCTTTGCTTTGAGCAGGGTTTTTGAGTCAATTGGCCTTTTCGTGAAAGGAAATGAAAAATTCATCACCTGTGATGACTCACTGTTCATATAAAAGGCCTTACAACCAAGAAACAATTATAGTCTGTATGTGGTAAACCCTCATCATAAAGCTATAAGTAAGCAAAATGAATATCAGATTGTTCCCACTGAATAACTTGGGAAAGAGGAATGGGGAGGCAGGCAGGAAAAAATTAAGACCTCTCCATTGGAGCAGGGCACTTTGCCCCTGGGTATTTGGTACATGGTTTTGGTGGGGGGGAATGCTTATTCTCCACCTCTTTATGTCTCTTTTCATATACATCATTATGGGTTAGCATTATAATCTTGGTCACCCTCTGTCCCCTCATTCACTCCACTCTCATTTAGTGAGTTTGGAAGGAGAAACTGGGCACGTATAGCTAGTCTTCCTCTTCTCTTTGTCCTTTAACAAAACATCTGTCCACAAAGATCCTGGGCTCCAAACTGCAATCTACCACGGGTAAACCTCTCTACTGAGAGGCCCTGTCCCCTTGTTAGAGATGTCTCAGGCAAATTCTCTGAGAAGCAGACTCTGAAACAAAGATTAGCCTCAGCATTTGAATAAGGATCCCTTACATAATTTGGAGACAAAACCAAATCTTTATGTCTACTTCAAAGGCTACCAAATTTATATACAAGAAATTAATCCATCTATATTCCCCATAATAATTCACCTGAGAAAATAGTATATCTAATCTAATAGTAGATGAAAGAATTTAGTAAAAGGTAAGTATGTGTTCAAACTTGTATGGTAACCATTAAAACATATTTGTGTCTGTGGTGCCAGGACAATTCAATGGAAAAAGAGTAATCTATTCAAAAAATGGTACTGGGCAAACTAGGTATCAACATGCAAAAGAATGAAGTTGGATCCCAACCTTATACCATATAAAAACTTACATGAAAATGGGTCATAGATCTAAATATAAAAGTTAAAACTGCACAAACTCTCAGAAGAAAATGTGCGGATAAATCTTTTTTAACCTGAGGCTAGGCAATGGTTTCTTAAATATGACACCAAAAACACAAGTGACAAGAAAGAAAAAATAGAAACATTGGATATCATCAAAATGTAAAACTTTTGTGCTTCAAAGGACCTCATAGAGAAAGTGAGAACATAACCCACAGAACTGGGACAACTATCTGCAAATCATATATCTGATAAGGGACTTATATCCAGAATGTATTAAGTCATACAACTCAAAAATAAGGAGACAACTCAATCTTAAAAATGAACAAATGATTTGGAAAGATTTATTGAAAGAATATACAAATGGCAAAAACAAATGAAAAGATACTCAATATCATTAGTCATTAAAGAGATACCAATAAAAACTGTGACAAGGTAGCACTTTGCATATCGTAGACTGACTAAAATGAAAACCACCAGCAATAGCAAGTGTTGGTAAAGAAATGAAGAAAATCAAACGCTCACTTACCATACACTGCTGGCGGCATTACATAATAGTGCAGCGACTTTGGCAAATAGTGGAGAGTTCCTCAAAATGTTAAGGACGGAGCTACCATGACACAACACTTCCACTCCTAGATATATACGCAAAAGAAATGAAACATACATCCAAAGAAAAAACGCTGTCCATGAATCTTTTGAACAGCATCAGGCATAATAGGAAAAAAGTGAAAATAACCCAAATATCCATTAACTGATGAATAGATAGGCAAATTGTGGTCAGTAAAATATTATTCAAACATAAAAAGGAATGAAGTGCGGATACTTCTACAACATGGATGAACATTGAAAACATTATGTTAAGTGGAAGAAAGCAGACACAAAAGGCCACTGTGATGGCTCATTTTATGAGTCAACTTGACTGGCCTAAAGGATGCCTGGATAGCCGGTAAAACATTATTTCCAGGTGTGGCTTAAAGGGTGTTCTGAAAGAGATTAGCATTTGATTCAGTAGACTGAGTGAAGAGATCCACCCTCACCAATGTGGATAGGCATCACTTTATCCACTGGGAACTCAAATGAAACAAAAACATGGAGAAAGGGCAATTCTCTCTTCTCGAGAGGGGACATCCATCTTCTTCTGCCCTTGGACATCAGTGCTCCTGGTTCTTGGGCCTTTGGATTTGGAAGTAACCCTATTGGCTCCCCTGGTTCTCAGGCCTTCAGACTTGGACTGAATTTTACCACTGACTTTCCTCATTCTCCAGCTTGTAGCTAGCAGATTCTGTGACATCTCAGCCTCCAAAATCACATGAGTCAATTCATATAATATACTTCATCATATCTCAACAGGAAAGTTGGTTCTGTTTCTCTGGAGAACCCTGACCAATACAGCCACATACTGTATAATTCTGTTTATGTGAAATGTCCAGAATAGGCAAAGCTATATAGACAGAATGTAGATTAGCAGTTTCCTGGGAGTGAGGGCAAGAAGAATGGGGAAATGATAGCTCCTAGGTATGGGGCTTCTTTTTAGGGTGATAGAAATATTTTAAAATTAGATAGTGGTAATGTGTCGTAGACTCTGGGTCTGAAGTTCTTTCTTTTCCAGCAAGAGAGCAGAACGCAGGATTAAAAGTGCAAGAGAGCTAATGTCCGGGAGGAAACAAGAGCTCCAAGTAAGGGTGCTTGCTCTGTTTGCATTAGGATCAGAAGGCTTACAAGCGTGATAGGCATGCACAGAGGGACAATAAAACCATGAACATTAACTCATGGGTGTGGGGAAAAGGGGGTTTTGGAGGCACCTTTCTTTTGCTAATTAGCTCTTCTCTGGGCAACTTCACCTTGCTGCAGTCTAAAGTCCTGTTTTCCTGTTTACCTATTTTAGTCCTTCCTTCTTGTGAAAGCAGTTTTCTGCTATTATACTAAATTGGGGAGCATTTCCACCCTGAATACTAATCTTGTGTACCTCATCTTGGATGTTTTCATCCCTAGATTCCCTCTTCCTATACCTTTGTCCTATACTGGGGGTCTTTACCCCGTTTACCTAACCTAATCTTGTTTACCCAAACTGGGATATATACATTCTATGGATTTCTAATTCTTTATGCCTTGTAAACCCATCAGTGCAAGCTCAGAGAATTCCTAAGCTTATTCCCCACAGTAATGGTAGCACAACATCTCTGTAAATGAGCTAAGACCAACTGAATTGTATAGGGTAAATTTGATGGTATGTGAATTATATTTCAATAAACTTATAAAAATGTTTGCATTCATAAAGAGTAGTTATAAAGAGCTATAAAGAGTAGTTTGCAGTTATAAAGAGTGTTGCTGGAGCATCTGTTGAATAGGACATAAATCATCAAGGAAACAAAACAATTTACCACATGCATTTAAGAAGACCAAGAATTCAAGAAAACCTAGTCAGACAGATCTCCATGCATTTTGCTGAAGACTCTGAGATCAAGGTCATCGATACTCAAAAGTGACTTTGAGATAGCCTCTTGTTTAGGGCAGATTGCATGGCAAAACAAGCATGTTATACATGACAGGTATACAATAACCTAGGTCTGGCATTTCAGAGCCTTCCAATGACACATTCGTCTAACTGAAGCTTATCTACCAGTTTCCTTCCAATGACACATCAGTCTAACTGAAGCTTATCTACCAGTCCCTATCTAGTTTGGAATACTCAGCACTTCCCCCAAATCCATCTCATTCTTTCCCACCTGCTTGTACTCTTACAATCTCTAAAATGCCCTGCCACCTTATCTCCTTACAGGTTTGTTCTATCTTTCAAAATCCTGCTTAAATACCATCTTCTCTATGGAGCCATTGCAAGTTTTCTCCAGTTAATAGTGCTGCCATGTTGCTTTGTTTCCCAGTTTCCTCTGCTTTGTATTTGTTCTCTATAAATGTATGTTATTTTATCTCCTACAAGGGCCCTTGCAGTGGTGGTCCACAGAGCGCGTCTATGAGAGCAGGGACTATACATCACTCTGCTCTATAGCATCTGCAGCACTCAACACTAGTGGCAGAGAAACAAATATCTGTTGCTTGAATTAGGCTTTCTGCCTATTTTACAGTTTGTCAACTTCATTTGTGTGTGTAGAGATAAAACATTACATTTGATTATTTAACATTTAAACAATCAGACCTTTAACCTATTAAAAGTATCCTTTTATATTGAATATTCTAACACAGAAACATCACATACCTTTGTATTTATATATTTATATATTTATATTGTGATTTAAAAGGAAGATTTTAAAATTTAAAATTTAAAAATTTAAAAGGAAGATGAAAGATGAAATGTGTTTCCTAGTATAATAACTTCTCATTTATTCAGCGTCGTAATGAAAGAGAATTTGCCAAGTGATAAAAGCTTACCTCTTCAAGTTCCATAATTGTAAAAAATTTTTATGTATTTAGGAAGGAAAATTTTAATAAATTATACTGCATATGTTAGTATAGAGCAAGAGAAGTACTTAAGTGGAATACTTTGGCCTTAAACTGCACTTTAATTGAAGAGTCATCTTAAAAATCATGAGGTTATATTAAGCATAGAACCTCTGTTATCACTTACCACCTAAGTTGATTAACAAATAATAAAGTATTTTTGAAGTGGAAACTGAGGCAGGTCCAGTGAGCCGCATGCCCATGACCTATATGTCCTTATATCCCAAATGCCATATATTCTTCTTCATAGAACATCAGTGTCTGAGAATAGGGCCTGTGCCTTCCATTTCTCTGTGTCAATTTTATTGTGTTTCCATATGTGCAGAACACCAGTTATTGCTGACTTTCATTTTATAAAAAGAAATAGATTACCCATTAAAAGAAAAATCCTGCTTTTCAAAAGGTTGAACAAGAGAGTAGTTTTTTAAAACCTTAAATAAAATTCCAGCTAGTTAAACTAAAGTCATTGAAAAGAGCTTAATTGAGGAATATTTTTTGGCTCTAAGCCCACTATCTTTTCATTTGATTGTAAATTGGATACTATTTTATTCACTTCAGTCTCCTGTCTTTCAGTATTTTATTCCACTGGGATGAGTAAATAAGTGTTAATAGCCACGTTGAGCTCAGTTAGACTACTTTCTCTACTTAAATTACCCATTTTGGTTGTATTATTGCCAACCAGCCTTTTGCTTGTTGACGTTTTTATTGAATGATTGGGCAAGAAATGTTGATATCTTCATACATTGTTTTGACCCTTCACTAATCCTCTTTATCTGTCATTTGTTTCATCTGAAATACCTTCTTCTTCCCTCACACTTTTATTATCCATCCATCAAAGCATGTCTTTTTTTTTCCCCCTGTAAAATGATTTAGACTTGTGTCCTTCAGGAATCTTTCCAGAGAAGAATGTGTCTTCTTATATTTTAAGAGTCACATAAGCCAAGAGGACACTGAGTTTCCATCATGGCAGAGTTTTATTTTTTCTTTCTTTGCCACAATGTTGTGTGTGGTTTTTTTTTTTTTTTTTTGGGGGGGGGGGAGGTAGAGGACAAAATTGGTGAGGGACGAAAACATTTCAAAGCAACAAAGGACGGCTTGTTGAAAAAACTGCCTTTGTGCTTTGTTAATACAAAGCATTTGCTAAGTAAAGCAACTGTCAAGTAATGCCAACAATTGGGACCCAATTCTCATGCCCACCTTCTTTTCTCTAAAATTCCAATAGCATTTCTACCTAAGTTTATGACCATGGAGTCATACTCAAAATACAGCAGCTTCATTGCTCTTATCTAGTCTTTATTCGTATGAAATATTCACATGCTAATATATTTGAGTATGTGCTATGTGGCAAACAACATGGAGATACAGTGATGAACATGTTGAAGCATATTCAATAGACTGAATACAAAGAAAACACAGCACAAAAGTGGGTTAGAGTAAATGGAGGAAAATTCTAGACCTGTTGTTGAGTTTGAGGTTTCTTTTGGGTATTCAGATGGAAATAGCCAAAATGCAGATGGATATACAAACTTTGGTTGAAAATAAATAGATCTTAGTAGACATATAATAGCTAACATTTACTGAGACGCACTTTACCACTATACGATATTTTTTCTACTTCTAGATAAGAATTATAAGCATATAGATGATAATTGGCATCATTGCAGTGGATATGATCACTGAAATAGTTAAAGAAAAGTACCTCAGACAGAAATCTTAGGAATCTCCAATCTGTCGATTCTTCCCTATAGTTTTTAGTATTTCAACTTCTATTATGGCAATTCCAAGGCATCCATGTCTGTACCAACCACTTTAATAGCTTTTCCTTATCCAACCTACCTTACAAACAAATCCAGGAACTGAATCTCCAAGCCTGCCTTTTGAGAACCCGAATGGATTTAAAGTTGCATTTTGACCATACAAAAATTCCTGGTCATAGGCTTTAAGACTCTACTGATTACTAGAACATTCTTCTCCCTGCTACTTTGCATTATATACTCCACTCTAGCCACAAAACACAATTAATATGACCTAGCTCACCCATCTGTTTCTAAATTACCTCATTTCTTTCTCCGAGAGGCTTCCCCACCTTTATCTCCCTATGCATCAAACTACCTCTCACCTCTGCTGCAAAACATACTCATCTTCTTCAGATAGCTTTTTTATATAGATTCCTACTTAACCCACTTACATCTCATTCCCATTATAAATCACCATGATTGCTCGATATGCATAAGTAATTCTGTGCAGATGTTGCTAGAAACAAATGTTTATCTGTTTCTCTAATTTTGCTTATAAAAGATCAGAGAATGGGGTACTCTAGTTCATCACAGCTTCAAGTTACCAGAGATATGTAATATATATGGTGCCTGAATGGCCAATTGTCTAGTAGTAAAATTCACTAATAGCCTCAAACCTAAACTATTCTGCAAATACTTTAATCTTCCTTTAATGATTCTGAAAGCACTTTAGGGTTTTGCGGAGTCTCAAGGTTATCATTATCATTGTCCTATATATGTAGGGGAGTAATAAAGAGTTCCAGTTCAGAGGTTATCAGATTGATCAGTTTTTACTGCCTTTCTTTAGCTTTGCCTCACCTTCCTATTGCATCGTATGATCTTTAAGAGCCAGAATCATGTCTTCTATTTATTTTGCATTTCTCATAGGACTTTCTAAAAGTGGGTGCAAAATTCATTTTTTTATTATCTGTGTTAGAAATTGGAGTGTACAGGAAGACTCTTATTTTAATGATTTTCTCTCTTTTACTTTTACTTTGTCTCTCAGGACTTAACTTATTTTTCCATGCCAAAACTAGAAGAAAGTGGAAGCAGTGGCCACTCTCCCCTCTGCTACCGATTAGTGACCCATGGTCTTTTGACTCTACCTCTACATAGCATACTGTATGAGTCAGCACTTTTCACCAATGCCTGTTTTCCTCTGTTTACCTGCCACAAAATTAAGCCATGCGCCTTACTTGTGCAGTGAAATATGAGTGGAAGTGACAGGTGTCATTTCCTGGTAGGATATTTAATTCTGTTGCTCCACTCTCTAGCTCTCTCTTGCTCTGTCATGATGATCCTCAAATCACCTGTTAATGTGAGATTGTCAGAAGATTGAAGTAGCTAGAACAATAAACCAACATATGGAGGCACTCAGACCCACAGCAGGCAATGCATGAAAAAGAAATAACATTGTGTTTTGCAAAGCCACTTAGGTTTGGGGGTTGTGGTTAAACCACTGCATAACCTGATACAGTTCTTACTTTATAAATGTTTATTCACTTGTTTCCATAAACAGTACATTCCTTGAGGGTAGGAACCATGTCTGAATCATTTGTTTACCCTCAGTATTCTGCCAAGATAGTTTTTAGTAGGTTGTCAAATAGTATTTGTAGAATGAATAAATAAAAAGTAAATAATCTTTATTTTCATAAGAAACATGATAATATCCTCCACTTGACTACTTTTTTTAAGTTTGTTAATTTTGAGAGAGAGAAAGAGAGAGTGCAAGCAGAGGAGGGGCAGAGAGTAATGAGGAGAGAGGATCCCAAGTAGGCTCTGCGCTGTTAGAGCAGAGCCTGACACGGGCCTCAAACTCACAAACGCTAAGATCATGACCTGAGCTGAAACCAACTGAGCCACCCAGGTGCCCCTCCACTTGACTACTTTTTTACTCCTGTCTTTTAGAATTAGAGTTTAGCCTGAGGAACGTGAATTTCTATTGTGTGTCAATCTGAAGTTTCTTCAAGCCTTCTAGTGTTCGTAAATTGCCTCTGGATAAGAGTCTTCCCCAAACCTAAAATATCTCCTCAGTCCCATCTTGGATCTCTTTCTTCTTTTTTCTGAAGCTAATTTTCTCCTTTTTAAAGATGTTGTTTGCACTGTTGTTTAGGTTATTTCCCTCCAAGGCTAGCTTCACAGTAGGAGATCATTTTCTCATCCCTTCTGCCATCTTCACCCATTCAACAAGCCTGGTAGGATACCTCTATGTTCCATTCTACACTAACTCTATGTAGAAATAGACTGGGAGTGCCACATGTAACTAATGTGGTAAGGTTACATATATCCCTGACGTTTTCAAAGCTCTCATGTCTCCTATTTTATAATTATTAATTTTCTTATTAAGTGATTCAGGGAAGACTTCCTGGGACTCTTCTAAAATCTGATATAAGCAATGTGAAGTGTAATCCAAGGTAGATTTGTGATGATCCTTACCCATCCGCCATCTAGCTAACATAGTATTAGGAAGGAACCAAGCAAAGGTCAATGCATGGGGCCAACATCAATTGATCCAGGTTATAAGATCAATGCATCATTCTCTTTCTGCTCAACAAGCAAGAAGTTTTTGAAAATTAGGATATTTGAGCATGCTAATTAGACACAGACAGGTAATATCATGTATTGGAAATAATATGGACTTGGAAGCCTGACAAAACTGGATTCAAATTTCAAATCTAACATTTCATTGCTGTGTGACACAGTGGAAAAACTTCTTATATGAAACAAGGAGAATTGTTCTTTTTGAAATTGTTTGCTTTACACACATAAGCACATACATGCACAGGCAACATGTGCACAAAACACATGATTTCAGTTGAACATGTATATGCACATGATACATCTTTTAACTTATTTCAGTATTTCCATTTTTCTCAGCATGGTTTTATAGTTCATATTGAACAAATTTTATACATATTTTGTTAAATTTATTCCCAAGTATTTTGTACGTTTATGCTATTACAAATGTTTGTTTAAAATTTCAATTGTTAGACTAAATATTCCAACCAAAAGACAGATATTGTCAGAGTAGCTCAAAGAGCAAAACCAATTATAGTCTGTGTATAAAAAAGCACTTTAAATACAAAGACACAACAGGTTGAAAATTAAGGAAGAAAACAAGCGTGTACAGTCAAGATAAGAATGTTGAGGTGGATACATTAATATTAGACAAAATAAAGAAAGGAGAACCTTTTTAATAACTGATGTTGGAACAAAAGAACATCAACCCTTACCTCACAACATAAACAAAAAGTGTCTAAAAATAGAACTAATGTGAAACTAAAACTCTCTCATAGAAGAAATTATAGGGGAAAATCTGTGTATCAAAATAGGCAGAGTATTTAGGTAACACTCAAAAATCATGAACCATAAATCTGATAAAATCAATGTCACCAAAATTAAAAACTTCTGTTCTTTGAATATGATGGCTAAGTAACAGAAACACAAGCCAAAGAATGGAGATTATGAGATCTTACATGTAACATAAAACTGCATATATATAAAATACATATATACTTATTTATAATATATATTTATTTATAAATATATACATTTATATATAAAATAATGAGTGAACTGATATCCAGAATATGTAAAGAATTCTTTCAACTTAAGAAAACAAAAAATTAAAAATGGATAAAAATATTTGAACAGAACAGACCCTTCATGAAAGAAGATATTCAGATGGCCAATAAGCACAGGAAAATGCTTATTATCATTGGTGATAATGGAAATGCAAACTGAAACCACAATGAAACACCAATGTCAACCTATGAAAATGAATAATACTAAAAAGACTGACAATTCTAAGCATTGATAAAGATATGGAACAACTAGAATACTCATGTCATTTTGAAAGGAATGTAAAATAATAAACCACTTCTTGGGGCTTCTGGGTGGCTCAGTCCTTTAAGCATCAAACTTTTGATTTCAGCTCAGGTCATGATCTCATGGTTTGTGAGATCGAGCCCTGAGTGAGGCTCTGAGCTGACAGCATGGAGCCTGCTTGGGATTCTCTCTCTCCCTCTCTCTCTGCCAGCCCCCTTCTGTCTCTGTCTCTTGGAATAAATAAATGAGCTTGAAACAAAAAAAGAAAAATAGGGAAAAAAGAGAAAATAAATAAACCAATTCTTAAAAAGCTTGGTAATTCTTATAAAATCAAAGGTACACTTACAATATGATCCAGAAAGTCTCTTCTTATGTATTTACTGAAGAAAAATACAAACATGTCCACACAAAGACACATACAAGAATATTCATAGCAACTTTTTTTATAATAGCCAAAACTTGGAAACTACATAAATGTCAATAAAACAAGGGATAGATAAACAAGTTTGATATATTTACACAACAGAATGATACTCAAAAGAATACATTTCTGATATGTAAAAAACAAATAAACAAACAAACAAACAAAAACCAGATGAATCTTAAAACTGAAAAAAAAAAAAATCCTGAGTGAAAAAGTACAGATGCCAAAGAGTAAATACTCTATGATCCATGTTTATAAAATTATGGAAAACATAAAAATAATCTGTATTGACAGTAAATAGATCAGTGGTTGGCTGGGGCCAGGGAGTGGGGGAATTGCCAGCAACAGACATAGAGAACTCTTCAGGAAATGAAAAATGATGGAAAATGTTCTTTATCTTGATTGTAGGAGTGATACACAGTATGTAAATTTGTGAAAACTCATCAAAAGATACCGTTAAAATGTATGCATTTTATTATATACAAACTGTACCTCTATAAAGTTAAACAAAAATAAATACTTATATCTTAGATATAAACATGTAGAATTATATCTTAGTATATCTCTGTGATTTGAAGATGGAGATGAAGTAGCCTTTCATTACCCCCATTGATGAGCTAACAAAATATTTTCAGCCCTAACCCACAACTTTGGGTCTGCTAGTCCAGAGGGCTTAGTTTCAAATGGAAGAATGCTCCTGCCAGAGAATGCAGCCATAGTTCCTTTAAACCTTGGAAGTTGATACTGTCACCAGGCCACTTTCAAATTACGTTGTTGGTGGAATGATTGATCTTGACTTTCAAGGGGCAAATTGAGCTGCTATTCCACCATGAGAATATGAGTGCTTATGCTTGGAATACACACAATACCCTGAGGAGCGTATTAATAATTCCATGTCTTGTGATAAAAGTTAATGTAAAACCACAAGCCAATAAAAGTTGGACTGCTACTGGCTCATACCATTCTGGAATTAAGTCTTGGGTCATCCCACCAAGAAAGGAATCACTATCAGCTGCAAACAAAAGGAATACTGAATAGATAGTGGAAGAAGCCAGTTTAAATACCAGCTATGACCATGTGACCAGTGACAGAAATAAGAACTGTAATAATTATTAAGATCTTCTTTATTTTAATACGAAGAAAGAGAAGGGTGTGGATATAGTCACCATTTTTCTTACCTTTTTCCATTTTCCTTAAAATAAGTTAGAGGTAGTTACGCTTGTTTCTCAGTAATTAAATGTAAATATGCTCAGCTGTAAGAGGAATGAACATTCCCTTAGCATAGATATAGGGACTTGTATCTTATTTTGGAAGATGGCTACTAAGGAAGTTAAATATGAATAAAAGGTGTGTATGGATGCCAATTTGACAAAGAGTAGATTGTGGTGGCTTTGGGCTGTATCAGTGTGCCTAAACTGGAGCTAGGTGTCCCAGATTTTTCTTCCTTGTATAATTCTGGGTTAGGTTTGGCTACTTACCTCGTGTAAAAATCTATATGGGATTTGGCAAGAAGTGAAGAAGTAGTAATTTCTGTGTTCTGAAGGCTAGTGCAGAACTCTAAGCGCTATCCCTTGTATACTTTCAGTGACCTACTGGCTCATTTTGTTGACCTGGGCAGCACATAACACAACTCCTCAATCTCCTCCCAGATCTTTGTCCTCAGTTTCTCCAAGTCCTGGTCTAGACACATGTCTAACACTGTGTCAAGATATACTAGCTTCTCCCATTGGTCACCAACATGACTGAGGCTGGAAGTAAAGAAAAACATGGGTTCCAGTTTGTCCTCATGGGTTCCTGCATCTCCTTGTCCCTCCACCTCACATCCAGTTTTCCTTCCTAACTACCCTGCAGCTGACCTAAAGCTACTCTCTACCATCAGCATACTTCTTTTCCTCTAGGAACCTATTAATAATGTAAAATTGTGTTTAGTTTAATTATATAGTAAAGGCACCTTTTTAAAAATTTTAATGTTTATTTATTTTTGAGAGAGAGAGAAAGAGAGAGCAAGGAAGGGGCAGAAAGAGAGGGGGAGACACAGAATCCGAAGCAGGCTCCAGGCTCTGAACTGTCAGCACAGAGCCCGATGAGGAACTTGAACTCATGAACTGAGAGATCATGACCTGAGCTGAAGTCGAACACTTAACCAACTGAGCCACCCAGGTGCCCCTAAAAGCACCTTTTTATATCTGAGAAGAGATTTCAAAGTTCTCTGATGTCATTTTATCATTTGAAAAGTTAGCATACATTTCATGTATTGTGATATAACCTGTGTCTAAAGAACAATTTTTTTTTTTTAGGCAGAGTTAGGGGAAGGGAGACAGTGTTTGGATGAGTAATTGATATCTTGCTCTACAGATGAGTGACAAGACAAGGGTCACTAGGGAAGAGTGGCTACAAGGCCAGGACTATGGTGAAACACACAGAAATCAAATCAAATATAAATATATATACATGCTATATAAATTGGCATTACATTCACCATGTTGATATAGCTAATGACATTTACAATACATGACCCAGTGATTATTTGAGAAAATACCACTCAAAAAATACATAATTCAGACCAACTGAATTACCAAAATCCAAGGGAAAAAAAGTTTCTCCTCAAAAACTGATATAACTTTTTCCTTATTAAGAATAAAATTATATAATCAGTCATTTCTTTTGCTCTAGCCACTTGAAAAGTCTGTCACTTGTTAAAAAATAATTTAAGAAAGTATTTTTCTCCATGTTTTATACATATATATGTATATGTATATATGTATATACACACATATATGTATATATGTATATACACACATATGTATGTTTATATATACACGTATGTATATACATACATGTATGTACGTGTGTGTGTGTGTGTGTGTGTGTGTGTGTGTGTATTCCTTGTCTTTCTTGGGGCAATTAATTATACTTTTCCAAATTATAATTTACAACAGTCTTGGGGCACCTGGGTGGCTCAGTTGGTTAAGTGTCCAACTCCTGATTTCAGCTCAGGTCATGATCTCCCAGTTCATGGGTTGAAGGCCCACATCAGGCTCTTCACTGACAGTGCAGAGCCTGCTTGGGATTCTCTCTCTCTCTCTCTCTCTCCCTCTCTCTCCTCCCCTCCCCTGCTTATGCTCTCTCTCTCTCTCAAAATAAATAAACATTAAAAAATAATTTATAACAGTCTTATAAGCTGCTAGAAAGATTTAAACAGTTGAAAGAAATTAATGCATGAATAAATGAATGAATGAAAAACAAACAAATTTAATAGACATTTCCCAAAAGAATATTTCAATATAAATTATAGGATTTATACTGTTATTAATACTAAATACCTATCTGCTTATTTCATTTAATATTAGTTGAGTGTTAGTCAATTAAGACCATTTTATATCGGGGTGCCTAGGTGGCTCAGTTGGTTAAGCATCCGGCTCTTAGTGTGGCTCAGGTCATGATCTTGGGGTTCATGTCTTCAAGCCTTATGTCGGGCTCCACAATGACAATGTGGAGCCTGCTTGGGTTTCTGTCTCCCTCTTTCTCTCTGCCCCTCTCCCGACTCACACTATCCCTGTCTCTTTAAAAGAGAGAGAGAGACAGAGACAGAAAGAGAGAGAGACCATTCTGTCTTATGTATTTCACTTAGAACAACATATTCTAAAAGGCATGATAAAAATTCTATTGGATGGTATATGTTTGTATCACTCAGTCTTTTTCTATATCAACAGTCTATATTTCTTTTCCATAGGAACATAATAGAATTATTTCAACTAATATATTATCTTCATGAAGGTCAATTCTGAGCACATATGGAACAGCTTATGGTATGGTAGTCTTCTCCTAATTTACAGAAAATTTAACCTATTAATTTTTAGATATTACTCAGTTTAGGCTTATTATATGATATAGTTTAAGACAATATCTGAAATTGAGGAAAAAATTAATATATCGTTAGGTCTTACAGTCAGTTCATTTCAAGCCACACATCATGGGGGTTATCTATTCCACTGTGAGAATACTCTCATGTTTTCCACATCAGTGTTACTTTAGCACGTAAGATCTAACAAGAGACATATCGCAGTCATTCCAGATTCCACATGCCCTAGTGCCATTAGCATTCATGCTAAATGAATGCCGTTTCATTTAATAAGAAGTCCATTTCCGCTGTTCATTCACTGCCCCTTTAAGTGCCTGTTTTCCTATCTAAATCTGCCACAAGGCATGTGTGCAACCAGTAAATTGAGGATTTGAAAAGATTTTTACTTTATATGCCTTGAACTGATTTGCTCTTTACTGGCAATCTAAAAGTAGATGGGATCTATGGCTGTGTCACACTCTGTCTTCTTTCCTCACCTCTTCGTACCTTCCATAATGTTCCCACAAAGTGGCTTATTCAGTGATCTAATAATTTGAGTATCAACCTTTCAGTCCCATTTATTTTTTGATGAATTGTTTGGACTTTCTTTTTAAAAATAAATGTTTGGGTACCAGTCTTAGGGCTGAAAGATTAATAGTGCCTTATTAATCTCAGGTAGATGTTATATTTAAGTGTTTGAATTTGAATGCCTTTTTATACTTAGATGATTGAAGTTCACAATAAGAAAGCACAAATTCTAAGAAATTATGTAGCTGTTGAAATGGAGCTGCCATTTTCTAAAGTATAACACCCATTTGTTATATGATTTTTTATTCAAGATGCTGAACTGCAAACCACAGAGAATGAGATATTGGCAAAGGAGATGCTATAGAAAGAACAACAACAAAAAAAAATCCTGATAGATTCCTTAATCATATAAGTCACTGGTGAACAATAAAGCACTGTTAAGATTGCTTTAGAAATTAGGTCTTGACCTGACTTTTTGAAAAATAGCACAAAGTAAATTGAAAACATAAATGGATATGTGTTTCTGAGAGAGGGTGGGAGAACTTCAGTATAATGAAGATGAAGGATGTTTGTTCTATCAAAGACAAACATTAGAATTAATGATACCAATCCTAAAAATGATGAATTATTCAATTTTAGAGTCTGTAGCATATATTCATGCCATAGGTATGTATATAAAGGGTGTGTCCCTACTCACAAAATAATTTGACGAAGATGAGGAAAATCAGGCTCAGAAAACATGCAGTGTATTCAGAGGTGCGTGTCACTGTCCTGCCAGTTTGAGGATGCACGGGAGCTGTGGTATGTCCGTGACAGTTTGCACACAGAACAAGGTAATCTCTTGGGTCCTACCACACAGTGTGTTATTCTCCCCAAAGTCTTTGCTCTCCCTCACTTCTTTGCTTCCCCGAGCTTTCTTTCCCTGATGCTGGCCCTCCTTTTTACAGCCCTTTCTATCACCTATCTGGTTCCTGATTCACTGACGGTTACTTCCAGAGCCAGCCAGAGACTGCTGAGCCAGCATCATGCCTGCCCCCAGGCAAGACACTCTGGCCTTCAACCCAGTAGTTAAGATTCAGCACTGCTTACCACAAGGGCCAATGACTGCATTGTTTATTATTGCTTTGGCCATTTTTTGTGCTTCTTGTTAGGTAAAGTTTCAGAAGCCAAAATGAAAACAATACCTGACCCCTTGGCTGTTGCCATCAACAACAGGTGCGGGTAGGAGCCAGGAGCTTTGGTGGTGGAAATAGAGCATCCTGGTGACTCCAGCATTTGCACGAACTAGGTTCACAAAGAAAACATTAATTAGAGAATGCATAGTTTCAGTCAACAAATAAAAGACAATTTATAAACCGATAATATTTTGATCCACATAAGGATAATGAAACCTAAAATATCAAGCAGTAAGAATCACAAAATAGTCTGGTATACATAATATTTATGTATACATAAATTTTACACTATTTAAACTCTTCTGGATGATTCACTGTTGTACAAACTGCATGGTTTTTGTTTGTTTGTTTTAGTCAGAGAGATTGCAGACTAGTGACACTGCCCCGGGACTCTGCCACTTTGAGCTGGCTTGATTAAGTCACAGCACCCTGAGGTACCATTGCTATATCACTGAAACGAAAATATCTACCTTTCAGAGTTGCTTTAAGTTCTTTAGATAACATTAATAAACTAGCATATGCTAGACACTCAATAATTTACATACATATAGTATATAGATAATATTTAGTATTATAAAACTGAAATTACTATAGCATCCCATATACATAAGTATGCACACAAGTAACACTTATGATTACTCTGAATATATATATATATATATACATATATAGTATCTAAATACACATACACATATATACATATTGTATCTAAATACTATAATTGGTGATATTTTTAATGTTTATTCATTTTTGAGAGATAGCCCCCGTGAGCGGGGTAGAGGCAGAGAGAGAGGGAGACACAGAATCCGAAGCAGGCTCCAGGCTCAGAGCTGTCAGCACAGAGTGGGACACGAGACTTGAACCCATGAACTGTGATATCATGACCTGAGCTGAAGTCGGACGCTTAACTGACTGAGCCACCCAGGTACCCCTTTAAATGCTTCAAATATAACAATGGGCTTTCCACATTTGTGGCCACAAAGCCACAGTCGCTGACACTCTGGCATTTTGCCTTATTTCCTCCCCCTCCACTCAGCTCAAAGTAACTTCCTCTGTGTTCCCTTTACTAAGAAAGCTGCAAGTCCATTGGGTCTCTCAATTCTTATGAAGGAGGAGAGGAGATAGAGAAATCTCCACATTTTTAATACATCCTGTGAGGAGTAAATATTTTTCGGCATATGTACTACCCCTTCCAGTCTGTTTTTATTCAACTAAAGTGATACTAACCTAGAAAGATCAGAGAGAGGTATCTTTTCACTTGAAAACCAGCTTTCAGGGGTGCCTAGGTGGCTCAGTCAGTTAAGTGTCAGACTTTGGCTTAGGTCATGATCTTGAGGGTCCTGAGTTTGAGCCCTGTGTCGGGCTCTGTGTTGACAGCTCAGAGCCTGGAGCCTGCTTCAGATTCTGTGTGTGTGTCTCCCTCTCTCTCTGCCCCTCTCTCTCTCTCTTTCAAAAATAAACAAACATTAAAAAAGTAAATAAATAAAAACAGCTTTCATCCCTGACTACTCCTCACTTAAAACACCATTCTCTTTCCTTCTAGTTGTGTTTCAAATTTCATTCTGCCTTTATACTTTTAGGCATATTGTGCTGCCCCAGGTACACCTGTACTCATGTGGGTCTGTCCCCATTGGCTAAATTCCTTTGACGAAATAGCCCCATCATAAAATTGGAATAATCAGGTAAAAGTTACCCTTGCTTTCCTCGCACTGATGGATGTGTTTATTGCCAAGCTAACAAATTGTTACCCTCTCTTCATCTTCCATAAGAAGCCCCTTGCCCCTTAATTTCCCTGCACGTGTTGGAATTTCCTGCTCAACTAACACTTCCAAGGGCTTTTTAGGTGATTACTTTAGTGTCTTTAACTAATTTTAGTTACTTAGTATACTGCGTGTCAGTATATTTGCACAGTTTGAAATTACTCCAGATACAAATAGGCCTCAACAGTATAAAGATGGTTATGCAAATTGACTTGTTTTCAAGTTGGTCTGTCTAGGAGGACTTGGGCATTTCTCAAACAGAGGTGTATTTTCATATGTAAAAAGCCTCTTAGATCTAGATAGAATCAGAAAACATAGGAAACTTGACTATATAGAATGAGAATTTTAGCTTCAGGAATTGAAACTCGTGTGTGTGTGTGTGTGTGTGTGTGTGTGTGTGTGTGAGAGATGTGGAAACAAGGCTCAAAAACTTAAATAAGTTGCTAGGTCAAATAATTAACACATAGTACAGTCAGAATTTGAACAAGAGCTATGTAGGGCCAAAACCCTTATTAATCCTATAAAATAGTGTTTCTCCAGGGAACATCATAGAAAAGTTGACTATTTTCACCTAGCGTAGTGAAAAAGTTGGAAAGGGGCTTTAAGGGAGGGTATAATATTAACATTCTCAAATGGAAAAAATACATTAATAAAGAGTGTGAGCACAAAAACATCCATGGAGACATTTAAACCATAAATGAAGACTATTGAACCATTGTTTGGTTCATTAGTCTAATGTGAGTGAGAGAACTAGAGATATATTTGGGAAAGCAGGCTGGAGATAACCTGAAGGCCTTGAACTCCAGGATGAGGAGTCTGGGCTCCTTGCATGGGCTATGGAGCACTTGTGGAGGCATTTGCCAACTGGGATATATTTCAAGAAAAGCAACATGAAAGCATTTCACGAGGAAGAAACATGGGGAAGGAGACTCACGCTGGGGAGACCATTTATCCAGTGATCAGAGTGCTTCGCGAGTCTTAGAGCTTTTAATAGGATTGGGACATAGGACAGAAGGGAGAGAACAGCCGCAATCTTAGAGGAGGATCAAACATGGTGTGAGAAGGACCTACCCCACCTGTGTTTTTCTCAGTAGCTCATGATTTGTATGCAATGCTTCCTCAATACCCAGCAGTTGTTAAAAAAAAAAAAAATAGAAACTAAATTTTGGGTTTTAGATCAGGAAGGAATCAGGAAGTTTCTAAAGAGATGGCACATTTCTTTTTTGTTTGTTTGTTTGTTTATTTTGAGAGAGAGAGACAGTGCAAGTAGGGGGTAAGGCAAAGAGAGGGAGGGAGAGAGAGTCAGAGAGAGAGAGAGACAGAGAGAATCCCAAAGGATGCTTAACTGACTGAGCCACCCATGTGCCCCAAGAGATAGCACATTTCTAACTCAAAACCACTGGCTCTAAAAATAAATATCATTATCCTGGAAAGATAGGGTAAACTAGGAGAAAAGACATAATTGCCTTCGCATATTTTATGTCAGGATTTCATTGTCGGAAAGAAAGAAGAAAGAAGAGTGGAGAATTTAAAGGACTAGTTAGTTAGAAGGACAAAGGAATCCAATGGCTCTCCCATAGGTTAGGGACTGTCCTCCAGCTATCCACCTCATGCCTTTCTCTTGCCCTTGAAGATAAAATAAAGTGTAAATAAAACTAAAACCGTAAGTGCAAAGCAAACACATACAATTTATATAACAGAAGATAACAGTATAAAATAAACGAGATAAAATAGCAAACTAAAAATTCAGACTAGATAAGATACAGTAAGAAAGATAAGACAATAAAACAAAAAAGATGAAAGAAGTTTTAATAAGTAAGTTTTGCATAAAAGAGTACACTAGGAAAATGGATCATTTAAGGGCAAAGAATCCAAGCTAATAAAAACAACCTTTTAAAAAGAATAGAAAAAATGAAGCCCTATAGAGCTTAGAGTTAACCCTTGGGACAAATTGAGCTATCAATTTCTGGTAGTCAACATACCACACATCTTCCTTCTGAGGCTGGGCTTCACTCCAGAAGTTCTACCACCAAAAGTGGGAGGCCCCAGGCAAATGTACTCAAGCAAGGAAATCCTGAGAGATTTGTCCTTTAGAAAGGCTTTCATTTCTAACACCTGGCCTTCTTTACATCTTTGACAATGGCACAACTCCAGCCAGTTTTTCTACCTAGGTCCTGCAAGTTAGCAAATCTCTCCTACACAAAATAAGAAAATGAATTTGAAGATTCAGCAACGAATTGAGCGTGGAGAAACAAAGGAATGGAAGAAATAAAGAAGGTTCCAATGTTAGAAATTTTCATCCAAGGCTATATAGTAGGCATCAAGGGGTTTTGGAAATGGGAGATACATTCCCTCTTATGTGTGAAGCCATCAATACTGAAAGACAGCAGCTCACAGATAAATCACATGGAGACAAATCAGCAAAAACCACTATCAGAGAAATGTTTGTGTCTCTACTTAATTTTATTATTGAAAAGAATCACACTTTTGATCAATTCTACTAATCTCTTAGAGTCATCATCAATGAGCCAGTAGTTCAAAAATTCTGGTTAGTTATCAACCTCCTAATAAGGCTGGACCTTTTATATTGGCCAAATCAAAACCAAAGGTAGTCACTTTGATGTTGGTTAGTTGTGGTTATAGCAGAGGGTGTGAAGGTGTTCTCTGGAGCCACCCTGCCACGTTTGGCCACTGGCTCTGGCATTTCCTAGCTGGGAAACCTCTGACAAGATACTTCAACCTTTATGAACCTCAATTGCTTTATCTGTCAAATGGGGATAATGCTATAGGGTTGTTATGAAAAACAAAAGCATTAATCCATGTAAAGCACTTAGAATCTTCCTGGGACTAAAATGGTCTCAGTAAATATTTGCTATTACTATTATTATTCCAATAGCAAGGGCTGGATATTTGGAGGCAATGACAGCCAGAACATCTTGAATTCTTAAAATTCAAGTACGTCTGAGTGGAAGCTATAAAGCTAGGACAAATTTTTAAAAACTTGATCTTCAGACAAAATGTCTAATACCAACACCTAACCTTCCTTATGAAAGTTTTAACAAAATGTCAGTTAAAGATAAAGGGTACAAAAATAATACGATCTAGCATTTATTGCAACCTGAGTATGAACCAGGCACTGTTCTAAGCATTTTACATTTATTCTTGACGCCTAATAATAATAAAGTCAAGAGACACCTGGGCGGCTCAGTCAGTGGAGCATCCAGGTCTTGATCTTAGGGTTGTGAGTTCAAGCCTACTTGAACTTGGGCATGGAGCCTACTGAAAATAATAATAAATGATAAATAATAATAATAATGAGTCAGTACTACTATAGCCAACCCACTTTCCTAATGAAAAATACCACAGTCCGTTAGATACCTTTGCCCAGGGACATACAACTAGTTTGTAGAGGAAGCAGGATCCAAACATAGGCATGGGTACTACACAGTCTGCTTATCTAACAACCGAATCCTCTAAAATAATTCCATTCTTCCAATGAAATAAAATTAAATTTTCTCCTCTTCCCAGAAGATCGCGCTTATTGAGTGAAGAGTCTTTCCTATAACTTATTTTCCTTTGGGATTCTTCAGTTGAAACTTCTGTTTCTATGAGCTTTCCTGGTGTGAACCTTGGTTTCTTTCCCCCGCCTCTCCATTCTTTCTTTGTGGGCTGAGTCACAAATAGACTGAGAAACCTAAGAGAGAAGGCTAAATTTGGATTCAGATCTACATACCAAACAAGTGACCATCTTTATAGCAGAGCCTGTTAGACTGAAGCTTTTGTTTACTTTGAAATGCATTTGGATGATACATATATACATACATTTGGATTTTATATATGTAAGGTGAAAGAACTTACATTTTCATTTTGGGTATGGTTTTTGTTCTGCTACCTGGATGTCCTTGTTATTGTGACAAGGCTTTTATGTCTTTTGAGTTATTCAGCAAAATCTTGAGTCCCTTTCTGTCTGGAGTATTTTGAAATATATGTATATTCCTCATTTATACCTCATTAAACCTACATAAATCTATGTGTTTTATGTAGGTTTATATATTTACATATATGAATATCATATAAAAATATATATAAATAATATATTTAACAAATAAATTTGTATATAAATATATTTATATTTATAAATGTATTTACATATTTATAGTATATATTAAATGCATATTAAAACTATATATAACACTCTTCATTGTTGATTGCTGGGAAAGATTATTCTGAAATCAAAACCATTCTGTTCACAATATGTCTTCAATATCGTTCAAAACCAAATTCTGAGTAGTCAGCCACAGACTTCACCTGACGTTTATTTTTCTCTTTTGTAATTAAGATATAATTGACACTAACATTGTATTAGTTTCGAGCGTACAACATAATGGTCTGACATCTGTATAGACTGCAAACCCATCACCGGAAGTGTCGTTGACACCCATTACCACACGTAGTTACATTTTTTTTTTCTTGTAATGAAAACTTTGAAGATCTACTCTTCTCTCTTTTTTATTGACATTTCTAATAGTTCAACCCATCTGCCTTTTGGCATCCCTACGTCTCCCGCCATCCCATCCTGTAGGCATAAAACTGTAAAATAAAAACCCTCTGGAATAAAACCCAGGGAAGATAATGGCCTAAAATTGAGCAAACAGATAAGAGCAAGATACCTTCGAGAAGTGTAAAGAAAAACCAGATGAGCAGAGAATGCACCAATCTGGGATGAGACAAAATGGTGACTATATCGCACGGAGGAGCTATAGCACAGAAATAGCAGCAGAATATTGTAATTGCCATACCCCACTGATTTATGGAGTCAGGGTTCCAGGGGATCCATGGAACTGGTATCCCAAAGGCACAATGCACCACCACCTAATCAATTCATGGGTGACCCCATAGCATCAGTCAGTGGAGGTTAGTGGTCATTTAAAATTCACTGTGAAAGAAGAGCTTTTAAGGGAGTCTTTTATCAAATGTAATTAGTCCAGAGGGTGAGAGAGGACCCATTTAGACATGCCTGTGTGAAGTAATATACAGTAACCATAAGTAGATCTTATTTACCAAGTCAAATTTAGTTTACTTTCATGCTTTCTTCAAAATGGTATCTGAGCAATTTTCTTCCGTTACCCACCTCACCTGATTGTGACCCATTGCAATGACCAAAGAGGTCCCTGTGGTTTACCTCTCCACACTCTACCTTACAGTTGCAGGGAGAAGCAGTTATTCTCACAGACAGCATGTGTCATTGTCTTTCTGATTTATTGTTTGTGATCAAATAAATTTGAAAGATGCAGAGAATCATGTGGGAAAGGATCAACACTCAGCAATAACTGCTGTTAATATTGTGACATATGGCCTCCCAGTAATTTTTTTGTCTTTAGATAAATATCTTAAGCTTTCTTTTTCTCTGCTTTCTAATTTTGAGGCTTCCCTGAGTCTGAGAAATCCACATGGCCTCCAGCAGAATTGGGACTCCTACAGCAGGAAGGCAAAACGACAGTAAACTAGCAAACTTTAGTCTGCTTGACCTACAGAAGTGGCAATTACAATGAAAGCAGAAGACCCAAAGGGAAACCAGGTGTAGAATTTATTGCAAGATACTAGATTGGGGGAGGAGAGAACAGGACATCTGAGTTTACCCCTTGTCACCAGGGAGTGGGGCCACTTTGAGTTGGGACAAGCCATGGCTGGGGTAGGATGGTGAGCAGGTGAGTAGATGGGAGGGATCACATGCAGGGCAGTCATGTGAAGGCCGAGGGGCTGCTGACAGCCCTCGTATTCCAGCACCTGTGAGAAACTGAGGCAAGGTCCACTGTCCTTCTGAGCAGTTATCACTCATCACCTTTGCGGAGGAGACCTGTTAGCTAGTCTTGTAACTTGAGAGAGGGCCTCCCAATCACAGTGGAAAGCAGACTAGCTAACCAACAGGATCCCCAAAATGAAACAGGGGAAGCCTGTATTTTCAACCCCCCAACAAGGGTAAATAACTTACATTTTCATATTTGATGGTGGTTTTTGTTAGGCTACCTGGATGTCCTTGCTGTTACTATGAAAAGACTATAAATCTTTGAGTCACTCAGAAAAACAGATCCTAAGGAGTCCCTTTCTATCTGAGGTATTTTGAAATATATGCATAAACCTCAGATCACTAGATTATCACTTTAATTAACATGAGAAAGACAACTCAGAACTTCACAGCTTTTTGCCACCATGATCATATTGTACCCAAGAATATTATTCTGAGAGCTGCGAAAAAGATTTTGACTGTGTTTGATCTACGGTAACAAACATTGGGCTTCCAAGGCATATGGTACAGATATATTATGGTGCATATGGAGAGGGTTGATGGCATCATTTTTTCTGCCTCAGACTGCTTGGAGAACAGTTCAGTTCTCCTTTCATCTCAGGCACATCGGTGTTTGGTGTGAAGGAAGAAGGGCTTCTTCCACCCTGATCCATGTTGCTATAGCAATCACATCCACCAGCCCCCATACATGTCCTTGTAGGATGCCCATGGGCGTAGAAAGGACTGGCCTATTGCAATTTTGCTGCTTCCCGGAGGGCTGGGCAACTTGCTACCTAGCCATGAGAGCTTGCCTCTGGGGAGGTAAGCAAGCTCGTTCTCTAGTTTGAAAAAGAGAGATCCACTTTTCTGATTTGTGCTGGAGAACAAATGCTGCGATTCCTACCTTATCAATGATGGACTGATAGCACCAGGTTTCTAGGCTTGTCTGTGAACTAGGGAGCACAGGAGTCTGAATTCAGAAATTCTGGAAGCCTGGTTTCCAGTGCACATGTTGGGGCTTCCTTCCATTAGATACATGCTTTCCACTCTTTATTTCCTTCTTTCACATTCTATTTCTCTTTGTAACTCTTGCACATGGCAGCTGACTAAATAACAAATCAAAGTATGGCCCTGGACATGCCACTGTCTCCCTGGGACTTATCTCTCATCAATAAATGAGGGGTCAAACTAGGTAATTCCTAAGTTCCAACATTCCAAAATCCCCAAAGATAATGCCACTAGCGTTTTACCTGTAGTATCTGTTTTTCTGCCAGAGCTGCTATCTTCCCTAGACCAGAGTAGACGATACTCTTAAATGGTTCATGAGCCCCCAAACCTGAGGCTTTTTCTATAATATTATAGAAACGAATTTGCCAAAGAAAGAATTTGCCAGGTGCAGGAGGGGACCAGTGTAGAACATGAATATCATAATGAGATGATATTCAATGAGAGCACCTAATGGCCGTGTAAGCTAGGCCAGAGCAGAGGAGAGGGAGTGGCTGTGCTTCACTTGAGCGATCTGGTGCGGGGAGAGGATGCTGGGGGTCAGGAGTGCTTCCTCAAGGCTCACCGTGGCTCACTTGTGCATTCGTTCTCTGTTTTCCAAGTCATCTTCTGACGTGAATTTGACTTTTCAATACCAAGAAAGAGGGTAGTCTACTCTAGTCAATTGAAAAGCATATTTTATGTCATCTGTTAATTGACATCCTGATTTAAACAGTGTGGTAAGCTGGATAATGGACCCCCAAAATATCCAGACCCTGATCCCTGGAACCCGGGAATGTTACTTTCTATGAAAGAAAAAAAAAGTGGCCTTGCAGATGTGACTCAGCTAAGGATATTGAGGTGAGGAGATGATCCTTCGTTATCTGTGTGGGACCTAAATGTCACTACAAGTGTACTTATAAGAGGGAAACAGAGAAAGGTTTGACACACAAGAGGAAGGCAACGTGATAACGACAGAAGCAAGATGCTATGCTGCTGGCTTCAAAGATGGAGGAAAGGGTTATAAGCCAGAGAGAGCAATGGATGCCAGTGGCGGTCTCTGGAGGGTGGAAGAGACTAAGAATAGATTCTCCTCTGGATCCTCCAGGAAAAACAAGCCCTGCTGAAACCTTGCCTGTGGCCCTGTAAGAATGAGTTTGGGCTTCCGACCTCCAGAATTGTAAGAGAATACATTTCTGTTGTGTTAAGTGACCGAATTTGTGGCAATTTGTTACAGTGGCAATAAGAATCTAACACAAACATAAACCCTCTTGTAATATTTGTATTAGTGATTCCTTGTCTAAAAGTCAAATGGCTTTTAGTTACCTTAAAAAAAAAATAATTAAAAACAAACCTAGCCTCTGGGCATTTAGTCCCTGGGCTATATATAGCAAAAATCTTCTGGAAACCTCTTGCCCATCTCAGCAATGGCTTCAACTTTGACTCACATGCTTTTTCAGTCTGCAATAGGATACTATTTGTCCTGAAAAAAAGATATTGCTTGGTTGACTTTGCATGTAACTATAAGGAATCTATTGGGTTTAAGAAAAATAAGCCCAGAGAAAGTACCACTATACCATTACCTAACATGCACCTAAGAGGTGCACCTCCTCTCATTCAAATGCAGGCATTCCCCCTCACTTCCTTATTACAGGATGCCCTTATTAATCTTCTATAGGCATCAATGCCACCCAGCCCTGCCTGGACTTCTGCTAGATTGGTATTGCTCAAACTTTAATATATGCATAATATGCATAGGAATCACCTTGTTAAATCTTGTTAAAATCTTGTTAAAATGCAAATTCTGATTCAGGTCTGAGGTGGGATCGGAAATTCTAAATTCTAATAAGCTCCCAAGCGATGTCAATGCTGCTGGTCTGCAGACCACACTTTAAGGAATAAGGTGCTAAACTACATTCTGGACGTTTGGGCCCAAGGTGGATTCAAACTGGCCTTGCCAATGACAAAATCTTGTGCATCTTCTAGCCCTTGCAGAACTGACTGTGAGATACCTTCCCTAAATGTGTTGCTCAAGCTTACCTGCCCTGGTCCTGCCCTGAACATTAAATTCTCCTCGTACGCCTCTATCCACATAATACCCCTGTCCTGTCCTGCCCTTCTAAAGATTCTTTCCTTAGGGTGTGAGTACTGACCTTGCAGGGATCTCTATGCCCTTCTTAAATGTCAGGACTTCTCCAGTTCCCTGGAATCTTTATCCCCAAATTGTCTTCTCTGTCTGGCTTACGTGCAACCCAAGGCTGTTAAGGGTATGCTCAGCCTTTAAATAAAGTCTTTTTCTCTTGATTGGGATTTGTATCTAGACCTAAACCCACCAGGGCCCTGGGTCTCATGAGCGGCCATGGATCCACCATCACCCCAGAGGCTGCCGTGGCTTTGTAGGCTCCCTGCAATATCTCAGAGCCTATTTTCATCTCTTCCTGGTTTAAAACTGCCACTCCCTATTGCATCCCCTATTGATTTCAGTTTCTCGTCTGAATAACGACTCTGGTCTTTGGTTAATTTATGGAGCACAGACAACCGGCATACCCTGCGCCTCATAAAGGATCAAGTATTTCCTCCTTCACCTGCTTCTGATTCTCCCGCTCTGCCTGCTTCCTCTGGCCTCTATCAACGGGCTTCCCAGCTCTCTGCTGCCCTCTCCTGGCGTCCTCTAGCACTGCGCGCTTCAACCCCTGGAGGGCCCAAACCAATCCAGGTTCACAGACCCTGAATGATCTGAGACCCCCTAGGAAGTGGATCGAACTAGTAAGATGAACTGGGAACCTACTACCTTTATCAATGGTTTTTTTTTTTTTTAAATAAGGATTTCAACAGACAAATCAAAGGAGAACATCCCTAACAGACTGAAAATCACAAGACCAAGCATAGAGGAGGGAAAACTTGGAGCCTAATTAAAGGAGAATGAGAATCCCAGTTTGGCTAAATCAGTCCCAGTTCCTAGTCCTCACTGGAAGCATATCAGGATTGTTCTCTGGGTCCCACAAGAGTCCAACTAAATAAGAATCTCTGAGGGTCACCCTGATTCCTAATACTGGTCATAACCTCCCTCCATGATTCCGGTGAGTATTTAAGAGCCTCCTTGTTAGACTGTAAAGCATAAGACGATTGGGAACTGAAACCTGGGTCATAAGATGGAATATATTAAATGGCATACCTATAATTTGTAGACAATTTCCTAATCTTTGTTTTGTTTTTGTTTTTATTAAGAAGCTGTCCCTAGCTGACCTCCCCACTAACACACACACATAAAAGAGCGTCTTGGTAATTACCTTCGATTTGCAGACCAGTTGCTGAACCACCCGATGATGGGGCATTTTGCTCAGGCCTGAGTCTGTTCCCTCTGTACTTGCCCAGCCTGTCACAGCATTAGGTGTTTGCACACTATCTTCAATGTCACCCCACAGAGGGTAAGTGGCTCCTCCCTCCATCCCAGCAGTGCAGTCTCAGGCCAAGTCAGTGCCCCTATTCCACGGGCAGACCTAGACGGTGGAGGGTTTGGGCAGGGGAGACACATGGAGTCACACTAATAAGGGACACGACAGGGTTTTCTGACACTGTTGTCGCCACGAATGTTGGTCCTATAGTGTTCTATGAAAGCAATTTTCTGTCACCTCAGCCGTCGTCTTCCCCATCGTTCATTTCTGTCCCACTCAACATCATCACCATCCTTTCCCAAAAGACTTCCTGACTGCCCCACTTCTCTCTTAGGGTCCCCCAGCGCTTCTCTTGTGTACCATTATTTTGCGTGAATATGCCACAGTTTTCTTTTCTGCAAGCTGTGTGCATTCTCTATCTTAACTGTTTGTGTGTTTAGTTGTTATACTGCCAGGTTATCTTATCTTCTTTATACATCATTATTACCCTAGAAATACCACGTAATGGGGGTCCAGTTAAAATTTGCTGATTGGATTTCCTCCAAGCATCGCTGACTCAATCCATGGAAATAAAACTAAACTCTGCTAAGCATCCTTCTGGGGAACTTCCCCCTCCTCCCCCAGATTCACTAGGGCTTACTCCATCTTTCCTTATTCTTCAGAGACCAGACTCCACGTTTCTTACCTCCTTCAGCACACACGATCATTTCAATTATCTAGCTGCCTTTTCTCCTTCCCTGTGTTTACTCTGCTTACCTAGAAGATCGCTGGCAAGTTCAAATTTGCATTTTTAATCAGGCATTGCGTCAGATTCTTATTTTATTATTCTGAGTTCCTCTTACATTTAAGCTACTGCTGGGTGAATGGGTGACAGCAGAAATGTAAATAAGAAAGCAATTTGCTTTTCTTCATCTTTAAAAAAAAGTATCCTACCCCTTAGAGAATCTTATATGAAGCGGTATCACGTTTTCTTCCTTGCATGGAAATGCTGCCAGTTATTATTAAGGTAAAAACAAAGGGTCTCCTAGGGCAAAACCCTCCTGATTCCAAGCCCCTTCTAGGAACAAGCACTATTTAAATTCAGTTAGAGCTTTTTGCCCAGGGTACACTCGCAGAAGGGAGGGAAGAAGCACACTTCACCTTGCTCTCTTCCGCTCTGCTCCACAATGCTCCTCCCCTATAATTCTTGTCCATTACAGCTGTCCCTCATCCTGGAATGGCCTGTCACACAGAGCGACTGGAGCCTTCTAGGTTTCCCTCTTGCTGTTTTACTTCCTGTGCAGCTGGGTTCCCGTCTCACCCAAGTGAACCCCACAGCTCACTGAACATCCCCAAACATTTCCTGCATTTAGACTCTTTGTTGCCCTATTTGATGCTGATATTCCATCCCGGGAGCCAGAAGCGAGCCTCCGTCGCTCCCCTCTCTCTGCTATCCCACTCCCAAGTCCAATGGCCCTTAAATGATCTTAGGGTGAAAGCATCTTCGATGGAATACAAATGATCTCTGCTCTTGGAATTAACTGAGAATATGGAGTGACCCCAAAACCATAAACGGAAAGGCAGTGGGATACCCAACATCATGGGAAGTTGATGAGGTCTGCAGGGAGCCCCTCTGCGGGGGCTGAGGGAGGAGATGAATACTAAGGCTCTACCAGCCTTGCTGGCTACCCGGCTTTCCTCATGCCGAGTCATTTAGCCATTGTGCTCCATCTTTTCCAGCCGCAAAATGAATATAATATTACCTCTGGGCTATTCCAGCAAGCAAAGAGTAAAACTAGCTAGCACTCATATTGTGTCAGGCACTGTGCTGAGCATGACATGCATTTCATCTTTCAATCTTCGTACTATCCATCGGAGGTAGGCAGGTGGGTGCCATCCTTGTCCCACTTTACAGATAGGAAGACTAGCATGACTGGCTACGGAGGCACTTTTTAAAGCACGGCAGTGTGTTGTATTTGACTAAAATATTGACTTAGGACACTAGAAACCGATGCCAAGAAAAATAGCCATGTAGTGAATATATTACAGGAAAAAAGAAAGAGAACGCAGCAAACAGGGCCCGGGCTGGAGTCAGCAGATCCTCAAGGGCCGGGGAGGGAGGGAAATGCCAGACAGGTGGGCAAACTGAAACTCAGAACAGATCACATGCAGAAGGGCATGAGTGTAGGGCTGAAGAACAGAACTGTGGCCTCAGAGTTGCTGTGTCTAAATTTTACTTTGGCCAACTGTCAGCTACTTTCAGGCAGTTAACCCTTATAAAACAGAGAAAGCAAAACCTACTTCATTAGATTATTATGGATGAAACGCTTCACAGAACGGCCGGTATACAGTAAGTGCTCAATAAGTGCTAGCTAACGTTGATGGCTTAACCATAGGACTCCACACAATTTTTCTCTCAGTGAGGAAGACCAGAGGTCACAGCACCAGGAAGTCACTTGACATGTAAATAAAACTGGGCTGTAGGGTTATGATATTTGTAAGAACCCAAAGGAAATAGCAGTTGGACAGAAGCGCGGGTCAGAGTTCTTGGAATGTAGGCTGACATATTAACAGGCATTTGCAAATGGCCCCAGGTGTGACCTCGGACTAGGAGAAAGTCCAGGAGAAGAAAACAGAAAAACTGCAGTTTCCTTTCTTTTCTGTCCTCTTACTGCACACACACATAAGCGCGTGTGCACACACACACGTGTGTGAGTACGTATTTAAATTTTTCCTTCTAGGGCTGAACAGCTTCGCTTCCCACCTCCTCCCTGGGGCTGTCTTCACATTGGAGACAGTGCTCTAACCTTCGACTCCACCCCAGAGCATGCCTGGATTGCTACTTTGCGATCCTGGCAAAGCAGCAGGTCCCCAACAGCTGACAAACAACAGGCGAGGCCACGTTGCTGGTGGACATTAGAGCCAACAATCAGTAGTTGCAATGGTGCAGAACGCTGGATGGGAACCATCTGTCTCGCAGGTAGAGTTTAATGGCACCGATTCTTAACAGCACAACTTAGCGTGTATTTGACGGCTCAAAGCTGGCTAGCTCCCTCTGCTTTCCATTGCAGAACAGGGACAGAGACAATAAGGATTTGAAGATTTCTTGAAGATTAACTTTACCAGTGTGGTTATTTTTGTTACTCCCCAGCTGTTTTTCTGTAGTGTTTTGCAATAAAATCCTTCAAAGAAAAACGACAGGGTGTTTATTTCAAACATATAAGGGAAGAGAGAATGGTGCATTTTTTATCTACTTTGCACACTGTCTAGTGGTTAAGAGAATCCCTTGGTTAACACCTAGCGTCACAGACCAGGGAGTGGTTGGTGATCCTGTCTGAGGGCTTCACTTGACCTACCAGAAGAAGATGAAGGTGGGTTTAAGGTGCAAGGAGAAACTTCGGTGCATTTGAACAGGGAAGGTAGAGTTAGCTGAACTTTCTCTGGCCATGGCTCAAACTAGCCACCACATTGGGCTGGCTCTGTCTTTCCTGCCAACTTTTTTTTTTTTTTTTTTTAATTCCAGATGGATAGGCAGGAAAGTCCTGCAGAAATAGTTTCTCTTCACTCTAGATCTCTGCTGAGTTGAAGCTGTACAGGCAGCCAGAAATTTGCATCTCTATCACTCCTCTCTGATGCCTTCTTCAAAAACTCTTGGACTCATCGCCTCTGGCTGACTTCTTACATTTCAGCTGGAACTTCGTTTTAGGAAAGACCATCATTTCTCATGAACATCAGACTTTGTCCTTTCTGTGTATGTGTGTCTTTTTACCTTTCCTGGCTGAACAATCTATAGGTGACAGGAAAACTCCGTTTTCCCTCCAGCCCAGTTAAATCATTAGGAGCAACTTCAAATTTAGAAAACCCTGGTTCCTTACACTTTTTTAAATGATTTATTTTTCTGAGTGTTCTGAGTAAAATAATTTCTTAAAGTCACCCAGGTTATGCTAATTCAAAACTGTTTCATCTGGTTTTGTAGTTTTTAAGCTGTATTGGACTAAAAGTACACCTTCAGGAGTTGGGGAGTCTTAAATATTAAGAGCAATTTTCTACTTCAAGTAGGGGGAAAGCCTTAAGCCATCTCTGCCTCTTTGCCTCTCTGACTTTCCTCCCCGAGGCTCAGAGGCTGCCTTTACTCCCCACATTAACTGTGACTGAGTCTCAGCTGTAAACCAAAGTAGGCTGGAGTTAGGATTGCCCGTAAGAAGAGTACAGGGCTTGGGAGCTTCTAGGGGGTGAGCTATTCTGGTGGGTAATGGACTGAAGACCATTGTAGAGCCACAAGCTGAGTTGGACAACCACAGAAGGATATCCCACTCGGAGGTTTGGAAGGGTGCCTTTCATGCTGATGAGCCCACTTGTAGTCAACCATGTAGAGACACGGTGATTCAAAAATAGAAATTATTTAATGCTCAGTTACTTTAAACAGACATGCTCATTCCTTCCTCATCCTGGCGTTAAAAGATAAACTGAGGCAGTTAAAATTGTCAAGAGCTGATTTGGGCACACACTGATGCGAACTGGGTAGCACCAAACTGAAAGTGGTGAGGAGTGCTCCACCAGCGGAGTTAAGGGAAAGGTTTCTGGAGAGAAGACCTGGGAGAAGCAAGGAAATGGTTTGACTGGCAATAGCTTCATCAGTTGCCTTATCTGGGAAAGCCCGGCTGGCTGTTTCTGAGTGGCTGTTCTCAAGTGCATGATGCTGGCTGGATTTTTGGTGTGCTTACTCAGGCTATATTCCCAAGGCCTCATTAGAACTCCCTCAGTCTAACAGTCTCCCTGTTTAATTACTTAAAAACTATGTAGAGATGATATGAAGCTCAGGGATGCTTGTTGTGTCTATTTTTCAGTAATTGGAAAAAAAAATATCTTTTTTAAAATAGCATGAAATTGGTTCTATTAGAATGCCTCACCTTCCTTTGCTTTTGGAATTATCCAACCAAGGCGAACCAAGAGGGACCAAGCCTATGTGGAAACAGATCAAACAGAACCAGTGATGATGGGGAAGGAGAAGACAGAGTAGGCAGCTTGGGGCAGGTCAGTCCTGCATTTGCCCTGGCTAAGTCATCTGTCAGAGGAGGGTGTTTCCACTTCTCCTCTATTTTTTTTAATGTTTATTTCTTTATTTTTGAAGGGGAGAGAGAGGGAGGGAGCATGCACAAGTTGAGGAGGGCCAGATAGAAGAAGAGAGAGAGAACCCCATGCAGACGCTATACTTGGTGCAGAGTTCGACCCAGGGATCAAACCCACAAACTGTGAGATCGTGACCTGAGCCCAAATCAAGAATCAGATGCTTAAGTGAGCCACCCAGGAGCCCCTCTTTTAATTTTTATGCCACCTCTCATCCCTGGCTCTTTTCCTACAGCTCTGACCACTTCTTGTCAGTCTTCTTTAATGGTTGCTCATCTCTTTTTCCCAGAACGCCAACATTGATATCCCCAGAGTGGTGTTCTCATGTTTCTTCTTTTTCACTGTGTACACTCCTCAAGACAATCTTAAATGCCTCAGGGATTGTTCTATCATGAACCCACCTGTACCTCTCAATTCTATGTCTCTCAAGTTTCTATCCAGAATCATATTTCTCATTCCTAGTCGACTGAATCATTTTTTTCCATCTGAATCATTTTATTTTTTATTTATTTTATTTTATTATTTATTTTTGAGAGAGAGAGAGAGAGAGAGAGAGAGAGAGAGAGAGGTCATTAGCAGGGGAGGGGCAGAGAGAGGGGATAAAGGATCTGAAGCAGGCTCCGCGTGGACAACAGAGAGCCTGATACAGGGCTTGAACTTACGAACTGTGAGATCATGACCTGAGCCAAAGTCAGACACTCAAGCAACTGAGCCACCCAGCTGCCCCCCACCAGAATCATTTTAAAATGACTAAATTAGTTTGTCCAAACTAAAATTATCTCTTCCATTAACACGTTTCTTCTTTTTTGTCATCAGTATTTGCTAAATTATTTGTTCCTCAAAGTATGTGGGGTTTTGACCCTTTTGGGACTTCTTCCCCATTTCCGTCTCTAGAATTCTCAAATCTAAACCTTCACCTCTATTCCTACTTTCATGGTGTTAAGTTTTTATTTTTGTTATCTCTCACCTCAACTAATTTACTGGCTGCCTCAATGAGATCCATACTATATAGAAATATTTCTTTAAAAAGAATAACTTTTGATTTTACTCTTGTTACAAGAAAAAAAAGATTAAAAGTGAAACAGAAAAACCACTTAATATTTTACCACACAGAAACAACCACTAGCTATTTTAATGGTCATACAGAGAGAGATATATACAACACAAGATGGTGCCTTCAGTTGAATTACCACACAAGTTTACTCTGAGCGAAAGATTTGAGAAGGAGTATTTTTTATTTAAGTAGAGATTCCAAGAAGCACCAGCATGAGCCAGGGAATGTGAGCCAGGGAAAAAAAAAACAGAGCCAGAATGGGTACTGTTAAGGAACAAATTACTGGCATGGGCACTGGGGCTCCATTCCACCAGCGATGGAAGGCACCATATAGAACATGTTTGAGTTGCTTCACCCCAGGAGCAAGAAGGCTAGGGTGTTTATCCACCAACTCATGTTTTAAATTTTTAGCTAAGGTCAGCTTCTGAGAAGTTACCTCCCTGGAAGTCTGACCTGTTCTGTACGTGGGCCAAACACTCTCTTGTAGCCTGAGAGAGCCTCAGAGTGGCAGGTGCCATCGGCATGTAGAGAATGGAGATGGCAGTGGGAAGGGGGCGGGACTTTAACACCGTCTTCTGGTACTCCTCTGCTTAAAATCTTTATTGCAGTTTTCCATGATTTATCCAAGTTTCTTCTCTTAGCTCACAGCCTCTGTGCAAATTATCCTCTAGCTATGATTCCCAGTCAGCCACACACACTGACTATGTCACACTCTCTCACACCGCCACTCACCTGTTTGTGCAGGGTTACCCTTCCTCATTAGGCCTGGCAAACATATCTCCTCCTGCAAGACTCGGTTCATGAGATATCACCTCCCCAATTCTTTTCCAGCAGTCACCTCTATATGTTCCCACTGCACATTATGTATGCTCCATTACACCTCTCTTCTTTTGTATTTTTCCAAAACATATATGTATGTATAATTATAAAATTGATACTTGTTAAATAAAAAAAGAAATTAAGGAGATGCCTGATGGCTCAGTCAGTTAAGCATCCAACTCTTGGTTTCAGCTCAGGTCATCATCTCACAGTTTCATGGGTTCAAGCCCTCTGCACAGTCAGCACGGAGCCCGATTGGGATTCTCTCACTCCCTGTCTCTCTGCCCCTCCCCACTGACACTGTCTTCGTCTCTTTCAAAATATATAAACTTTAAAAAAACAGACATTAAGGACAAGAAATACATTGAAACTCCACCTGAAGAGAGAAACATCTTTAATATTTTCACAAACATCTTACCACACAATTATTTACTTTTCCACAAACACACATGCTATCGTGTAATTTTATATAAGTAGGACCATTATCTACTGAACTATTTTTATAATGTACTCATTTTTTTACTCAACAGTATATCACTCCCATCTCTCCAAGCCAGTAAATGTAGATCCATATCTTCATGTATAATGTGTGATTATAAATACCTACTCTCATTTGTTTATCCAAGCCTCTGTATGAGGGTCATTTAAGCTGCTTACCACAGTTTGCTATTATAAGCAACCCTGTAATGGCTAGACCTATAGGCTAATTGCTTATTTGTGTGTTTCCATCTATTTTCCTACAGCTTCTCCCAGGACGTGCCTTGGACCACTCGCACTTTCACTTTTTTCTTCTAAGAGAGTACTTTCTCTTTTGCTTAGTAGTTTTTATGCTTTTTTCTACAAGGTGAAAGTAGGCATTCACAATCCATTAGAGCAGATCCCTCATCCTGTATTACCCAATTAAATCAGGGAAAGCTTCACAACGCTTTAGGGAAGTGGGCTTTAAACTCTTTTTGACCATGACCTATATTAAGAAACATGCTTTTTTATCATGAGTCAGGACATATTTTTATATGAACAAAGGTTGCCAAAGTAATACTCTTAAGAGTGTGCAATGTGTTCTGATATTTTCTGTTCTATTTAATTTTAAGCATATATTTTAAATGAATATGCTATTGTCTTTCTTTCTTTAAATATGGATATAGCCCTCTAAATTGATTTCATGACTCACTAATGGGTTGTGATCCAGTGTGTAAAACAGTCATGTAGGGGACCAGCAGGAATGCTGAGGTATGCTGGTCCTGCTGCCTTTGATTTTTACTGTACAGCTTCATTGTAAGCATACAACTATGAAATAATATTCTCTGTTGCCTGAAGTTTTGCGTTTTAGATGCCAATCTCCACTGTATGTGCAGCCACCTACAACACATTGTCACTGACAGAAATGGCTCCTAGGAATGAACTTTTGAGGGGTTATACTCATATGCCGATTAAAATTATGGCAGTGTATGTATATGTACACACACACACACACACATACACACAGACACAGTGGTCCAGGTGAGGCAAAAAGTGAGGCATAAAAAATACAGTCCCTAGGGCTGCCTGGGTGGCTCAGTCGGTTAAGCACCCAACTTCAGCTCAGGTCATGATCTTAGGACTCATGAGTTAGAGCCCAGCATTGGGCTCTCTGCTGTCAGCACAGAGTTCGCTTTAGATCCTCTGTCTATGTCCCCCTCTCTCTGCTCCTCCCCCACTCATGCTCTCTCTCTCTCTCTCTTGAAAATAAATAAATATTAACAAATAAAAAATAAAAATAAAAAATAAAGCTCTCTGTTTAAAAAAAAAAAAAGAAACAGGAAATAGAGTCCCTACCCATGAAGTAAGTACAATCTAATGGGAAAGAAAGAATATACCAATTTCAGAAAGCTTGAAACCCCAGATACTTCCAGGTCTGGGAGTGTGATTTGTGTTCATGTCAGAAGCTTCAAGTCAGGCAAAACTTCCCTCCCCTTAGCACAGAGAGCAGCCACTGCCCAGACCCAGTTTTCTCTCATTATTGAGAATCTACCTCAACTTCCTCTCACCCCTAGTATATGAAAGCTTATCCTCCATCAAGTCCTCTTCCTGAGGACCAGTGGTCTCCATGGGATGCCTCTGTCCCACCTTCCCCACCAACTGGATGAACCTCTGATTGGACTCCCTCCCCCTAGTTAGCAACTTCTCTGGTCTCCTTTCTCACCGTAACCATCAACAATTACTTTCCAGAAGAGGAATCTGAAAAAGTTATAACAGTGACAATTACATATCTTTTTTGGCCCTTTCCTTAGCTTTCCTTTTAAATGATGGCCCTTGGAGGTAGGGGTTACAGGTAAATAAACCCTGGGCACCTTTAGACCCTCAAAAAGGGCCAAGATTCAGATCTTGGGTGCTAGCAAAATCAGTGAAGCCTTGGGAGAAAAAAAAATACTATTCCATTATAGGAGCTTTTAACAATATTTTCACTTGTTTTTGTTTTTTGCTGATTTATGCATTGGCTTGCTTTGAGCAATTTTAATCAGGTACATAGCTGGTATGTATGTATAAATTGATCTTTTAATGTAATCAATTGATAATTGAGTGTCTGCTGTGCTTCTAGTAATTATAGGGCATTATTCAGGATTCTGTGAGAAGTACAAAGAAGTGAAGAATGTGTTCCTGGACCTCAAGAAAAAATGGTTCTGTGGGAAGGGAAGGGTCCATACATATAAAAAGAAAATGTGCAGCAGTTAATAGTAAAGGAAAACTAAGTAATTTAGAAAATCCTTTCTTTAGGCGCCCCAAAACAGGTATTATAAATGTGGGCTCTGTCTGGGAAGATAAACTTTAAGGTAGATCTGAAAGATGGGTAACATTCAAATAGTTGATGGCATGAGGAATATTTCCTGGGCAGCAAATATAAGCAAAATGGCACAGAGGACATACGGTGGAGTTTGGGGGAGGAGTGGTTAAATCCTACAGGCAGCAGCAGGTTCCATGACTACCCTGAAGGTCACGTTGGGGGGCTGGGCCACAGCAACCCATTCAAGGCCTCATATTGCTGCATACTTGGGTTATAAAGACCTAACTAAATCCTTTGAATCTGCAGTTTGTCATCCTGTCCCCCATTTTTGATGAATCTCTGAGCGCTGTCTCTAGGCATGTATTTCCAAAAGCTCTCCAGACAGCAATCCATGTTCAGTTGGCTCAGCACAGAGCATTCCATGGAATTCAGAGCTAATGAGAGAGAGGAGAGCAAACATGAACAGTGCTTGAATGGCAGTCACGTACAGGTTCACTTGATACTGCTTCAGGGACCTGTGGTGGTGTTGGTAAATCCCTCAGCTTTCCCTGATAAATTAGTTACACTATTTATAATATGCAGCCAATAGTCTAATTATAAGAAGGTTTATCTCTTGCATGTGGAAGGTGGTGTAAGGTAAAGGAAGGCACGTCTGCGTTGGAATTGGAACAGACCTGAGTTTTGCAGTTAACTCCCTGTGCACCCTTGGGCACGTCACCTTCCCTGAGCCCAATAATTTCATATATAAAATAGGGGTAATGCTCTCTATCTCACCGTAACCATGGGGATCAATTTGAGGAAGCTATAGCCAAAAGGCTTTTGTAAACTCTAAATCACTAAGTGTTGGTATGATTGTTTTCCCTCTTGGCTACCAGGCTAGCTTGTTCAACTGCTAATTTGGAGATGTTACAGAATCCCATCATTAATATTTCGTTTCATTAAGTCTAGAGCAGTGAATCTGAACTTCATTTGGTTATAGACATAACTGAAAATAATAATAAAAAGAAAACAACACTGGTGATGGCTATGACTTCTTAGTGCTAACTATACGGCAGGCACTAGTTAGGGGAGTTTCACATGTATTGTGTCATTATTCCTCATAACTCCATCAGGTAGTTACTATTATCCCCACTTTGCGGCTAGGAAAAGTGAGGGTTAGAGAAGTTGGGTAATTTGTCCAATAATTAGAAGAGCTGAAATTCCCACCCAGGCAGTCTGGCTCTGAAGTCTCTCAACCACACTTTTTCCCTAAGTAAACAGAGACACATTTCATAGCTTCTCTGAAGGTTAGTGGATCATAAATTTAAAACTCCCACTGTGGAGGAAACCAATGGTCCACATTTAGCATTCTTTAACATGGATGATTCATATATGCATTTTTCCCCTAACATTGTAGCTACATTTTAAGAAACACATATACAGAGACCCAAAATGGAATGTCCTGTTCCTCACTTATACCTGTGTCTCCTTTTTATCCTAATTCTGCATGACTGTGTTTGAAAATGTTAAAGCTAGAGATCAATGCGTTCCGCTCTCGCCTACCATCCCGTAAGCCTTCCCTTCTGTCACCCTGGCAAGGTAACTCCTTGCTGAGAACAACATGAATGTTCACAATGTACTGCTGCTCACTCCTTAAAAGTGAATATTGTTTGGATGAATGTTGTCTGACTTCACAAATCAAAGCATCTACTCCCGAGTTGGCAGTGCAGGGCTCTTTCATATCCCACAGGGAAACTTGCTGGGGAAAGAGCTATACACGGAATAAATGTAAAGTGTTGTTCAAAATGGCCATCAGACAGCAATTTTCAGTGGGCCAGCACTCCTTACCAGAATGTTCCCTCCATGAAGAAGATGCGTTAGAAGGCAGACCTGCAAAAACACAAGAGCATGCCTGAGGTCAGTGCCCCAGAGGATGCAGGAGGCTGCTGGGAGGTCCAGGTGGGGGTCCCAGCCAGAGTAGGGATTCTGAGATCCCAACTTGCATTCCAGAAGGTTTTGGATTACATGTGGCTCATTCTCATGTAGATTTTATGGAATTCAGAAAGGGAGGATTTCAGCAGCACACAACTCAACACTGCTATTCCTCAAAAAGCCATTATGGAAGAATTACCACACTCCACAGAGTGTCAGCTTTTTACCTTGACAACATCTCCCCAGGCAACATTAAAAACATGTCATCTATAAAATCGAATGACATTTGTTTTAAATGTTCTTTCTTGTTCTCACATTTTTTTTTTCATGAAAAACAGAGTACACTTAATTGTTTGGGGGAAGGGATTTGTCATATCTGCACGTGAGCAATACCAGTATGTGAGGAAGGTGAGGCAGAGGAGGTAGATACTCCCAACTGGGCTGAGGGTCTGGAAAGCTACCATCCCTGTTATCATAGTGATCGTCATCATGGTAACGTGTGCGAACATTGTATGATTACGTCCTTACCATAACCGAATCAAGTGGACACTATTATATTCTCACCCAAAACTGAATTACAGAGCATCTAAGTATCTTGTCCAAAGTCACTTGGCTAGTTATTAAGAGAGTTCATTTGAACCTAGGCTATCTGGCTTATAGCTACTACACTCTACTCTCAAAATCAACATACTGTTTCTTCATATATATGTTTATATGTTTATATATATGTATGTGTGTGTGTATATATATATATATATATATATATATATATATATATATATATATATAAACTTTATTTATTTTGAGAGAGGGGGCAGAAAGAGAGAGAGGGAGAGAATCCCAAGCAGGCTCCACGCTGTCAGCACAGAGCCCAAATTAGGGCTCGATCTCATAAACCATGAGATCATAATCTGAGCGGAAATGAAGAGTCAGACCCTTAACCGACTGAGCCACCCAGGTGCCCCCAACATACTGTTTCTTAATAGATATTTACTAATTACTTACTCTGAGTACATGAAATGAGGGAAGGAAGAAAGAAGTCCTTATTGCATACTTACATTAACTTAATGGCAGATAGTTTTATCCCTATTTTGGCCGCTGTTATTGATTTATTTGTAGAAATAAAAGGCAGAGTTTAAGTAATGTGTCCAAGGTCGCTCTGTTAGAAAGGAAAGGAGCCAGTATGCAGGGACCCTCTGAGACACTGATACCAAGAGGAACACAAGAGATAGATGCCAATAGACCAGCTTTTTGATGCCTCCTTGCTGTCATTTTGTTCGTTTGTTTTTTTGGTTTTTTGTTTTTGTCCTTTTTTTTTTTTTTTAATAGAAGGTGGGTATCCTTGGAGAGGGCTGAGATTCTAGTAGCTGTGGCAAACATCTTGTAGGATTCCTTAAGGCCCTCTGTCACATTCCTTTATTCTTTTTAAAAATTTTTTTAATGTTTATATTTATTTTTGAGACAGAGACAGAGCATGAGTGGGGAAGGGGCAGAGAGAGTGTGAAACATAGAATCCAAAGCAGGCTCCAGACTCTGAGCTGTCAGCTCTGAGCTGTTCGACGCGGGGCTCGAACTCATGAGCTGTGAGATCATAACCTGAGCTGAAGTAGGACGCTCAACCGACTGAGCCACCCAGGTGCCCCCACATTCCTCTATTCTTATTGCAACTTTAAATTTACCTCTGAGCTTGGACTTGTTTGGGCTTTCTAGCTTCTCTCCACCTTCCTGACCAACCCAGCCCTCAGAATGGTCAGCCCAGTTTTTCCTCCACTCCCTTCCTAGTTTCCAGGTATCTGTGCTCTTGCTGCCCATTCAGACTCTCCAGTACAGCCCTGGGCCACTACTCACTCCTTCCTCATGCTCCTCTCCCAATTCCAGGCCAGGGTGGAGAACATGGGGTCTGAAACTTGATCTTTTCCCCTCAAAAGCTTGCAGTGTAACCTAGAATTCAAAACACGCATTTGTGAAACAAGAGATAACGGTAGCAAGATAGCCTATAAACAGAGCATATGTGTAAAGACTGAACAAAGAGGCAGAGAGAGTGCAAAAGAATTCAGTATAAATCTGGGCTATTTTCTAAGAATGCTGGTAACAGCTGAACTGTTCTCCACCTGACAGTGTCCCAGGGCAATGCAATTTCCCTGGTGGCCAGAGTTTTAACTTTCAGTGGAGAGTGCCAAATAACTACCAGTGAAGAGGTAAGTATGCTTTTAGCAGGTGGTATACAAAAGCCACCCCCCCCCCACAAAAGAAGGCTTAGCACCTAGGAGGGCAGTGCACCTCCAGTGATCTATCCTGGGAGGACAGTAGTATTTCCTTCTGTAGCTGAGGATTCCATGATATGGCTTTTAACTCAAACCTAGCCGTGCCACCCCACCCGGCTTCCTTTTCTTACCCTACAATCATTACCCTAAAATGAATTTTCACTTTAGAAAGTGACCTTGCTGAGCTGAAGCTTGTAGTTTTAAAGGCCCCCTAAGGTTTCATTTTGAAAAGTCATCGTGGACTTTAGATTGACTTTCTCTTGAAGGCAGCTTAAACCTTGTTCATTTGGGAGCACAAAAGAGAAGGTTTAGGAATCCCAAGGCTTCAATTGCCAGCTGTCTCATTTCTCTGCTCACAGGTTTTTTCTCCTCTCCAGCAAGATTAAGATGAGTAAAATAATTTCTTTCTTTTTAGATATCATTGTAACATTCAAGTTTTCCATTACTGTCAATTTCTTGAAAGTTGTCTCATTAGCATTTTCAGAACAGTTAAAAAATTTGTTCATCAAGAAAAAAAAATGTGCATGATCTCTAAATGCAAGTAAGTTGTCACGGGATTTCATTGACATAAATTTGTCCTCTTTTGTCTTCATTTCTGTTTTCTCAGTTCCTGTTTTAATATCTTAGAGCCTGGGAACTACATCCAAGTTTCTCTGATTTGGAGAGTTGCAAAGAAGTGGCCTAGATTACAAAGTAAACTGTCTTGGTCACAAAGTAAATGAAGGGATTGTGAGGCTATTAGCTTGCACCCCATAGAACTTCTAAGAACAAAGGGAGAGGTGCCAAAAGCCCAAAGTAATAGAAATAACATTCTAGAAGAAATCAACCCATGACTCTAGGGTTTTCTGTAAGCTCCACGTGTTTTTCATGCTTTTAAAAGCAAGGAAGGAGAGAAAGTTAGTGAGCAAACCTGAGGAGTCTTGGGTGTCCTTATCACCAATACCACCAGCAGGTAAGAGCTCCCTGGTGCTAC